>NC_041008.1:21508096-21858905 GCF_004193775.1 Glycine soja | reverse complement strand
CTGTCCAATTTGTTTTCCTTTATTGCCTAGGTATGCTTTCGTGCGTAGATAGTTTTGCATAAATTGTTTTGAAGAGCTTACTCTAATTTTGAAACTCATTTCTTGGGATACCTACAAAATTCGTAGGTAATTTTTAATAAGAATTTACTTTGGTTTGGAAATTCATTTCTAAAAGGTTTAATTAATTCAAGGTAAGTAGAATAAGAAAGTAAATATGACAACTTAAATATAATCTCATTAAACAACAGCAATAACGAAGAAAAAATTAACTGTCTTGAAATGCTCTCAAATGGTTGCCCATGACTGAATTGTCTTTTCTTCTCTCCCTACAATCGAATAGGAAAAACCAATTTGGCATTTTGGTTGTGCATAACTGAATTCTCTTCTCTCTGTCCACAACGGAATAGGGAATGAACTATCCTGAAAGGTTCTCAAATGGTCTTTTTTTAATACTGGAATTAAATGTTCTTAAAATGGTCCTGAAAATGCTCTTAATCAATTAAATGATTTTAAGTTTTTTTTCACACTTAAATTTCAATTTGCAAATATTGCACATCTTTAAATTTATTTAAAATATAAATAAAAACATTTAAAACTACAAAAAAATATTACTAATTTAATTAAATTCTACAAGTATAAATAAATAAATAAAATATGATTAATTCAAAAGAATTGAATTTAAAATTTTAAAATTAAAACCTAAAAGTACCCGTTATTCTTAAAAATAAACTGAAATATTATACATGAAAATAAATTTAATATGTGATAATGCCTTGATACACGCGGAGTCAAAGTAACCAAAGGAGACCATTATGAAAGTGAATGAATATGCACCACTACTCATGGAATTCAGCAGCCAAGATATAAATCTTCCAAAAAAATATCCCAAACTGGCAGTATATCCCATTGGTATCCTTCCTTATGCGCCATTGTATCAAAAAAAGCGCCAAAACATCCCTTTTATAAACCTACACCCACTTTCGAGGTTCATTCCCCTTTCTAGTTTCTATATAAACATGAACAGTTTCACTCTAACCACGTACCAATTAAAACAAAAATTGGAGAGAGATCAAGAAACAAAAGGGGTTCTTAGATTACATAGTTTTTGTGAGAGTGAGTGATAGTTTTTTTTTTTTTATATACAAATATAACGAATTGAGTGCTGAGGAAAAAAAATGTCTGCCATGGTAGAGGGGTGGAAGGGGGAGCTGACAAAGCTCAGAGAGAAAGTTGTCATGGCCCGGAAGAGCCTCTTTTCCAAAGGCAAAGAGGGGTCAGAAGAAGAAGAAAGAGTCGTGGAGAAGGAGGCTCACAAGGCTATCATGGCTGTTCAGAGAGACAGCACTCATGAAACCATGTCAGAGGCAACAGTGTGTTTGCTTATGGATAGATTTGTGCCATGCTGACGCATGTGCATGTGTGTGCTAGGTGCTCAAAATGTGTTGTTTATTATATATTGTGTACGATTTAGTTGATAATTAAGAGAAGGAGGTTTGTAATGGAAATGATGTGTTAAGTGTTAACTATTGGAAATGTGCAAATTAAGAATTTTGGTTGGTCTAGTTGCTGGTTTTTTGTGCCAATGCTAAAATTTGGATGGAACCTATTGATTTTATTTGGTGCCAACAACTACAAAGGGTGTATGTACCTTCTTAAATTAAATACTATTCCAAGAATCTTTTATCAAATAAAATTGTACCATAATCATGAATTATTACCAAGGTCTTTAGAAAATAGTCTGTTACTTCGACTATAACATCAAGTTTTTGCTTGCAAGCATATAATACGATCCTAATATTAGGTGCATCCATTATTTTAATTTACGGTTGCGTGAGTTGAAAAATCTTTACGTTATGGGGAATTATGAAAAATGTGACTGTCACAATTGCGGTCGTGATACAGTTACAGTAATTCAAAACAACCTTTAGGTTGTGGCCATAATTACGGTATTGAACCACAATTTAACACCATGATAACATCGATTGATTGTATTTGTTTTTATGACTTTTTTTAGCTACAACCATACTAAATTAATATTTTTGGATTATCAATTTTTTGATTAGTAATATCTGTCCCTTAACCATAATCAAACCTTGATGATATGTAACTTTTGGCCTACCAATGTTTCCTACTAAGACTCAATTACAAAAGGCATGAAAAGAAACCTTTCACTCAGGTTGTAATGATTAAAATTATATCCAAATTTTTTAATTAGCATATAGTGTCAGCTTTAAAAATTTCCTTTATTACGTAAACCAACGCAATTTATGATGGATGTATTAAAATGGTTAAAATATGTCTATGATTTATTATAAATATCTAAAATTTGTGTTTATTCCTTTATAAAAAGTTTCTTTGTTTTTATTTCTCCATAAAACAAAAAAAATATTTTTAATCTTTAGCATTTTTTAGTTCTTGATAAATTAGTGATTTTGTATTTATTTTCTAAAAAAATATTTATTATTAGGTTTTTAATTCATTAATTTATCAAGGACTGAAAAAAGTGATAAGGACCAAAAACAAAATTATTGTTTTAATAAAAATGCAAAAATAAATATTATTAAGGAGCAAACATAAAATTTGGAAATATATTAAGAATTAAAAATATATTTTAGCCTACTAAAATTTTTGAAACTTATTCTCTTTTAATAATTAATGTTATCACAATTTATGAATTTTCATTGTTTAATTAGTCTTGAAAGAATATTCTTGAGATGCATGTATACAAGTAGAGTTATATTAAATAATTCAAACAAGAAAACAACATTAATTAGAAAGTCAAAATAAAGTTAGGTTTCAACAAGACTTTTTTTTTATAAAGAAGACATGTGTCTCATGAAAATAAACCTAAGTGATCAATAAAGAGTTTTATTACCTTAAGATTTTGACTTAGTGTGTGATATCCAGCTTACATGTGTGGTGTGCTTGTAATATATTGATAAAGAACTTCCCGATATTTAGTCTCTTCCGATGCACAACACTTTAGGCAAAGAACAATCTTTAAAAAAAATTTAAAAAAAGTGATAGAGAAATCTCTTACACCTTACTTGTGTGGAGTGCTCGTAATATATTGATGAAAATTTTTTCGATATTTAATCTCCTCCATTACACAACACTTTAGACAAAGAACAATCTTTAAAAAAAAAAAAACTCTAAAAAAAGTGATAGAGAAATCTCTTACACCTTTCTATCAAATTTAGTATGCATGTCCTTAGCTCGAAATCTTTGAAGTTACAAGATATTAGGGGTAAAGCATTCTGCTCTCATCAAGATATTTGGAAAACCTAAAAATATCAAGGATTGGTCGGAGACATGAAAAGTGATACTCGTACATTACCAAATAGCTATAATATCTTCATGCAGACAAGGACTAAATTGGCCTATAGGAAAGAATAAACAAAATCTTTCGTACTAATGGATATTTTTGGCAAACAAGTGAACATTATTTTCTTCTCGTAACAAAAGTAGAGGACAAATTAATCTTCAATTTCATATTCAAGATGACAAAATGGCCAACCCTTTTCTCTGTTCTTCCCCTTTATGTTTCGTGGTGTACAAGTATATCTGTACATAGACAATTTCGCAAGACTAAGACCCATTGTGAACAAGATCAAAATTAAATATTGGGGTCCAGCCTAATGAATCTATATTCAAAATTTTATGAATCCCTCACCTTAAGTATCACTTTTTCATCCCTGTATGGAAAATCATGAACTCTTTTAAGCCCCTTTACAGAATTAAGTTTCTCTATACAGATGAGTTTAATTAATCACTTGGTAACTATAGTTACAAATACTCTTCCTTTTAGTTACTATACTTAAAAATGATATATGTAGGGATTAAAGATGTTTTTAAGTACAGTGACCCCTACATATATCATTTTTAATTCCTTTTAGTTCATGAGAACTAAAAGATATCAAACATTGTATGTATAGAGACTAATAAAGGATGTTTTTAAGTATAAAGACTAAAAGAAAAAGTTTGTAACTATAAAAATCAAATAAGTAATTAAACCATACAAATTAACATAAGTAACTTTGCTCATCAATGCTTGTTGAAGTATTCTCGGACTTTGGATCAGTTACAATAGAGGGATCCCATTTTTCCCACTCCATAACCTCCCTTCCATATCTGAGAGCTTCATCAATAGTATCAGGTTCCAATCCATTAACCAGTGAAACAAAGAGAATTCGGCCAGTGATGGAAAGGAACAATCTCTTAAACTTGACAGCAATGTATTGAAAAGCACATTGTGCTAATGAAGAGTTATTATTGCCATTGCTACAGCCTTTCTTCTGATTGGGACTGATAAATGGTTGGAAGTCGCTAAACCATTCACATTGTGCTAGAGGAATGTGTTCAATCTTCTCCTCAAGCAGATCAAATTTAGTCAATACTAGGAGAAATTTTTTGTTATGGAAGCTTCGATGAGAAATTATGTTTTCAAAGAGATTCTTAGCTACCAACATTTTGTTGGTAGAAACTCCTTTACTGTCTGTAGTGTACTCATCATAGTCAGATAAGGCAACTGAGAACATTACAACATCGGTCTCTTCAAACATCTCCAACCACTTGCAGTTTTCTCCAAGGCTTTTAGGATGTACTCTGATCAGTTGGTATCTATTAATGGAACATAAAGTGGAGTAAGAAAGCTGTTGATAACTGAGAGCAAGTACACATAATAGATCCATCATAGCTAAAGATGTTTATATAAATTTAGTAAACCCCCCACATTGGTCGTAAGATTGTAAGTGTCGATTACTTTAGTCCCTGAATTTATAAAAATGTAACCTTAGTCCCTGACTTTGTGAAATGCCATTCACTTTAGTACTTAATGACAATTAAAAATGCAGTCAGAAAAGATTGAAGTGAATGACATTTTGCAAAATTTGGGAAAAAAAACAAGAGTTTTACTGAGTTATGGACTAAAGTAATTGATGCTTACAATCTCGGTGACCTATGTGGTGGTTCACTCCAAATTAAAATATTTCAGGATCCATATGTTTTTACAGTCATGAAAATAGATAAAGTGAAATAACACACAACACTGTTTGTTGAAACAAGCCTACTCAAATCTAAACATTCTTATAGAGTATTTCTTTTCTAGAGACGTATGTAGTTGAATAAAATGTTGGCATTTAAAATGTGAGCACGTGTAAGTGAGCTACGGCAAAACATGCATGCACACTACTCTTGCCAAATTGTTCCTTTATTATGTGTCTAACTCATCAGTTTGGAACACAACTAAGATTTAACTCATCATCAAGAAACTGAACATTACTAGTGGATGCACACTGATGTGAGCTTAATTCAGAAGTAACAAGTTCTTGTGTGACGAACTGCACAAAATGATGGAGCTAACCTGAGAGAAGATTCATGTTGATACTCAGGAAACAAAGAATCCTCACTGTTTGACTTGGGAAAACAAAATTCCATTGAAGTGAGGCTGTTGGATAACGATATACCCTCAGCGTACAAGATGTCCGTATCAGATGGCTCATAGTCAGTCTTGGAAATTTCAACAGCCTGCATGTGAGAGATAAATTAGACTTTGATGAAAATCTATTGTTTATTGATGTGATGCATGGCCAAATAATTTCACAGTCAAAAGGATTTAGACATCCACTGTTAAGTGGAGACAATAAATTGTTCATCAGATCGTTATAAATAAATTTAATCAGTTCAAGAAACTTTTACCACTGCCTAGATTCACAAAATGTCTAGTAACCCACTGAAGTGATTTAGATAGTCATGAACCTTGTTGAAACACATGGTATCCAAAAGGGTTTGAAAGAGAGAAAGAAAAGAACAAAACTGTAAGACAACTAATACAAGGGAAAAGCTACATTCAAATTCTGTAAATTTATTGTCTAATTTCTGCTTCAGATTATGTGTCAAATGATCAATGATCCAAACGCCATGCTGAAACAGATGGAAATAGAGGATATGACATCAGACAAAAAATTGAACAAATTAAAAATCATATTGGCTTCATTAATATTAAAAAAATAGTATGAATGATCTTGAATATGCATGTGAGGATGAGCAGATAGACAACCAAGCATTAACTCACACGATCCAGAAAATAGTTTGCACTTCTGGGTAGCATTTTTAGTTCATTTCGCCTATCATATGTTGCTTGAATGGCTTTATCCTTCCACAAACCCTCCACCATTGGTCCATATTCACGTGTAGCAGCTGGAAATATTGTATCCAGGTTACCTGACACCATGTATTTGAGTAGCCAATCTGAGAAAGCTTTCAATCGTGAGCCAATGGAATAGAGTGTTGTTTCAACATCATCACTGCCGATATTCCCTGTACAAACTAAAATCAGTGACTTCTCTCCATAACACATATCTCCAACTAATGGCAGACAAGCTTCTTCTATCAGCTAATTAATAAGTGTCTACCATCTTTTAGGATCAATGTGAAAGGATAAGCACAAAACTGAAGGTAAAAAGATTTCTATTAAAACTGAAATCACATTAGAGACAAGAAAATAATGAAATAGTCTGAAGCATTAGTCTTCTACTGATACAAAACCAGATAAACTGCACAGTTTCCAAAAACGAAAGCTATGCATCTGTTGCAATTTGTAAGAGACTAACATAGTTAACCTTTCTTAGTTGAGAAAAGAAGGATGTCATCGCAAAGTTGACAATACTCCTTCTGCTATATTCAACATTGTTAAAGGAAGGTTCTATGGAAGACAACTTCCTTTACAGTTTACACTATCCAGAAAATTTTGAAAAGGGAAAATGTTAAAAAAATTGCTGCCCCCTACTTCATCCAAAGTCCAAAAAGAAATAGCCTTCTGGTCAACCTTTTATACAAGGAAATAAGAATTACCTGATGATGTAGATTCATCAACAGACCTTCTTTTCCTATTCTCCAACAAACTCTCTTCTTCGAAATGTGCACGTCCCTCCAGCAGTATACCAAGGTAGGTAAACAGGTTACTTTGGATCACCGACTTGATATTTTGGAGCTCATTTTCAGAGAAAGGATCATTATACAGAAGCTTGGCCTAAGATAAAAGGTTCAGTCATTAGTGTCACTCAAAATCAAGGTTTTAATTAAAAGTATAAAGAAGTATTCAGAACTGCAGTCTCATACACACCAGAAGAGGAAAGTAAACTCCAAAATTTGACAAATTACAATTTACATTAGCCAGAAATTTTCAAGATATAGATTAAGCACTCAAAACTTATCTGAACCTCATGACAACTAGCAATGTGACTGATAAGAATCAACAACTTGAGCTCTTATGACCCTAACATTCATATCACACACATAAATGCCCTCATAAATTGAGCATCCCTACTTTCTAGAAGGTATTATAGAGAACAGGACAGCTTTAAAGAAAATAATAGGCAGGGACCTTATAAGCTGTTGTTAGTGCATTTCACTGTAAACTCAAAAGTAAAAGCTAATAAGACTTAGGGTGTGTCAAGTCCATATGTAGTTCTTCTATATCCAACTCCATATTGATATGACAAAGCATCACCCAAATTATGAGACTGAAAAGTAAATTGAAGAGCTGAAAATGAATTGGACTATCCTTTCAGCATTTAAAATCACAGCACAGTCATTAAATGTACACATGTACTTTGCCAATTCATTAAGCATGCATGCATATGAATACAACATAAGGCGCCTGAAAAACTGAGTTCTCCCAAGGAGAAACCTACCTGTTTAAATATAGTACATGCACCAGAATTGACAGAACCAACAAGGAGAAATTTGTGAAGTATTTTTCGATGAACGCTGTCTGTGTTAGCTGTTTCACCTTCACAAGAAAGAGCTACAGACTTTGAAGGGACTGGCAAAGACAAAATTGCACAAGCCAACCTTGCTACACGCTGCAAAAGGGAAATCCAAAACTATTGATGAGCTGTTATTTCTATAAAAACCAAACAAGGAAAGGAAGCATGCATCTCAACAATGATCACCTTATCCCATATACAGCCCCTATCATTCCTCTGCCCCTCTTCCCTGTATGATCCATCAGCATTCACCCAAAAGTTAGGTGTTCCCTCACACGGCACTCCAGCCAACTGCAACAATCAATGCAATGCAACATTTTGGTTTAACATCCTTAAAATATATATTTATGTATAGGCAATAAAATATAATAGTGTTCAAGACAAAAAACCTGCAGTATCAATCGCTCTTTTTGCGTAATCTCGCGATCATTTATAATCACATTAGTGTTTCCATTGCTTGCATTTTTGTGCAGGCGACCCCCAACATCAAGCTGGGGGCTGATTATCTGGCTAGGCGGTTGGCCATCCTGTAAAATCAAGCAATGCAATAGATTAGAACTTCACTTGGAAAAACATTAAATGGGGTTGAAAGATTCATGAATTAAATTTTGTAAGTAAAATGAAACCACGTTGAAGGCACATTCCTGGAGTTCTAAGTGCCATTTTTTAAGGTACACTAAACTAATCTGAGATATATATCCACAAAAAGGTTGACAAGCTCTTTTTAGTTTATTTCACTAAGCTTCTTCATGAATCTTTCAAACTAACCTCATCTTAGTTTATTTCAGTAAGTTATATGATCAAATGTATGGCATAACCTACCACATAAATTAAAACAGCTTGTTGAATAAGAACTTAATTAAGCTTTTTACCTAAACACACCCTAAATAGACTAAATTAAAGTAAGTAGTTGTTGAAATTAAGTTTTCACCTTTCCCCAAAATCCAGATGCTTTATCATACCAATAGGATCCTGGCTTCAGTTGTTTTGGTGGGTTTCGACAGTTGAGGAGCAATTTAAGCTGTTCCCTATTCAGAGGTTGCAAGTTGACACAAACAAGCTCCGGTGGTATTTGATTTGCTTCACAAGACCTTTCATCATCCATGACTTGAGTCACAGTCAACTCAGACAGCAACAATTTCATCATACGAGAACACTTCCCCAGCTTGCTTCTATTTCTCTCATAAATTCTGTAGCCAATGCAAGTCACACATTTTCTTCCCTCTGGCATGGACCCCATAGCCCTCACCACACAGCTGCGACAATACTTTGCACTACAAACAATGCAAACCTCCTTTGGCGTAAGACGGTTCCCCTTGAGGCACCTATAGCAAGAACCCTTCTTCCCAGGCCTCACAGCACGTTCCATCACTGGAACACTCTCAACCTGAGAGTCACCAAACTCATCACTATCTGTCTCCACCATGTAGTTTGACTCAGGATCACAGAAGGTCACCGCAGAAACACGCTTCACATGCTTTGGAGTTGGACTTGGTGTTTGCTCTTCCTCTCTGAAGGAACAAATCTCATCAGAAGGGGCAAATAGAGAGGTTGTAACCGAACCTGGACCTGATTCTGTGGTGTCAGAAGTTGTGTGAAGAAAAGTGCCATCTCTATCATCAGGAAATTCCAAAGTGTCTGGACTACTCTTGTGCATATCACCATCAACACCGTCTGGTGCTGGTGGTGAATCTACTGCACAAGAGTCCAAGCTTGAAAGGACAACAGAATCTGTCACCCAGTGATTCTGCTTCCTTTTGTGAAGACTTTTGCCAAGAGGTTGGATAACTGGGACTGAGACGTCATCATGAGAGAGAGAAGCAATGGTTGCAATTGGGATTTGGTCAATTTTGAAAGCAGGGATTTCAGGAATGGAGTAACTGAGAGGAGGGCCATTATACACCACAGCAAGGGAGTACTCATAGCTGCTTAAGCTATCTTCAGTTTCCACAGTAACAGTAGGCACAGAAGAAGGCCTTAACTTTCTCACAAGAGAAGCCATTTCATGCAGTCCAAATTGAAGCCAAAACCCAAAATAAATACCACAGTACTCACCAACTCATCATCTCAAAAGAATCCATTTTGAGGGAAAAACCCATGATGCAAAAAACGGAGAAATATCAGCACCCCATGAAGGAAAAACATGGAAACAAAGCCTCAGAACTTGAATACAAAGGCTGCAGATATATTGGGAAAGAGAGAATTGGGCAGTGAGAAAAGAGAAACAAAAAATGGAAGAAGGGAGAATGGTGGCTTTGGAAGGAAGGAGGTGTGAGAAGTAAACAAACAATGGTTGACCGAAGTGGAAAGAGTGAGAGAAACTTAAGTAGTGGACGTTTTCCAAACGTCTGAAGGGAAATTACTAAGGAAAATGCACTACTCAGACTGCTTCAAAATCAAAGTACCGTGTTATTCAAACTACTAAGTGCCTTAGGGAGTCACGTGCTAGTGCTACTTCACCGTGTGTGTTACTTTTGCTTAATGTCCTTTTCTTCAGGTTAAAACTCTTTGATCAAAGTATTATTTTTTTTATCATGTTTTTGAAGATTTAAATTTTACTCACGCTACTATCTTATTTCTATTTATATATGTTATATTATAACTCTCCTAGCTAACTATTTAGCCTTATCTTTGATTTAAAGTTGCATAAAATATTTTCGCAAATTTAAATGTAAAATTAAGCGTTTCAATACATGAATTGAGAAGGAAAAAAATTGTTATTTCTAAAATAAAAGTACTTTTTAGTACTCCCAACTTTAATTCAAGCATGCACTTATTTTATTATCCAACTTTATGTCCAAAAAAATTATCCATCTTTAATTTTAACATTTACGTTATCATTTTTTCTGAGTACTTAATTCATATATTATGCTACTCATTAAAATAATTCATATTATTGTGCTTTAATTCTTGTCAATAAATTTTTAATTGCGCTTAATGAATTAATGACACTCTTCTACGTATAAACACGTTCATATTAAACAAAACAAAACACAATTACTAACCGGATATTTTAGAAATCACCTCGTGACTAGACCTGTAACAATATAAATACAAACTGATTTCCTATTATACGATGTTTCTAATCTTACAATGGAATGGAGTAGTACGTATCTTTGAACTTTTTGTTTCAGTGATCAATAATTTTCTCGTTATTTATTACCAAAAGCATGGTTTTCTTATTTAGGGTTAACGAAAAACAAGTCTTGCTAACCGCGTTGATTTACACGCAGGAAGAGACACAAAGGACGGGCCCAGAGCAGTTGGTATGCAGTGGATTATGAAAAATGATAGCCATTCGTCAAAATATAAAAGTTAAGAATAAAGATATTGCATACATATATCAAATATCATTCCCAAATAAATTATTAGTCAAATTCTAAAGTAAGGTGAAAATTTGTGTGCTGAAGTGTGTCATAAAATGTATGCACTAGCCAATGAGATGAACAGATGGTGACGTTTTCGGTATTTCATATGGGTTGTTGGGAATGACCAATGTAATGAAAATTCATTAATAAAATAGAAACAAAGACAAAGTTGACTTAAAATTTTCATGGCATGTTACGCATTGATGGCATCTTTTTGGATTGAGTTTGGTCGGAATGCAACAAGTTTCCTTTCGGGCGCTAAAGAACCACGTTTTTCGATTTTGACCAAAATACTAATGTTTTCCTAATTTTGGACAAGACCCATAGATTTCTGCAATATTTTTTTTTAGAATTTCACCTCAGATAGTGTCCCTAGAAAAACAATGAAGAATTAGCATAATCTTTAATAATAAAAAAATACATAATAATTTAAAGTATAAAATATATACATATTTGTGTGAGAGGTGAAAGGGAGGGAGAGAAATAACGAAATTATTTAAGAAAATCAATTAATGATTTTTTTTTCTTCTAAAGATTATTCACCTTTTTTAGAAGAAAACTACTTTAATAGGAGAGCATGTTGGCGCATTCCATCGCCGTCCAAGAAAACTCCACTTTCACTTCAACTTGAAAAACATTCTTCAAGACTTCCCTATATTCTTACTCGAAATTATTGAAGTATTGAACCACATCCAAAACTCCAAAAAAGCGGTGAGCAACGCTTAACATTGTTTACCTTATAAATGTGCTTTTCATTAGTTAACACTTGCTATAATTTTTATGTAACCACTTAATTAGCTGTTTCACAGTATCGATCCACATTATCAGTGTTTAGCCTCGAAAAAAATTGCGTAGTAAGAAAAAAGTTTTTTTTTATGGGAAAAATGATCACGTAAAAAGAAAAATGTTAGGAATCAATTAAGAGACCAAAATTTTCATAACTAATAGTTCCTTGCACGTCTCAGTCCCTATTTTTATATAACTAATTGATAAAAAGGAAATATAATTAGATATATAATTAAACATATCATAAACTATAAATATCATCACTAGAATTTATATTTTATGTATAGTTCTATATATGTAATGAAAGTATTTATTTGTGTAATATTTATTTGATATATACTAACTTTGAATCTAAATATAAACAACAAAATAAAAATATTTTGGCCTCAAATATAAGTAAATTTTCCCTACATCGACTCTATTTAATGATATTATTCCAAAACTATCCTTCAATTAATAGTGATTCTAGTTCCATTGACTACTTTTTATTCTTAATATCAAATTCCAATGAAAAACATTTTAGGAAAAAAAAAAGAGATTACTCCATTTGTCTCTATTTATAAGACATGGTTTAAAAAAAAATAGTCCATTTTATAAGACTTCATTTCAATTGTCTTGTGCATTAATTATTTTATGACTAAAATACCTTGAATTGCTTCTTTGTCTATCTTATGAAGATTGAAGAAAATGAATAAGTTTCCTATAAAGTTAATAATAAATTTGGAAAAATATTATATTATAGAGAAATTCAATATTAAGAAATTAATTAATTAATTTTTTTAATAAGCACAAATTAGTAAACTATGTCCTATAATTAAGGATGAGAAAGTATTTTTTTAATGAAATTAACCAATTTTCTTAATTAATTTAAAGTTATTTAATTTTGTTTATATTAAGGTCTAAAGGTAGTAACAATTTATGTTTTATTTTAAAGAATACTAACATTCTATGTTTAATGCAAGTGAAAGGTGAGAGATGAGAGAGTTTAAAAATTTAATGCTTGTGAGAGGTGAGAAATAAATTATTTTTAAATTGAATGGTAAGTTATTTCAATAGCCTTAAGATTGTGTTTGGATAGATAATTTTAACTGAAGAAAATAATTTATTAGAGAATTTAAATTTCTGTAATCTAAAATTCATTGTTTGAATATTTTTTATGAAGAATTTAAATTTTTGAAATTTTAAAACAGAATTTTAAACAACTAAAAATGTGGAATTTCAATTTCCTTCTAAAAGGTGAGAAATTGAAATTCTCTTCTTGATAGAAGAACCTTCCAAAATGTTCGCATATTTTCTTTATAACATTCATCCTCTCTTCCACCAGAAAGTTCTCAAAATCTCATTCTCGAACTCACGACTCTTCCCTCACGTCGATGATCCTCTTCTTCAAGAAACATCGTTTGAGCTCATGGAGCATCGTCGGGTGTGGGCGTAGGGGGACACGTAGAACTATACCCGCCAGTCAGGGGAGCAGTCGTCGCTACCCATCATGCGATGGAGGTGCTCACTAGTGCGGAAGGTCTGGATCATGCCTTGCGCCGTTGACTGAATGTTGTGGTCGGGTGTGGTGGTGTACACCGCCGTGTTCGATTCCCTTGCGACTTCCCATGTCGTATCAGTATTTTTCTCTTTGGAAGCACATCAATCATATCTTCTCTTCTTTTTGCATTCATTTTATTTCACCATCACACTTTTAATTTTTTCTTATCCAAACACAAAAATTTTGAAAATAAAAGAATTTCAATTGAAGTATTTGAAATTCTTAGAATTTAAAATTTCTCAGAATTTTAAATTCCCTCATCCAAACATACTCTAAATTAAATTCATTACTACAAAAGGATTCTTGGTTCACACACACACTTTAAGGAGAATAACATGGGTTCTTACAGATGTTGGAGAATAACATGTTTAGTGGTGTTGCCCATGAAGATCTAATGCAATACTTGAGGAAGTTCATCAAGTTCAAAAACATAGTGAGACAGAACTATACATCAATAGAATACATCAGACTCTATGCCTTTCCCTTCTCTCTTAACGAGAAGGCATAGGATTGGTTGTGTTCACTGTTAGAGAATAGTATCACTACATGCAACTAGTGCTAAGTATGTTTTTAAGGAGGTATTCCTCTCCATGAAGACGAAGCAATACATTTGGGACATTGGAAACTTTGTTCAAAGGGAACAAGCGAGCATACCTAAAGCTTGGGAAAAATTGCAAGAGGTGATTAGAAGGTGTCCACATCATGGCTTTTCTTAACAAAGGCTAGTTCATATTTTCTATGGTGGAGTGTCCTCGCAAAATAGGACAAGTTTAGATGCTTCTTGTGTGGGTAACCTTATGTTAAAACCCCCTGTTGATGCCATCAGGATCATTGATGATATGTGCTCTAACCTCTATAACAACTCAGGGGATAAAAAGATTATGAAGAGACGCATCAACTAGGTGAAGAAAGATGATTCTCAAACTGAATTGGGAAAACAAATACAAACTCTAACACTGAATATTGAGACACTCATGAGAGCTCAAGCTCAAGTCCCCATCACTACATCTCTATTCCCAACTTGTCATAGATGTGGGATTGTGCATGGGCTAAGAGAATGCATTATTGATGGCAAGCTAGCTACAACCATGGATGAGATCAACTTTGTTAGGGGAGAAAACAGTTCTTATAATCAATGCCCCCACAAATTCAATCAAGAATAGGACTTCAAGCAAAATCAAGAAATGTATAGGTCTCAACCCATGCAAAATCAGAGTCCTAGACAAGATGGGAGACAACCCACTCTTCAAGAAACCATTCTTTAATATATATGGCCCAAAATGATCAGAGAATGAAGCAAGTGGAGTCTCAACTAACCAGCATACAATCTCTCTTTTCACAAAGGCAATCAGGCAACCTCTCTTCATAACCTGAACCAAATCCTAAGAAGGGGGATGCCAATGTTGTGATGATTAGAAACTAGAGGATTCAAGAGGACTTCGAGGAGAAGGAAGGTTTTTTCCCAACTCCGGATGACGTCCTTATTGAGAAGGACTAAGCACCTAAGAAAGTTGAGGTTCCTACTAATGGGAATCTAGTGCTAAAGAAGGAAGGGGATGAAAAAAAGGAGATACTAACATCTCCTTAGGTAAGTCTATCCTTTTCTCACACAGTTAAGAATGACTAGTAGGATGTGCAAGCTAGAAAATTTCTTGAGGTTATGAGTAAATTTCAAATCAACCTCCCTTTCATTGAGGTTTTAGCACAAATGTCATCTTATGAAAATCATTAAAAATAAATTTTATCAAACAAAAGAAAAGTGACAAATTTTTGCACTGTGAGTTTCAATAAGGAGTGTTTCGTTGTGGTCCTTAGAAAACTTCTCCATAAGATGAAAGACCCCGATAAATTTACTATTCCTTGTTCAATAGGAGGGTCTAACTTTGATAAGTGTCTATGTGATTTGGGGGCTAGTGTAAATTTGATGTCTTATTTTGTATTTAAGAAGTTGGGCATAACAGACTTAGAACCTACTAACATCACTCTTCACCTTGCTGATCGTTCAGTTGTCTATCTTAGAAGGGTGATTGAGGATGTGTTGGTTAAGGTGGACAAGTTCATCATTTCAGCTAATTTTGTTAGTTTAGATATGGAGAATGATGAAGATGTCCTTATCATTTTGGGATGTCCTTTCCTTAGTACTTGTGATTTACTTATTGAAGTTAGGCTTGGTAGACTCACCCTTAGATTAAGGGATGAGAGAGTGGTATTTAATTTATCTTATTCTTTGAAACAACCTTCCTCATTTGCTTCCTTTTGATTTATTGAGTCTGTTGATATAGTTGATGCACTGATAAAAGGGGCATTCCCAAGTGTGGGGATGCCTAACCCTCTAAAGACAGTTCTCACTAATGAGGACCTTGATTGGGAGTTGAATCTTGAAGTAGAGAAAATATTGACGTTTCTTCAACCTCAACGTGGTCCCTGACCACCCAGTTGTGACAAGTTGGAATGTGGCAATGTTCCAAAGCTAAAGCCTCCTATTGATGAACCTACCGAATTGGAGTTGAAGCCTCTTCCTTCCAACTTCAAATATGTTTTTATTAACCAACCATCTTCTCTTCCGATTATGATTTCTGCAGGTTTACATGAAACTAAAGAGGATAAACTGTTGCGGGTTTTTAGGGACAAGAAGGAAACCTTTGGGTGGAACATTCATGACATGAATGGTTCAAACCCCACGCTCAGCACTCACAAGATCAACACTAAATAGGGGTGCCTGCCCAAATGGTCATCCCAAAGGAAACTTAATATGATGGAAGTTGTCAAAGGAGAGGATGCTAAACCCATTATCTAGATGAAGGCATATCATGAGGGATTCTAACAGGTGCAAACCATTGCACACCCCTCTGACCTCTGAGCAACTATATCATTACACGTTAGGCTCGTGATGTTAAACTAGTGTTTTTTGAGAAGCAACCTATGATTTGTATCCATTTAATTTACATTTTATTGCATTTATAATTTAGTTTCTAAGACAGTCTTCCTGCCAATACTATAGTCATGGTCATTTTACCATGGCCTAGGCATTCAACATCAGGCATCGAGTACAACCATGGTCATCTGACCACGGCCCAGGCAGTTAGCATAGGTGTCAAGTACAATTAGTTTTTCAGATTCGACATTTTAGTTTAGTTGTTACTCAAGTGCATTAGTTTAGACAATTTTATTTTAGTCTTCTATTTTGTTCTTATTTTGTACTTTTGGTTATTCCCTTGATTAAAACAAATTATTTGTGTGTGAGTAATTGTGTGTCTGTGAGAGTGAGAGAGTAATTGGAGTTTACTTCAGAAAGGAACATTAACATGCTTGATTGTGGACTATTCTTAGAGCTTAGAAATGTGAGTATTAAGCTTTGATTATTTTAATGTGGGTGAATTGATCATTTCATTAACATTGTTCTATTCTTTATTTTGACATGCATATACTTGAATGAATTTTGTGTTTTATGAAAACATGAGACTTTGATAGGCTTTCTTGAGACCAATGAATTGTTTTGACTAGTTTTTCCCCTAGTTGACTACTTTGAGATTGAATGATTATTTCCTTTTTGGTCCTTGCACTATATTGTGTAAATTGTTGATGTGCGGAAAAAAGGGGGAAGTAATACACATTGTAGGTTATGCCAGTGAATAAATCATAAGTCTTTCTCTCAAGTGAAATAAAAGACAAAAAGAGGTTGATAAAAAGAGAAGAAAAGAGAAAACAAAAACAAAAATGAGAAAAGAAAGAAAGAAAAGATATATATATATATATATATATATATATATATATATATATATATATATATATATATATATATATATATATATATATATATATATATATATATATATATATATATTATTGTACCCAAAGCAAATAAAAAGAGAGAAGGAAAAATGGATCAAAATTTAAATGAAAAATAAAGGTGCAAAAACAGGTAGAAGCTAACCTAATTCCTGAGTTTTTTCATATGATTGAGTGGCACCCTTTATTAGCCTGTTTCTTTGAATGCCTACCTTACATTAAATGTCTAACCCATTACAACCTAAGATGTCTCACTTATTTGGAATTTTTGGATTTATTTGAGTTGAGTTGATTGATCTACAAAGTTGTGAACTTGTCATTTCTTTCAATTGTGATCTTAAGTGTAACTGTTTATCTATATAACACTATAAAATACTAAGACATGGTGAGAAGAGAGGAATTCAAGCTCTTTATGACAATTTGCATGTTAATTATATGCCTAATGGATTCCAAAGTTTTTGATGGCCTAATGTGTGAGTTTTTTACTTGTTGAATAAATGTGAATTTTTGTTGAATGAGTTTTGACTAAGGAGAATTTTTTTTGACTGGGAATTGGAATAATTGCTTGAGGACACGCAATGCTCAAGTGTGAAGAGGTTGATAAACCACTTTTTGAATGATATTTTGTGAGTTTTTTTTTTTATCATTTTGCATTCATTTTCTTAGCATAACTCATGTTTAGACATTGGTTTTGTGTTGCATAAGTAAAATTGCTCACTTGAGTGAAAAAAAGTTGGAAATTTTATGATTTTATGAAGGTTTGAAGACTCTGCACTTGATCGCAATCATGGTACATTTACCACAACTACAATAAGATGATAGCAACCCTCCAAAATAACGTTGATAATCCGACAAAGGCCATGATAAATTCACCATGATCTTGGTTAATTCATGAGGGTCATGGTCTACCATGAGGGTCATAGCCAATCTAGAATGCCCTAGAATGTAATTGATCATCTACATGTAATTGATAAATCTAGGTAGAGAATATTTTACACCAAATTATATGATCAAACTATTTGAGTAATCTTCGATAGATTAGTTAATATTTAATTAATCATCCCTAGAATTAGTTATATCATATGACTTAAATTGATAGAGTCATGATCATTGGAGTATTGATTTAGGGGAAAGAATATCCTCTGACCTTCATTATAGGCTTTGGTTGATTTTGAGAATCAATAACTAACTGGGAAAGGAATTTCATTGGTATTGGGATTAGGAGAAAATTGGTACTAGTGAATCATAACCCATTGTCACTCTTATCATCACTCAAATCTCTCTTTGCATTAGTTTATTTTTTTTCTTCTATAAACCAAAACCATAAAAATATTTAAATCCATTTTTTTAATTTCCTCAACTAGTTTAATCACCTCAATGTAGAAAAGAATATCAAGATTAACCTCAAAAAGATAGAATATCAAGATTAACCTAAGAGATTGAGAATATGCTAGCCTTCAAAAATATGTGATTGCTTGCTCAAAGATTTGGTTGGAGGTAGGCTTTGGCACACTGGTGTCAGATCCTTTGGAGATGGTCGAATCACTCGAAATAAGTTTGAGGAGCAAAAATGGGTTTTTGGTGACCTCTTGAACTCTAACTGTTGCTTTGTTATTGGTATGAGCAATGCTCGAAGGTTCTTTTTCCATTGGGTTTGATTGAATTGTTGAAGTGACATGAGTAGGAGTGCATTTTTGAAGAATGGATGAAGGATTAGATTGAGCTTGCATGTTAACATAACCCTCTTCATGCATGGTCTTGTTAGGAGAAGATTCACTTTCACGGGTAGCTTGTTCCTTTTCTTGTGCTTCTTAGGAAGGTGTTGGGCTCTTCGAAGACTCTGGTTCATTATTTGCTTCTTCTTTGTCTTCTTTAGCAGTTGCTTATTTCTCTTCTTCTTTCCTCAGAATCTTGGGATGAAATAAAACTTTTTAGAACCAAAGACTTTTCGAATGACATAACATTGAGCTCTTAAAAAGCATATGAATATGAGTAATTCGTTCTTGCTACCTTCATCTAATTCGGTTGGTGGTTTTGAAGGTGGATCCACATTCCCTACTGTCTTTATTTCCATTTCGACCACATTTACCATAATATCTTCAGGTATGGGATCCATGAGATTCTTGGAAGCAACATTGAGCTCCTAGATTAACATGGAAATTTAAGTATGAGAGAAAAAGTATGGATGAAGAAGGAGTGATTATTCCATGAAGTTAACTCATACCTAATCTTGATCACTATTAGCTTCTTGATCTTGAGAGGAAGATATGTTCACCACACTTCCATCCTAAAATACAGAACATAATTAAAAAATGACAATTGAAAAATAAAACTTACTAAGACAACGAGTCATTCGATGTACATGTGATGGTTGAAGATTCGATGACTGCTTAGGAAATTGGGAACGAGTAGCATACTTCCTAGTGGGAATATACTGACACAGAAATTGGGAACGAGTAGCATACTTCCTAGTGGGAATATACTGACACATCGAAAATACTAATTTGGGAAACTAAGGGTGTGTTTGGTTTGCATTTTCATTTTCTGTTTTCATTTCCTATTTTCATTTTCTGAAAACTGTTTTCATTTTCAAAAGATTTGAATTCTGAAAACATGATTGGTTTGATTTCTTGTTTTCTGTTTTCATGAAATGAAAATACTGAAAATTTATGATATGTTGACTTATTGTCTTTTTGTATTTTTAGATTTGCTTAAAACTACATTCATTGTCATCCCAATTTCATTTTAACCAAAATGAGGTTTCTGTTCTCAACTGAAAATACTGAAAACGAAAATTTTTTGTTTTCATTTTCTAGTTGTTTACTGTTTTCATTTTCATTGAAAATGTTTTCAGAAATCAAACCAAACACATTTTCATCACCGTTTTCTGTTTTCAGTGGAAATGAAAATAGAAAACAACTAAACCAAACACCCCCTAAGTATTTCAGTAAATCTATGAGGAGTAATGGAGAAAATTTACCTATTTCTTTTTCAAAATCTGAGCCTTGGGAATGCTAATAGAATCTAGAAAAAAATTTCTTTAGAAGTCTCAGTGCCCTCAACTTTTCATTTCTTCCCTCCATTAGGTTTCAAAAGTGGATCAACTGTTGGTAAATATTTGTGTTTTAATTTAAAATTTATAAATATATATTAATTCTATTTTATAAAATAAAATATTTATTTTAGATTTTCTTAAGATTTTGTTTTAATGAGTCAACTAGTTTGTTACTGTTTGTTGTGACAACTGTAGGTTGATTTCCAATGGTCATATGTCCAACGGTCATATTTTGTTGTTGCAAAATGCCTATATATATCTTTTTCCTCTTTTCTAAAAAAAGAAAGCAACGACAGAGTTTCTTTCTTCCAAAAAAACAAACTGTCTCTTACTTTTTTTATAAAAAACTTATTTTTATGAGAGCAAGAGCATTGGTGTTCAAAAGGTTCGGGGATCCTTTCGCTGCACACGATCGGAACCAGCGGGTTGTTGTATCTTGGGAGAGGAGCGTAATCAAATTTTCCTACCAGTACAGTGGGGCATTTTCTCTCTAAGGATAGCGTTTACGCGCTTCAACCCAGACTATATTTTTCTTCCCCTAATTTATTTTTTCCTTGTGCTTATTGTATGTTATAGTGCATTATTCATGTGTTGTCAATTAAATTTTTTTTTTCTACTGTTATTTTGTTATTTAATTCAAAACTGTGCATCTTCTTCGTATTTATTTTCTTTCATTTTTTATTTTATTTTTTTAACAGTCTTAGAGAGAAAATTATTTTAGAGAGAAAATGTTTTATATTTTCTTCTTGCATAGTCTTTTCTGCAGTAGCATGATGTTGTATCAAAATATCTATAATGGATATGACTGAGTTCCTTTCTAGTAAGCATGAAAAATTAATGGATGAAAACACAATGTATTATGTTCCATTAAAAATGTTTTTATTATATTATTTATTTCCTGAAATTTTAAATTAGTATGAGATTGTTGAAAAATATTTTCTTTATCAATTGTATTTTTGTTTAAGATAAAATGCTTTTAGAATTAGTTTATGTGAAAAACTAAAAGCATCCCACTAATTTTCATTCCTATATGTTAGGAAGCAATGTTTTACTTGGTCAATTTCCTTTGTGAACGTTACAAATATTTAATGTTAGGAAGTTTGTTTGATTTTTATGTTGTTTTTTAACGTTATTGTTGTAAATATTTTGTTGTTACACGTTAATGACTGGTTGCCTCTATATATGTAGCTTCTTGCTATAATAATAATAAACATGTGAAAATACAACACACAAAGCAATAAAATGAACACTTGAGTGAAACTTTATATTTTGTATGTCACTTTTTTGATATGGTATCTTATATATTTTTTTTAAAAAATTCTTTATGAGATATGGAGAAAAAGAAAATCAAATCTGAAATATCTTAAAGTGTGAGGGAGTTTAGTAAAGGTTAACATCCTTATTAATAAGAAAAGGAAAATTGGAAAAAAAATGTTAATTGTATTTTGTTGGATATTTTTTACATAATACTACTTATAGATTTTTAGTTGTTAATTTAGAAGTGACTAAAATTTCTAATGTTATTATTATGCAATTTAGAGATGTCACTTTCTTTGAAAATCTTTTTCCTTAAAAAATAAATTGTTAAATCTTTATATGCTTTGAAACAATCTCCAACGCAATGACACAAAAGTTTGATTAAGTTATTCTTTTGTATGATTTTCAAATTAATGATAGTGATATATATGTGTATGTGAAACAATTTGATGATAATGGATGTGTCATTTTATGTTTGTATCTGGATGACATATTGATATTTGATAGTAATATGCATTTCATAAATTATGTGAAGTCCTTATTGTTTAGAAACTTTGGCATAAAAGACTTTGGTCAAGTAGATGTGATTTTGGGAATTAAGCTTATAAAGAAAAATGATGACATGACTTTTACCCAATCTTATTATGTTGAAAAGCTATTGAAGAAGTTTAATTATTTTGATGCGAAACATGCTTTTACTCCTTATGACTCATCCATCAAGTTAAAGAAAATTTTGAGTAAAGGATTTTCTTCACATAAATATTCTCAAAGTATCAGTTCTTTGTTGCATTTGACAAACTTCTCTAGGCCTGTCTGATATTGCACATGCAGTTGGTAGATTGGAAAGTAATTGAGGGATTTAGTGATATAAAATTGAAGTTCTGATTTTGATGAAATAAAAATGACAAGTGGTTATGTCTTTGTTTTAGCTAGTTGTGCAGTATCATGAAAATCTACTATACAAATTATTATTTCACATGAAAGCAAAAATTATTGCTTTAAATACTGCTACTAGTGAGGCTGAATTTCTTAAAAATGTATTATGTGATTTGTCATTGTTAAATAAGCGTATACCTCCAATTTCAATGCATTGTGATAGTCAAATTGCTATATCTAAAGTGACAAGCAAAATTTTAATGAAAAAAGAAGACACTTAAGAGTGAGACATAAGTCTATAAGAGATTTGATTTCTCATGGTGTCATTTCTCTTGACTTTGTCAGGTCAGAAAATAATATTGCGGATCCGCTTACAAAAGGGTTGACATGTCAACAAGTATATGAGTCGTTGAGGGGAATGAGATTAAAGCCTATTATTTAGTTACAACAATGGACACTCGTCTCCGTGTGATTGGTGATCCCATGAATGGAGTTCAACGGGTAACAACGAAATTGTTTGTTGACTAAAGTACACCAAAATGAAATTTGACGGAGTTGTTCCGTTTCTCATTCCTATGACGAGGTGTATTATAAATTGTGGCAATATTAAGGTTGAGGTATTTATATATGTGTATTTTTGGTGGAAAAAAATACCTCTTAATGAGTCCGATGACAATTATTGTAGGGGTGAGAGTCACAACTCACTCTTTGAGGATTCACCTAGTGAGTGTGGTGGTGGGGCCGCCACTGTGAGATATGGACTAATCTCTAAGTGACACTCACGAAACAAGATACAAGCGCAAGGCCGTGTAACGCGCTACCACTGATTAGAACCTAATTGAACGCCAATATTGTAGGGGTTGTGTACTAAAGTCCGATTAAAGAATATGTAGTTCAAGACAATCAAGTCACTACATTTTTCTCGGATGGAAGTTCATAAACACTAGGTATAAGGCTCAAACCCGGAAGGTTCCTTATACCGAAATACAATATCACATCCTCTTTCTCTTATGTTTTTATACAAATTATCTTTTAAAAAATATATTTTAAAATTTTAAATTATGTGGGGGAATGTTGGTAAATATTTGTGTTTTAATTTAAAATTTATAAATATATATTAATTCTATTTTATAAAATAAAATATTTATTTTAGATTTTCTTAAGATTTTGTTTTAATGAGTCAACTAGTTTGTTACTGTTTGTTGTGACAATTGTAGGTTGGTTTCCAACGGTCATATTTTGTTGTTGCAAAATGCCTATATATATATATATATATATATATATATATATATATATATATATATATATATATATATATATATATATATCTTTCCTCTTTTCTAAAAAAAGAAAGCAACGACAGAGTTTCTTTCTTCCAAAAAAACAAATTGTCTCTTTCTTTTTTTATAAAAAATTTATTTTCATGAGAACAAGAGCATTGGTGTTCAGAAGGTTCGAGATCCTTTCGATGCACACGATCGGAACCAACGGGTTGTCGTATCTTGTGAGAGGAGCGTAATCAAATTTTCCTACTAGTGCAGTGGGGCGTTTTCTCTCTAAGGATAGCGTTTACGCGCTTTAACCCAGACTATATTTTTCTTCCCCTAATTTATTTTTTCCTTGTGCTTATTGTATGTTATAGTGCATTATTCATGTGCTGTCAATTAATTTTATTTTACTACTGTTATTTTGTTATTTAATTTAAGATTGTGCATCTTCTTCGTATTTATTTTCTTTCATTTTTTATTTTAGTTTTTAACATCAACTACCTAATAATGCATAATTAGAATAAGTTATTGAGCCATGTGTAAAGTAATGATAAATGACTTAAGACGAAACTTATTGTTCTTTCTGAAGGAGAATCAACTTCATTCGATTTCTATACTTCACCCATTTGGGTAATAGATTCTGATGCACTACATTTCGATTCAGAGGTAGAAGTTGTTTTCTTTGCTCCAATATTCCTCTTAATCACCGATGCACATTTTTTCGATCTTATATCCGAAGGAGTTGCTTTGGAGGGCAAAAAACATATAAAGGCATTTAAAATGAAGGCCTCAAAATGAAGAATTAGAAGCATGAAAGTGAGTAGTATGTTAAACATACCTTAATGGCAATATTGCTCTTTGGTTTGGAAGAAGACTTCTTTGCCTTGTTTTGGTTCTTCATCACTACTTGCATCATTCGAAGCATCATGGTTCTCTGGAATTTTCTTAGGCAGTGCTGAGATGAAAAAATGAAAGAAATTAATGAAATCAGAATATAATCAAAAAGTAAAAGGCAAAGGGAGTTGAATGGATAAATTTGATAAACCTTACCCCAGGGAGTTTCAGTAAGCAATTTTACTTTATGAATACTAACAAGCTAAGGGGGTAGATCTTCATCATCAAGCTAAAGGTAAGGGTCATAGAAGAGTTTTGTGGGAAAAATCCTTTCATGCCTAGGGGATCAAGTTCGTTTAGAGCAATAAAAGACAAATTTTCACTTACCCATTTTGATTGTCTAAGGGATTTTATAAGACCATATTTGGCTGAAGGAAAAGTAGGAAGATTATTTGGACAAAATTATCAAAATCATTTGAGGCTTGGGGGTTTATCACTTTTTGATTAAGCCTATTTTGTCTAATCTTCTTTCTAAGGGACAAGGTTGCTACTTTATCTGTAAAACTATCATTTGGGCTATGAAACTCCTTATTGAAGCTCTCGAATTTAGTAAATTGTTTGTAGTGTTCGAGATGGAAATGAAATCAACTTCTTGTAGTATTTTCAAGCGAAATGGTCCTTTTCAAATAGAAATTGTTCCACCATTCATGGAACTCTTTGGTGCAGGTAGAAGCTCTCTTCAAAGGGTATTGGTTGAAATTGCATTTTCCTCTTGGGAAAAAGTTTTGAGTTCTTTTGGCAAAGTTTCCTCAGATACTACGAAGTCTTCAGGGTCTGGAAGTTTCTTCATGATTGGATATGGTTTTAATTGAATTAAACCAAATTGACAAGAAAATAGTTGTGGTTGGTGAGGGAAAAAGGAAACATCCTTGATGTTAAGACAATCAACTAGAATATCCCAAGTCAAGAAACCTGACCACATTTTGATCAATTCAGCTTGTTGGTCAAGAGTCTCAGCAGGAAAAGTGTTCTTCAAACATTCAGGTCCTGTGATTTATGTTTGAATGAAGGGTGCACAATCTTCTACAAAATCAATAGTCTTCAGAAGCACTTTAATGTATTTTCTGAAAATTTGTTCTAAAGGTTTTCCTGATAGAGTATAATAAATCAGTCTTGCACCTTCGAGTTTCAGGGCAGGTGAAAGTCTGGTATCTCGCCTCAAGTTTTGTTTGAAGATCAAATTGTGCTATAACTGTATAAACCAAAATGGTCCAGAAAGGCCAGTTATGGGTTCCTTTCAACGAAGACCATTAGCAGCGTTAGCAAAGGCTTGATAAACATTTGTCAAAAGGAGTTTGGCAAGATAGAGTCGAGGCACTCCAGTACGAAGCAATTGGGCAAGATTATAAAAACTGGTAGGGAACTGAATAGACTTAGTACAATTGAAATTAATGAAAACCCAATATAACATGAAGACTAAGTTCTCTCCTTCAATGATTGGATCTTCGATCTAGTCATCTAGACCTCCTCTATGATTCTCTGTAAAACCTCTAAAAGATATTTTCTCCCAGTTGAGAGTCTTAGGGTCAATTTTTTTTTCAAAAGAGCCTACAAAGTACTTTTCACCAATAGGCATTAAAACAGTAATTGATGCGACATCAAGAAGTGTTGGAGCCACAGGACCACATAGTAGTTCGAAAGGGAAAGTGTTTTGATTCCAAAAGAGAGCAGCATCCATCACCATTGAAATGTCAATATTTGTATGTTGAGCTTGCTGAGTTGAAGTAGATCGAAAATCCTTGTCATTTTCCAGTGATTATCATACTCGGTCTCGAGCCTTTCAAACCATGCAATATAATTCGTTTGATCAGAAGACAAATTTGAACGAAAAATTTTCTTAGGCTCTTTCATGAAATCCTTATGATTATATCATCATGAATGGAGGGATTTCTTCTTCAGTACTATGAAAGAAATAGAAGGACTCTATTGGTGGGTTGGTACGAATTGGACCTGCAAAAGCTAATTTCTTTTCAACCAATAAGAAAGGGATGATTACCTGAATCTCCTAGAGCTTCTTTGTCTCTGCTTCTAGGCTTGGAGAAGGAGCAAATCTCTTTCCATTAAACTCCAAGACTTTTCAGCCAGTGAGAAAGGGATGATTAACTGAGTCTCCCAGAGCTTCTTTGTCTCTGGTTGTAGGCTTGGAAAATAAGCTAATCTCTTTCCATTAAACTCCAAGAGTTTAGTAGCAGTGACAACATTAGAAAGGTTGCTTCCTTCGGTAGAGTTTGAAGTAGCAACCATGGTGAAAGGAAAAGGAAGGAATTTTAAGAAAAAGGAGATAAATAGAGAAGTGGGATTGAAAGTTGTAGAGCTTGAGTTCTAAGTGCAACAGTGAAAGGTTAAAAGGAAGAAGGTTTTATTTTATGGAGAACCGTGAAAAGAGTAAACAATTCTCTTTTTGAAATTAGATAAGGAGAATATCTTTAATGTAATTAAAGATAAAATTCATTTTCATTGTTACCATTATAGAATTTTTTTATCCATTTACATCTTCTCTCATCATAATATTCCCAACATACATTACTTTACATTTTATTTCTCAAAATACATGACTTTTGAGGTTGTTTGAGAAGCCAGAATTTATCACTTCCAACATTCTGAACATTGACTTCTTTTAAAATTTAAATTTTTTTATTTTTAAATTTATGTTTTAATTTAAATTATTAAAATAATTTAAATTTGATTAAGAAATTGACGTTATTAAGTATAATTATTTTTCTTATATTATTTAATTTATACAAGATTTAATTGATAATATACTTTATTTGATAATATTTAATTTATACAAGAATATTATTAAGCTAACATTTTAATTTTTAAAAAAAAATTGAATTTTTTTAATAATATTTTTGCTTTAATAAAAAAAGTAAAAGTTTTAATCTTATTATTTTATTAAATATAATTTTTTTTGTTTATGTCATTAATTTTTAAATGATAATATTTTTTGTTTAATAATTTATTTATAGAAGAACATTACATTATAAATAAAATACTTAAACAATAACATTTGTATGTTTGGATGAGAGGAATTTAAAATTGTGAGAAATTTTAAATTCTAAGAATTTCAAATACTTCAATTGAAATTCTTTTATTTTTAAAATTTTGTGTTTGGATAAAAAAATTAAAATTGTCCGCGTGAAAGGAAATGAATGTAAAGAGAAGAGAAAATATGATTGGTGTGCTTCTAAAGAGAAGAATATTGATGCGGCGTGGAAAGTTGCATGGGAATCGAGACACGACAGCATACACCACCACATCCAACCACAACATTCCGTCAACGGCGCAAGGCATGACCCATAAACCTCGTGCCGGTGAGCACCTCCGCCGCGTGGTGGATAGAGACAGCTGCTCCCCTAACTAGAGGGTGCAGTTTTACTTGTCCATCCTACACCCACACTCAAATTTCACATTTTTAGTTGTTTAAAATTTTGTTTTAAAATTTCTAAAATTTAAATTCTTCGTAAAAGAATATTCAAACAATGAATTTTAGATTACGGAAATTTAAATTCTCTCATAAATTATTTTCCTGAGTTAAAATTCTCTATCCAAATGCATTCTAAGGGAAAACTAGAGATGAAGGCATGTTGGGACAATTGTTTCATTTTGTTTCGTATCTCAGTTGGAATGCTAGTTGAAACCGAACAACCATTTGCACTCCTCATTCTCCTTGGATCAAGACTTCACTGATCTCCTTCATACTCATGCCACATTAATTTGTGTGATGGTAAACCAAAGGAGTTGTTGTAGACGTGCAAAATATTTTGTAAAGTGAACAGCGGCGACACATAGTTCATGGGATCAACCTGAGAGAACATGGTAAGTGTTTAGCCTGATATCTGCTACAATCACAATTTTGGGATTGTAACATGACCCTAAACTTTTCAAGTGGTCCGAGTGTTTGAAGTAAGGATTGAGTCTGTATTATAATAAATGTGTGATTGTATCTATCAATTTCTTCATTACAAAGATCACACAAACACCTTTACACCAACACATCGCACAAGAAAATGACTATCAATTACCAATAAAAAGTGTATGTTCGAACCCATGCTTTAGTACAATTTACAATCTTTGCACTTTTGTTTCTTTGATCAATTTATGTTTCATGAAAATTTTTCCTTTTACATTTCTTCTCCAAACTCTTAACTTTTGTCAATCACCGTTACTTCTATGAACTCTTAACTTATTTGCTTATTATTCTTTACTTTTATGCAATTTTTATATTGTTTTGCATTTGATTTCAGTTTATATTTCAGAAGCATTCTACATTTCTGTCATTTTATCTATGGTTGCATTTCAAATTCAATTTACTTTCAAGGCAATTTAGGTTCTCCTCTCAGCTCTGTTTCGCACTACTCAAGGCATCATGATTTCAAATTTTCAATCTTCAAGGCCATATATATTACACATCTTCAAGTCATTTAGATTGGCTTAGTTACTTTTGGTTGGGTTGTTAGATTTTCTTTACCGTTTCTGTTTTTATAATTTAACCTAATATGTTCATTGAAATCATTTTTATCAGCGCACGACATGCCGCACCACGCTGGGAGCATCCCTACAATTTTAGAATATTCAAATAGGTTCATGGGTCCTTATATAGAATTTCTAATCACGATAGGGACCATCCCTTCAATATTAGAATGTTCAAATACGTTCATGGGTCCTTATCTAGAATTTCTAATCACGTGAAAGTTACAAAAATAATGATAATGAAGAAAGCTTATTTGTCACAATTTTTTATAAATTTGGAGATAAAATTTTAATTTT
Organism: Glycine soja; assembly: GCF_004193775.1. Lineage (NCBI taxonomy): Eukaryota > Viridiplantae > Streptophyta > Magnoliopsida > Fabales > Fabaceae > Glycine > Glycine soja. The sequence continues at coordinate 21,829,533 of NC_041008.1, read as the reverse complement.
TCATCATTTATAAACATAATTGTCGTTGTCTAACAAATTAAATGAAAAAAATAAATATTTATCCGATTCTTTATCGTTATATTTTCAAATAAAAAATGACTCAATATCCTTTGGTAATTATTATAGCTATTGGGATAAATCTATGAGGTCCTATAGATTAAAAAAAAATTTAAATATATTTTTAATTTCTAGTAAATATTTAATTTTTATATTTGTTTCTTAGTAAATTTTTATTTTACATTGTGTTTCTAATAAAACAAAAATTTTATATTTATTCTTGATGTTTTTTTAATTCTTGATAAATTAGTGAAATTTGTATTTATTATTTAATAATTTTTTTTCACTTTTTATTAGTTGAAATAAAATTCACGAACTTATTAAAAAATAAAATAAAATACCAAAATAAAAAAATTATTATTTTATTAAATACTCAACACAAAATAAAATTCCTTTTTGACAGATTGCAACCAACTTTCATTCATGGTAAAGTAAATTCCTGTCATTTCTGGGAGCTTTTCCCTTAGCCCGTGCACCTCCTTTTGAAGCACTCTAAAACATTCTTGACTTTACTCGAAGGCCTTTCTCTTTTCTAACTGGATTCTTAGTATGCTTTCACTTCCTTTCCTTCTACTTCTGCATGAGAATCTTGTCGCAGCGGGACTGACATAGAAAGATATTCCCAAGACAGCCTTTAAGAGAAAGAAGGTTTGCTGGTCGGGTACGGTGTGGTTTTGTTGGATTTCTCCGTCCGTGTAATTTCACTGGCATTTTGAATCGAATGTTGATACAAATCATAGAATAGAACTTACAATATCTATATAAAAGAATAGTGCATCGTAAATACACTTTTACTCTCATTCCTTTGTTCGACACCTATCTTCCTATATTAGCAAAATGGGAATTTTAAAAAATTTGTACCAGCTTTCCTTTATTGACACCTGTCTCTCTCTATCTCACGAAATAAATAAAAAAATAGTTTCAGCCTCTTTCTCTGTCTCACCAAATAGTCTCTACGTCTCCTCTAAGCTCATATGGAGTCTTTTTGCTTCTGCTATAGGGTTTCATCTCCATTTTCGAATTGGTTTAACCAGTTCAATTTTTTATGTTTTTGTCCTGAATTTTGAAGTTGCAACTCGGTCTTCGATAAAGGAAGGAGCAAAGAAAGAAAGAAAAAGATGCAGCAAGATCAGCTCAAGAAGGTTGTTTCTTTGTCCATGATTGCCCCTTTTGTCTGCAAAGTCTGTTACAGTGTTGTGAGATGACATGGCACACATAGGTGTTGAAAAAATTGAATTTTGGAAACTATCGGCAATACCTCCGACAATGTCGTTCACGCCTTCGGCCACACACGTGAGCGCAAGCGAGGTAAGAAGTTATTAACAAATTAAACATCGTTGTTTCGATAAGTGTTGTTTGGTTTAAGGGATGATTAATTAATTAATTAATTGAAAGGTGGTGGTGATGAATAAGATACCGGGTGACGTAGCGGTAGATGGAGGTGCGTTGGGCGAAGGTGTTGATGGTTTTCTTGGGAGAGGGTTTTTGCGGTTCTGATAGGGGCGTAAGCTAAACTATCAGACTACACTAATAGTAAGTTTACTCAAATTCTTCCTTGCCTTTATTTCTTCATTGATCATGGTATTTATAATTAATACACTCATGGATATTGACACTTGGGCCATAACAGAAAGGCACAAAGCTACTAGACAGGAATAACAGAATGCAAAAAGCAAAATAACAGAAATGCCAGAGCTGTCGGCAAGGACCACTACAAGGGAGCAACTCATATATAGTCTTGTAGGTATGTTGGTTTCCTGTGTACACGTGTGGGCCTGCTGTCATTAGGATTATTGTTACTATCAATACCCACCCCTGGAGGAACAACCTTGTCCCCAAGGTTGTAGGTGGTGCAAATAGAACTCTAATCCTTCCAAGAGGTATCTTCTGGAGCGAGGCTGGCCCACTGGACCAAGACCTTTTGTACTGGTGGATCCAGGCTATGATCCCACTTCCAATCTAAGATAAAAAGGGGTGTGATGACAAGATGATTGTCTGACTAAAGAGGTGGCAGAGGATCCAATGTTACAGGAGTGGGCCCCTTGTACGATTTCAGAAGTGAAACATGAAACACGGGGTGGATTTTGGAGGCTGAGGGTAATTGAAGATGATAAGCCACCGTACCGATATGTGCCTGAATGCAGAATGGACCGTAGAAGCGCTTAGAGAGTTTGGTGTAGTGAGGTTGAAGAGATGTTTGCCGATATGGACGCAGGCGCACAAAAACCCAATCTCCGACATTGAACTAGACGTCCCTACGGTGAGAGTCTGCTTGTTTCTTCATGGCAGTCTGAGCTTTAGCAAGACGACGTTGGAGCACTGCATGGAGCTGAGTCCGTGAAGCTAAAATGGAGTCCACAACTTCAATAGAAAAGTCCCCTGCTAAGTAACTGGGAAGTGAGGGAGGCGGTTTACCAAAAGTGGCCTCAAAGGGAGATACACCGGTGGCGGAATGAACGGAGGTGTTATATGACCATTCTGCGAGAGAAAGGAAGGAAAACTATTGTGATGGTTTATCGTGTACAAATGCCCGTAGGTACTGTTCGAGCACTCGATTCAGGACCTTAGTTTAGCCGTCTATCTCGGGGTGGTAGGCAGTGCTGAGCCGGAGCTTAGTGCCAGAGAGGCGGAACAACTCATGCCAAAAACAGCTAAGGAAAATAGGATCACGATTAGTCACGATACTCCTTGGAAACCCGTGTAGTTTACACACGATATCAATGAACAACGAAGCAACTTTATGGGCGCTAATAAGATGAAGGCAAAGCGGGACCAACACTGGAGCCTGTGTCATCGCTTCCTTAAGGTGAAGGAATGAGTGGGTAGCTTCATCTGACCAATGAAATTAATCTTTGCACAGTAAAGCAGTTAAAGGCCTGGTAATGGCGGTGTACTGGCGAATGAAACACCGATAAAAGCCGGTGAGGCCCAAGAAACCACGCAACTCGGAAGCGGTGTGAGGAAGTGGCCAGTCCACCGTGGCACTAATTTTGGAGGGGTCAGGGGCCACCCTTGCTGCTAAAACCACATGGCCCAAATAGTGTAATTGGGATTGACCAAACAAACATTTGTTGAGGTGCAACAAAAATTGGTGTTGAGCGAGAGCTTCCATAACTGCCTGCAAATGTTCAAGATATGTCTCCAAGGTGGGGCTATAGACGAGAATATCATTGAAGAAGACTGCAACAAACCGGCAGAGGAACGGCTTAAACAGCTGATTCATGGTTGCCTGAAATGTTGTCGGCGCGTTGCAAAGACCGAAGGGCATCACTTTGTATTCGTAATGTCCTTGGTGAGTGCGGAATGCAATCTTGTGGATGTTGGTGGACGCCGTGGGGATTTGATGGAAGCCTTGACGGAGGTCCAATTTGGAGAAATAAGAAGCATTGGGTAATTCGTCCAAGAGTTCATCAATGGTTGGCATTGGAAAATGATCCTTGATGGTAATCGCGTTCAATGCCCTGTAATCAACGCAACACCTCCAGCTACCATCCTTCTTCTTGACTAGCAACACTGGGGAAGAAAAGGGGATGTGACTTACTTGGATCAACCCGGTTTGAAGCATATTGGATATTTAGCATTCGAGCTTGGCTTTCTGGCTGTGTGGGTATTGGTATGGGCGAATATTAACAGGTTGAGAGTTTGGTTGTAGGTGGATATGGTGGGATATAGGCCGTGGTGGTGGAAGGGTGGATGGTTCTTGGAAGAGATGGCCATATCGGTAGAGGATAGGTAATATGGCAGGAGGTGTATCAGAGGGGGAAGAGTTGATGGTGGGTGGATGCGGGTCAGGCATGTGGGTGAGTTGGAACAAAGCGGTGACACCCTGCGTATGAACCAGTCGATGGAATTGGTGGACAGAGGCCGGAGCAGGGAGGAGGGGAACGTCTGCCGTGAGCTGGACTGGGGCCCCCAACCAAGTGAAGGGCATCGTCCGGGAGGTGTAGTCAGTAACTATGGGCCCCAATTCCTGTAACCATTGGACGCCCAACACTATGTCTGCCCCGCTAAGGCCCAATACGAAAAGATCCGAATGAAACACATGACCTTGGATCGTGATGGGGGTATTTGATGCAATCCTATCCCGCAAGGGCATTGGGTAGAAGACTCCAAGTAGATTGGGCTAGAGATCCAAGGGAAGGCCCTAGGGTTCTCATGAGCCTTAGGGTAGATTTTGAGCCCCTGGGCTAAGTATGAGCCCGCTTATCTTTGTAAATATTAGAATAGGTTTTTCCTTCGTTTGGGCCTTGTATTTTGGCCATTCTAGTAGTATAGGGTTTTAGCCTTGTATTTCAGGGCATTTTGAGTAGTCTTTGTAGGAAGGACTTTTTTTTGTATTTTCATGTTTTTTGTCATGGGGGTGAGCTTAGCTATTATAGGGGGTGTGTAGCTAAGTTCTAGCTTCTCATCTCAAGGAGGTGAGCTTAGCTATTAGAGAGATATGCGTAGCTAAGCTCTGGCTTCTTTAGAAATCTTCTTAAGGAAGCTTTTCAAGGAGATGAGCTTAGTTATGAGAGGGGTGTGTGTAGCTAAGGTCTAGCTTCTCAAGGAAGTTTTCTCAAAGAAGCTTCTCAAGGAAGTTTTCTCAAGAAAGCTTCTCAAGGAAGCTACATAGTCCATAAATAGAAGCATGTGTAACACTTGTTGTAACTTTGATGAATGAGAGTCTTGTGAGACATAACTCAAAGTTCAACTTCTCTCCCTTTTTCTTCCTTCAATTTCGTGCTCCCCCCTCTCTCTTTCTCTCCCTCTTTCTTTTCCTCCATTGAAGCATCCTCTCCAAGCTTCTTATCCAAGGCTCATCTTGGTGGTGAAGCTCCTTCTTCCATGGCTTATTCCTTAGTGGATGGCGCCACCTCTTACCTCTTCTCCTTTGTCTTCCGCTGCATCTTCATGGTGGAAAATCACCATTAAAGGACCTCATTGAAGCTCAAAGATCCATCCTCCATAGAAGCTCCACAACCAAGCTTCCATCAAGTGATAATCAGAGCACAAGAGCTTCAAGTAGGTGTTCCTTAAACCTCCATTAATTTTTTTTCTTTACCTTCTCTTCCATTGTTGTTTCTTCATTTTTCTCCATGTATCTCCTCACATGTCTTGTTCTAAATGTTGTTAACATGATTCTTTAGAGTTTCCACCGATTAAACTTGCTATAGAAACTAGATTTGATTTTCTATGGTTCAAATTTCTTGTTCTTGTTCTTGAATCATGAATTGTGTTGAGTTTAGGTTCCTTTGAGTTTTGTCTTGTTATTTTTTGTGGCTGAAACCTAAACCATAAAATTCTTACAAAAATATTAAAGTAGAAGAAAACCTCAAAATTCTAGAGTGACTTGTTCACCTATTGAAGTTTTGTAATAGAAGTCATGTCTAGTCATGAAACTTGTCACGTAAGATTTCTTATGTTGTGCTGAATTTTATTTTCTTGTTTCTTTGTCTAACTCATTTGTTCATGAGTGTATGAAATTCTTTTAGCCTATTATTTGATTTGAGTCAAATCTTTCATGTTAATTAGTCCTTAACATGTTCATGCAAAATTCTTAGAGAGTCTTTGATTGTGAACCTTTTCTTGAACTTTTAGGTTTCCTTATGATTGTGTCTATTGTAAATTTGAGTTTTGGTGATTGAATTGCTGGCTGAAATGTTGATCCTAAGTGAATATTGAACTCCTAAAACTGTGGTAAACAATCCTAGTGAGTTCAACATACATAGGAAGGTTGAAAGTAAGCCCAAGGCAATCAATATACCATGCTTAAAGAAACAAATCGCTGGTGCTGGCAGCTTGGACATACAAACTTGTAAAAATTACTGAGAATTGGTTACTTTGAATTTTGAGATGAAATTTTTACTGAATTTTCTAGACATCTGGAAAAAAGTTATAAAAAAAGAAACAAGTGATTTGGATAAAATTAAAAAAATACTAAAAATCACACAAGTTGGCAGGAAAATCAGTATCCAAAAAAAAAGGTGAAAGGGAAGTGTGCTTGTTGTTTTGGCTCAAAATTTATTCTATAATTGGAAATTTCAATTGAAAATTAGTGTGAAGACAAGTGCCAAAGCTAGAGGTTTGTTGAGTCTTTTTTTTTCAGTTTTTTTACTCTACTCTAGAGCCATTCTAAGTTTCTCTTTGAGTCCTAGCTTGCTTCTATGTCCTTTTCATTGCTTTAATTGTTGAATAATCTTTGAAAAATTGTCTTGTTAAAACTCCATTGGTTTAGCTTTCATTTCATTTTTTTTTTGTCTTTGTTTATTGCTTGTCTCTTTGTTTCCTTGTTTGTGGGTTGCCATATAGGGAATTGGAAGGAGGATTGGTGCCATCCCTTGAAGAATTTGAGTCCAGAAGCAAGGGGCCAACCACCTTAAGAGCTATTGGACTAAGAAGCACTCCAAATTGAGTGAATCACCTATCGCAACGTGCCCTTCGCGGGCGAGCGAAGGCGAGGCTCACGGGTGCGCTTTCCAAAGAAGGAAAGATGCACGGAGTCGCCACCAACGTTTATTTGTGGGAAACGTCGGAAAAACTGAAGGAAACTGGTCGAAATGAAAATTCTAAGTTCGGGAGTTGTATTTACGTTTGAGGAAGGTATTAGCACCTCTTATGTTTGTCTCAAAGGACAACAGCCTATTTTTCAGAATTGTGGAAATTGTGTTATCTTAACTTTTAGTTCTTTTTATTTTTTGAGGTCGACAAAAGCGGGGCTCTTGCTCCTACGTACCCTCCATCGAAGAGGAAATCAGACCTACGTAGTTCTTTCTTAAGAGTGAATCAAGCGATTCTTTTTTACTTGATAGGTGGTCATTTTAAGGCGTTGGACCTTAAAAATGATCCTTTTACTTGATAAGGAAAACTGAGATGATAAACTTTCAAATCCTTTTTTAATGATTTTTTTGTGGACGAGCTTGACTTGGCGGGTTGATTCTAGCCTTAGTTTCACTTTAGTTATTAGTCAATTCGGTTAAGAATGAAAAATCCCAAAGAGAAAACGTCCGATTGATTTTTTTACTTCATTTTACTAAAAGGTATTTTTTTATTATTATATTATTATTTTACCTCTTTTTTTGATTTCCAACGTGGTTACGGCACGACCAAACGGTCGGAATTCATTTTAACAGAAATTAACGGATGATACAATTCAAATGATCGGTGGAAATTTATTTTATTTTTTGAATAGGCGAGAAATGACTTAAATAAATGGCTGAAGCACGTCAAAAGGGGGTATAGAAAGCGAATGAAAACGAGAATAAAAATACATGAAACAAAATGTGGATCACCACGGGTACATAGAATGAATTGAAAAGCTCGGTTTCGGGTACTTACCAGTTGAAGACTGAAGAAAACGAAGAACGAACGATGAATGTTGAAGAACGGTTGAAAATCTTCGCGTAATTACTCACGGAAACGTTACGGAAGCGCCTCGGCTTGGATTTTCTTCACGGAAACAATTTTCCTCTGCAATTTCGAGAGAATAAGAAGTGCTAAGAAGGCTGAACCCCTTCTCCCTTCATTCCTCCCCCTATTTATAGCAAAATAGGGGAGGAGCTTGCCACCCAACTCGCCCAGGCGAGCAAGGTTGCTTCCACCAGAAGCAACAGCCTTTTGGAGGAAGAATCTGGAAGGCCCAAGTGGGCCTGATTTCTATTTGTACCCCCCTTTTTGCTAAATGCACCCCCCTTTACCTTTTTTGGTAATTCTTTTTTCGTAACGTTACGAAACTTTATGAATTTCGTAACGATACTTATTATCCTTCCGCAAGGTTACGAAACCTTACGGATTATGTATTTACTCTTTTTTTAGCTTTCGAAGAAGTTACGAAAACTCACGGATTGCGAAAAACACCTCCTTTCGATTTCTGTCACATTACGGAATTTTCACGGATCGCGTAAGCCTGCTTCCTTTTGATTTTCGGCACGTCTCGGGACTTCACATATTGTGCAACAAAGGGTGCCAAGTATCTCGAAGCGGCCAATCAAAGGTTGTATATCATCAAATAATAATCCCCGAACGAAATTAGGGTATGACAGTTGCCCCTCTTTACTTACCTCTCATCGGAGATAAGAGGAAAGCAAAGATAAGACACTGATTTCGTCCGTCCTGCCCTTTCCGTGATGACGACTCTCGTCTCTACTCCTTCTTTTTTACTACATAACACAAAGCAAAATACAAACAACAACAAGAACAACGAATATAATATACATATACACATGTTTGGCGAAGAAACCGATCCGGAGAAAAACATATTTCCCAGTCACCAGAGGCTCCGCGCTTGATAACGGAGGACACATGAACAGCGCTAGGCAACAAATTCATGGGTCTCCGAATAAGATTGGAGAATGGAGAATTGGCGAACAGCGCTACGCAATAACTTCGCGGGGCTCCAAACTCCTTGGTGGAGGATGCATGAATAGCGCTAGGCAATAACATTCATGGGGCTCCGAAAAAAAGTGGAGAATGGAGAATTGGCGAACAGCGCTACGCAATAACTTCGCGGGGCTCCAGACTCGTTGGTGGATGATGCATGAACAGCGCTAGGCAATAACATTCATGGGGGCTCCGAAAAAAGGTGGAGAATGGAGAATTGGCGAACAGCGCTACGTAATAACTTCTCGAGGGTAGTGTTTTTGGAGAGGAAGCTGGGTGTTTCGGTCTTTTCCTCTTTGTTCATGTGGGGTGGGATATCGCCAGTCGACAACGACCTTGAATGGCAATCTGAAGGGAAGTGACACCAAAAATGGGTTTTCCTTTGCCGGCAGTCACTTACCTTGCCGAAAATTTATCTGGTCTGAAGATCTTCCGTTCTCTTTCTTTCATTGATCGAGAATTGCTTCTTTTCCCTTTTTACTTCCTTTCGATCTTTGATCGGGAATCCTTCCTTTTCTTTCTTTTGTTCTTTTCTTTATTTTCCTTTTTTTTTTCTTTTTCTTTCTTTCCATTTCTTCCTTTTCTTTCTTTTCACTTCTCCTTCCCCATCCCTTTCTTTGGGAAATCGGGTTTTAGCGTTCTATTCGCTCTCCCTTGAGGAGATTCCGCTGTCCTTTGCTTCGGGGAAGGAATGAGGATTCTTTTTTATAGGCCAAGGTTCAAAAAGTCCAAGGTTGTGTTTCAATGGGGTCTTTCATCGTGGGAACCCAATCTTGATATCTGGGGCAAAACAAATTTGGGTGTCAAGGTGTCGGTCTTGGGCCGACCTCCCATATCACTCCATAAGGCACGCGTGACAATGATGATTTGAAAACAACGTGCAAAATTAGTCATGGCTATAGCCAGGTGGGCACTCAAGCATCCCGTTTATGGCATTGTGATACTACGGTTGGGAATTTACACAAACAGACCCAACGTTTCCAAGTTATGTTCTTTCATTAGTTCAATGAATTCATCCATTCTTATCTCGGTTTATTCCAGAAAATAAACTCTTAGCATCAGTCTCTTGTTTCCAGAAGATACGTTTGCTCTTTACGAATGATTTATACTTCTTAACTATAACATGTCGACCTTCGCGGTTCTTCTTTCTTTTTCCTTTTTGTTTCATTTTTATATATTCACAAAATTATACACCTGTGGTCCTTTATGAAGAAATTTTCTTTTGTATATCTACACTCTTATACATGACAAACTTTTTCTGTATGCGCATTGGAACTCTCTCTCTTTACGTCACACGATCAAACCCTATTTACATTCAAAGATCTTTTTTGTTTTTCTCCAACGCACACTTATGGTTCATACAAAAGTTTCTTTATATACACTCGTTGTTCACACACACAAGAATTTCTCTACACGTATTTTTTATAAAAACCCTTCTATGCACATTTTCCTTTTTCTTTATATACGCAGACATTTCATTCACTACACTTCTCTTTTTTTTTATCATGATTTTGGTTCATTTTATTTTTAGGATGACGTTCCTAAATGTAAAAAATTCTACGCGATTCCGGAATTTCTACAAACACTATTGACAACAACGAAACAAGTACTGACGTAACAACTCAAACAATATGTATGTACAAAACAAAAGTCAATCAACAGGAAAAAATGGAAACAAAAAAAAAAGAAATGCAGATCAAGGGATCTCCCAATCATGTGGCTCTGCTCCCTCCTAAGAAATCAAGTAAATCAGTCATCTCCTCTTCCTCGCGGGCCTCATCTGCCTCGTCGGGAGCCTCTGCTGGTGCCTTCGGCCAATCTTCGGGCCAAGCGACCTCTGCCCTGAATTGATCCGAAGTAGGGCATGGAAAAGAAGTAAAACCCTGGCTCTGCAGGCTGAGGCTCAACTGGTAAAGACAATCATAGGTCTGTACATGCGCCCGGTGGTTGGCCGCCTGCTGGCGAACCAAATGTTGTAAATACTGCTCCGTATCAAATGATCCAGCTGGGCCAGCCTAATGAGGTGGCGGCGCGTCTGCGGCCTGCGGAGCATCCCCCTGGGCCTGTCTCTGCGTGCAATACTTCTCCATAAAAGCTCGGGTGATGGGCGGCCGAATCACCTTGCTAGGTGCGACGGGGACTTCGAACGACTGGCAGAGTCCTATGATCAAAGCGGGAAATCCCAGGGCCCTGTTGGACTTATCCGGGTCCAGAGGGTGCCTGGTAGGCGCCATACCTGCAAATAGATAGATGACATCAGTTATTAACTGAGCCACGTGAATGCTCATCCGTGTCAGGATGGCGTACACCAGCTGACACTTCGACAGGGGGAGGTCGAAATTATGATCGCTGGGCTGGATGTTGCTGAGCAGCAAAGTCATCCAGATATGAGTCGGGGTGGTCATGTTGGTGCGCATGATCCGCACCCGTCTTCCAGCAGCAGTCCGGGCAAAATCCTGCCCCGATATACATAGCAACTGGGCGATGGCCTCCTCATCAAACCCGTCGGACCGGTTCCTCCTCTGGCCATACTCGCATTCCTGGCCCTCCTCCAGCACTAAAGGGTATCCCAGGAACTGGCTGAGAGCATCCGCATCGAACGGGATCCACTGACCCCTCACCCAGGATCGCATATCTCGCGCGCCCTCCTCTGTAGGCCAAGCATTGGCATAAAATTCGAGGACTATGTCTGAGTCGAACTTGGTCATAGGGGTAACCAGTGATGCCCACCGCCGGCGAACTATCTCCTCCTGGAAGTCAGTATACTCGACGTCCCTGAGCTGGACGCGTCGCTCCCAGAGTAATGACCATCCCTTGATGGCCTCGAAGCGTTGCTGGTGCTCAGCGCTCCTAAAACGGTGGCTGTCATATTCGGGAGCGGAACTAGTTCCTTCAGCCGCTTTATCCTTCCTGGATCTCTTTGAGGCAAGCTTCCTTGGGGCCATTTCCTACGAAAGCCAACATTTGGAAGTTAGTTTTACAAGATAATGCTGCTTATCTTAACGCAAAAAAATGTCATGCTAATCCCTCTGATTTGAGAACGAACTCATATAATCTGTTTATGCACACGCGTACGTGTGGAATATCCTACCATTTATATCAACATAGAGGCCATCCAACACATTCTAATTGTCACACACATATATGCATTTGAAAAGAACATACATTCTTACGCTCAAGGCATTGCGTCAAAATTCACACCTAATTTATATCCTAAACATTTGCTATTACAAACTACCTACATATATTTGAAATATATATCATACAAATTTTTATTGTTTCACTCACATTTATTCATATTGGCAAGCTAATTACATCCTACACACACTTGCATTCAAAAGAGAATTCCATGCTATCATACATCCATTTAGGAAAATAATCATTCACACTTGGCAAGGAATTTCATGCCCCTTATATTTACACATGTATCTACATACCATTGAAAAGCATTTCCCACGTTACCTAGGTGCAAAGTATCAATTATGGGGCAGAACAATTTCGAGTAAAAACTCTCGCAAGCAAGTCCTAATTTTCATGCTTTTCTAATTCTAAAACCAAATTTTGGGTTCCTAGCCATGAGTATGTTTTCTTGCATTAAAGCTGAAAAGTTTGGGTTCCTAAGCTTGAAATTGCATGTGGATACCTATTTTGAATCTCCTATGCTGTCTCTACATACATAAAACAGTCCCACCATCCCAATTTTGCAAAACCATATTCATACATCATTGGGGCATTTCACCGAGCACTTGGTGGGCGCACGTTTGGACATAAATTGCAAGAGAATGGGGGCAATGTGGCATGCCCCATTGCTTAAGAACACAACGTAGGCCTAAGGCCTTCTCATTCAAATCCTCAACTCAAGAAATCAAGCATAAAAACAACCCAAAACTGCCCCACAAATATAAGCACGTTCTCACAATTTAGAGCACCAAAAGATGAAGAAAATACTCCAATGGGAAGCAAAAAAACTCAAGGATTGAGTACTTACTTGTTGGAGTGAGTAGAAACACCAAAAAGGAAAGCAAAATGCAACCAAAAGTGGCTTAGGGGAGCAAAAACCGCAAGCCTTCGTGAGTTCTCTCTTTTGAATGGGGGGGGGGGGGGGAAGTTTTTTGGATACAAAAACGTTCCCCTCCTTCATTTTTATATTTTGAATGCAGGGGTTGCTCGCCCAGGCGAGCTAACCTGCAATTTTTTTTTTAAGGATACATTAACCATGCCCCCCCCCTCTTATGGGTTAGCGTTTTGAACCTACTTAAGTTAGAATTAGGCGTCAATTACTTATTTGAAACAAACAATAAAATATTGTGAATTTCAAAGGATACTGGGCTGCCTTGCAGCGACGTTCTCCGCTGGCCCAGCGTCGGGAAGGGGTGACGATTGGTCGGTCGTGACCCTATCCTCCATTTGCCTCCGTCCCTAAGTACCTGCAAGTAGGAGACAAACAATACGCGGCCAATCGTGACCGGTCATCGTCTTACCTTGGTTGATTTCTGCCATCGACTTGTCTTGACTTCTGACCGTGGCCTGAGACGATTCTGCTCCTTGCTATCACAAGATATGCATGTGCATGTGCATGTATGAATGTTTCTAATGCGATGATTTTTTTAGTGAAGGCTGGTTAGATTCAATTTTAAATAAGCATTTGGGGCACCCCATGAATCGAGCGAAGAGGGCTCAGGTTATAACTAAACTAAAGGTTTGAAACCAAAGGGAGGACTGAAACCTCGCCCATCTTTTCTTTTCAAAGAAACGAGACAAGTACAGTGAATGGGAATCCCTAGAGGAAACCAAAAAGAACGAGAAAAACTCAGAAATAAAAACATGCAACGGTCCTCTCGATTGCTCCAGACTTCAAGCGTAATATCGTTTAACTACATCGGAGTTCACGGGCGAGGACAGCTCCTCGCCATCCATGTGGGTGAGTATCAGAGCACCCCCAGAAAAAACTCTTTTCACCATGAAAGGTTCTTCATAATTCGGGGCCCACTTGCCTCGATTATCCTTAACAGCGTGGGACATCTTCTTCAGCACGAGGTCCCCCTCGTTGAACTTGCGCGGACGTACCTTCTTGTCGAATGCATTCTTTATCCTTCGTTGATATAGACGCCCATGGCTCATGGCTGTCAAACGCTTACCTTCAATAAGATTGAGTTGGTCGTAGCGTGCTTGAGCCCACTCTGACTCTTCTAGGCCTGATTCCGCTATTATCCTCTGAGAAGGAACCTCCACCTCAAATAGGAGTACTGCTTCCATCCCATAAACCAAAGAATACGGCGTTGCCCCAGTAGAAGTTCGTACCGAGGTTCTATATCCGTGCAGGGCGAAAGGCAATATCTCATGCTAATCTTTGTATGACACTGTCATCTTCTGAACAATCTTCTTAATATTTTTATTCGCAGCCTCTACAACCCCATTCATCTTCGGCCGATAAGGGGTGGAGTTATGATGCTGGATCTTGAAATCCTCGCACATTTCCTGCATCATCTTGTTGTTCAGATTGGTGCCATTATCAGTAATGATTTTCCTAGGGAGTCCGTATCGACAAATCAGCTCCCTCTTGATGAATCTGACTACCACACTCCTCGTGACATTAGTATAAGAAGCCGCTTCGACCCATTTGGTGAAGTAATCTATCGCCACAAGAATGAAGCGGTGACCATTCGACGCTTTGGGTTCGATGGCCCCAATGACATCTATTCCCCACATGGAAAAAGGCCAAGGAGCGAACATAACATTCAGAGGATGTGGCGGAACATTGACATTGTCTGCGTATGCCTGACATTTATGACACTTCCTTACATGAGCGCAGCAATCGCTTTCCATAGTGAGCCAGTAATAACCAGCCCTAAGGATTTTTCTAGCCATAGCATGCCCATTGGCATGTGTCCCAAAGGAACCCTCGTGGATCTCCTCAATCATGAAGTTCGCCTCTTTGGCATCTACGCATTGTAGGAGGGTCATGTCGTGGTTTCGTTTGTACAGGATGGTACCACTTACAAAGAAACCAGTAGCCAATCTCCTCAACGTCCTTTTGTCATTGTCAGAAATCCCTGGTGGGTATTATTTGTTCTCAACATATTGTTTGATGTTGAAATACCACGGTTTCCCATCCCGCTCTTCCTCTATTGCATAACAATATGCCGACCTGCCCTGAGATTTGAATTCGATGTACGACAGATCCCCGTGTGGGGCAAGTTGAAACATGGATGCTAGGGTGGCTAATGCATCAGCCATTGATTCTCTTCCCGAGGTATGTGGTGGAAAGAAATGTCGTCAAAGTACTTGGCTAACCGCAAGATGTGAGTTTGATAGGGTATCAACTTCGGATTCCTAGTTTCCCATTCTCCTTTCAACTGGAGTATCACCAAAGCTGAGTCACCATACACCTTGAGTAGTTTTACATCAAAATCAATGGCTGCCTGAACCCCGAGGGCGCATGCTTCGTACTCGGCCATATTGTTGGTACAATCAAAACCTAGCCTAGCCGTGAAAGGAATACACTGATCATCTGGGGATACCAGGACTGCCCCTACTCTGTGGCCCAAAGCGTTAGATGCCTCATCGAAGCAAACAATCCATTTGTCTATATCCTCGTGCGTCCGCTTCTCTTCGAACAGGGCCATGATATCTTCATCTGGGAACTCGGGGTGCATCGGCCGATAATCCTGGAGGGGTTGCTGGGCCAAATAATCAGCCAAGGCACTTCCCTTTATCGCCTTTTGGGTGACGTAAACAATATCGAATTCAGATAATAGTACCTGCCACCTAGCGATTCGTCCTGTGAGGGCCGGTTTCTCAAAGATGTATTTCACGGGATCCATTTTGGAGATAAGCCATGTGGTATGGCTGAGCATGTACTGCCTAAGCCAATGTGATGCCCATACTAGAGCACAACACGTCCTTTCCAGCATTGAGTAATTCATCTCACATGCGGTAAACTTCTTGCTTAGATAGTAGATGGCTTGCTCCTTTTTCCCAGAATCATCGTGCTGACCCAACACGCACCCCATAGACTTGTCCAACACGGTCATGTACAGGAAAAGAGGTCTTCCTGTTACAGGTGGCATGAGCACCGGGGGGTTTGCGAGACTCTGTTTGATCTTCTCGAAGGCCTCTTGGCAGTCACTGTTCCACAGGACCGCCTGGTTCTTACGTAATAGCTTGAAAATAGGCTCACAGGTAGGGGTGAGTTGCGAGATAAATCTCGCGATATAATTCAACCTGCCTAAGAACCCCCGAACCTGCTTCTCCGTGCGTGGTTTCGGCATTTCAAGGATGGCCTTCACTTTCTTGGGATCTATCTCTATCCCTTTCTGACTTACGATAAATCCTAGCAACTTCCCCGACTTTACCCCGAAGGTGCATTTGGTTGGGTTTAGTTTTAGTTGGTATTTCCGCAACCTTCCAAACAACTTACGCAGATTGACAAGGTGTTCGTCCTCAGTCCGAGACTTGGCAATCATGTCATCTACGTAGACCTCTATTTCCTTATGCATCATATCATGGAACAACGCCACCATGGCACGCTGATAGGTTGCCCCAGCATTTTTCAGCCCGAAGGCCATCACTTTATAGCAGAACGTCCCCCATAGGGTGACGAAAGTGGTCTTCTCTATATCTTCGGGTGCCATCTTTATTTGATTATACCCCGAGAAACCATCCATAAATGAGAAAAGGGCGAACTTGGCTGTATTATCTACCAATATATCAATGTGTGGCAGGGGAAAATTGTCTTTAGGACTGGCTCGGTTCAAATCCCGGTAGTCTACACACATTCGAACCTTGCTGTCCTTTTTCGGGACTGGGACAATGTTGGCCAGCCACTCTGGGTACCGAGCTACAGCTAAGAACCCCGCATCAAATTGCTTCCTTACTTCTTCTTTAATTTTTAAAGACATCTCGGGTCTCATTCTTCGTAACTTTTGCTTAACCGGGGAAGACCCAGGATTCAAAGGCAACTTATGCTGCACAATTTTGGAATCCAGACCGGGCATGTCTTGATATGACCACGCAAAGACATCTTGATACTCTTCAAGAAGGGTTATCAAGCCTTAGCGGATAGGCGCGGTCATACCGGTTCCTACCTTTACTTCTTTCTTTTTCTTCGTGGTCCCCAAGTTTACCAATTCGGTTTCTTCTTGGTGAGGCTTCATTTCACGTTCTTCCTGAGCGACCAACCTCTCCAACTCTGGTGAAAGGACGTTCTCTTCCTCTTCCTCGTTTACCGTTTGGCTTATATCTCGATCGAAATCGATTGTCAAACCCTCGTTGTTAGGATCCTTAAAGAATCGACCCTCATATCTATACCAAACAAGACAAAAGAAACAAAAACATGCAAAATGATATGAGAAAAGGTGGAATTGCAAGAACAGATGAAACAAGATCTCTTTGTTTTATTTAATAAGGTAGGTTTCACAAAACAAAAGAGAAAGGAAATCTATAGGCTCTAATTACATTGAATCAGCGGTATAGACTTCTGGCTGGCTTATCACGCGCCAGTTCCCCACTTGGGAATCGAGGTGGCATGGTTGCACGAAATTTGGTGGGTCTTGAGGGAACTCCTCTTCTATTGCGGCCACCTCCTCCTCGGACACCGTTCCGACACTGGTGAAACACTGGCTAATACGGCCGGGCCATACCCTATCCGCCCGAAGTCTTGACGGCACATTCCTCCTCCCCGACATCCCGGGTTCATACCCTAATCCATATTTGTATGGATTTCCCTTGATATCGACCATGTCGGCATTTCCGAGGCCGTCCTTGCCTAGACCCATTCCGGGCTCAAATCCGTTCCTGAGCATAACACGCGCCACCATTATGGCTGCGTTGGAGAGAGAAGGTAGCAACAGACTTGGTTCCACAGAGGCGCAGCTCACCACCTCGAAGGATTGGAAAGTCATTTCCAATGATTCTTATGTCGCTTCTACGTATGGTGCGGAGGAGGGGCAGCTCACTAACATATCCTCTTCACCCGACACTATCACTAAAAGTCCACCCACTGCGAACTTCAATTTCTGGTGAAGCGTTGAAGGGACCACTCCCAGGGCATGAATCTAAGGTCTTCCCAAGAGGCAGCTATAGGCGGGATTTATATCCATTACTTGAAACACCACATTGCAAGTGTGGGGGCCTATCTGAATGGGAATGTCGATTTCCCCCATCACTTCCCGCCGAGTACCATCAAAGGCTCGTACCACCATCGAGCTCGGTTTTAAACGTGACGCACTAAAAGGAAGCTTTTCCAAAGTGATCTTCGGCATTACATTTAAACTCGATCCATTGTCGATAAGCACCTTTGCGACAACATGGTCCATACACTTTACCGACACATGAAGAGCCTTGTTGTGTCCTCTCCCCTCTACGGGAATCTCTTCTTCCGCAAACGTGATATAATTGTTGGTGGTTATATGATTAACGATGCCTTCAAAACCCTCCACTGAGATATCGTGGGCTACATGGGCATCATTGAGGACTTTTATCAACAGCGTACGATGAGGCTCGGAGTTTATGAGCAGTTCAAGCAACGAGATCCTTGCTGGAGTTTTATTCAGTTGCTCGTCTACCTTAAACTCGCTTTGTTGGATGAGGCGAAGGAACTCATGGGCCTCTTCCAAAGTCATCGTCTTTCCTTGAATACCTTCTTTCTTTTCAGTCCCTCTTACCATTGGAGGATCTACTTCTTTCGAGGGGGTGGCTACGTCTGTGGGCTCTTGGACCATGGGCGCTTTCCCCTTGGAGGGCAACTCCGCCGGGTGAGGGGAAGCGAACACCCGACCACTGCGGGCTACGCCACTGAGGCCGGTGATGTTGGTCACCTTAGCTGACAGGGAGTCAACTTCGGTTGCAACTCTTTCGCTGAACGCGGGAGGGGTATACTTCCACGGAACGGCCTTATTACTTTGATATGCAAATGGCGTTGGCTTGGGCGCTATCTGGGGGTATATGGGTGTGGAGCCGGTCCCTTTCCTAGTAAAACATATCACTAGGGCCTTGGGGGTTAGAGGAACCTTCTTCTCTTTCGACTGCAAGCAAATTTGTGGTTCTTCCCTCCCTCCTATGGACACTTAAAGTTGCCCGCAATCCATGAGCCGCTGAAGCAATCCTTCTACCGCGGGATAGGTTTCCATGTCGTGCGACTCCCTGAGGTGAAACAAACATTCGTCCCTTTCGCCTACGCCACAGGAGACCATACATGCCGCTTGCAGCGATTAGTAGATAAAACGTCTGGAAGTAGCCACCTCTCCTAATCTCCTCGCCCGCGATGGCCCACCCTCTTGGATGGCGTTTACGCTAGCCTTTCCATGACTAGCTAGGGGGTTAGTTTTAACATTTGGGCCTTCCTCTTGAAACGATAGCCAGCCGGCACTGATTAGGTGCTGCACTTTATACTTGAACGGGCGGCAGGAGTCAATGTTGTGTCCGGGAGCTCCACTATGGTACGCACACTTGGCACCCGGGTCATACCACTTGGGGTAGGGTGGCTGGAAGACCCTCTCGGGTATGGCTACCACCAAATGATTCTCCAATAATGAAGGCCATAATTCGGAGTATGCCATGGGAATAGGAGAGAAGTTATCTTCCGGGAATGGGCTCTGTGCATTATTATAGCTCGTGCCGGGGGCCGTATTGTTGACTGGCTGGGGCGTGGCTGGAGCTGTGCGTTGGGCCGGTGTTCTCTCTGCCGCGGGCGGTCCTTTTACTTGAGTCAGGGGGGAACTCCCGACTCGGATTGAAAAAGTTGGGGGATTGAGCTGGTATGAGCTTTGGATATTTTGGGGTGTTTTCATCCACATCGGGGCGGTGGTGACCGCGTGGGCGTCTCCTTCCTTTTTCCTCGCGCCTACTACTGGGGCTCTTCTGTTGTTGTTGGGGGCCACATTGGAAGCATATTCGAACTTGCCTTTTCGTAGTCCGGATTCAATCCTTTCTCCGGCGAAGACGAGATCCGCAAAGTTAGCTGGCATGTAGCCTATCAGCTTTTCATAGTAGAACGTGGGTAACGTATCTACCATAATTGTGATCATCTCCCTCTCCGTCATAGGCGGTACGACTTGGGCTGTGAGATCTCTCCATCTTTGGGCATATTCCTTAATGGACTCATGCTCTCGCTTAGTCATACTCTGAAGCTGGTTCCGATTGGGAGCCATATCCGTATTGTACTGGTACTGCCTAATGAAGGCAGTTGCCAAGTCCTTCCATGATCGGATCTGGGAAGCTTCCAGATTGGTATACCATGCTATAGCTGCTCCGGCCAAGCTGTCTTGAAAGAAATGGACCAACAACTTTTCGTCCGCAGAATACGCCCCCATTTTTCGGCAATACATCCGAAGATGCCCTTTCGAACATGTCGTCCCTTTGTACTTATCAAAGTCCGGTACTTTGAACTTGGGAGGAATGACGATATTGGGTACGAGACATAAGTCCGCTAGATCCGAGAATGGGTAATTGCCGAGGCCCTCGACTGCTCTCAACCTCTCTTCAAGCGCCTCAATCTTTCCCTTATCTTCCACAAAGGGAACATATTCTTTTACGGGTGTGGGTGAAGCCAAGATATGACGAACTATGTTTGGTTGGGGTAGTTCATGGGGGGACGGATCTTTGAGGTGGAGCAGGGGACCGAGATGGGTATCTCCTTCCTCATCGTCTTGCCCGGGATAGTCATCATAAGGTGGGAGTTACCCCTCGAAAGTAGGGGCTTGGCTTAAATCTTCCGGGGTGGCACGGGGAGTGAAGTCCGGAGGAAAGCCATAGGGGTAAGCTTGCGGACTATACCTCCGACCAAACACTACCGTGTTTCTGTCTCGGCCCGGATTTAAGGCGGGCTGCAGCACCAGCTCCGCTTCCCTAACTGTACTGGAGGCGGTTGCCGTGGCTTTATCCTAGTTTTCTGGAGTTTTAACATGACCTTCGAGATGGAAGCCATTTGATCTTTTAAGGCCGATAGATCGGCCTTCATCTGTTCCTGCACGCCCTCTTCATTATCCATTTTTCTGGATCGAGTGTTATAGGGGTGCCTTGGTGCTTTTTTAGTTATGATGAAATTCCTAAAGAAATAAACAACGGTGAGTATGCCACCAAAACATGAATATGCAAATGAATGATCGGAGCACTTGGATCCACCCCAAGGTTTTTTAGATAACATGATAAGTTCAGAACTTCTCATTTTATAAAAAGAACAAAGCTTTCATCTAGCCAAGATTATACAAAGGTGTTACAAGAGAACCTAACGGTTTCTAATTATGTGGGCCATCAAATCTATCATGTGTTGACAGTAATTGATTAGCCCATGAATCTCCTCGGGGGCCGTACACACTTCGGCCATGGCTTTTGCTTTGGCTAATAGACGCGGGAGGTCTTGACTTCCATTCAAGGTCAAGGCGAATCTATCCATCCACATAGTCGCTTCTTGATGCAATGCATCAATCACCCTCCCTCTTGCTTCTTTTTCGGCGTACACTTGTGCAAAATCCTCCGCTAGCTTTTGTTCATGGGTCACAGACTGGTTCAATTCTTCCTTGTACTGCCCTATGATAGCTAGCATGCTTTGTTCTGTGGCTTCCAAGTGTTGGGCCAAACTCCTTTTGGACCTTGCGCAAGCAGCTAACTCTTCTTTTAAAATCATGCCATGCACCCGTGACTGGTCTCTTTCCTATCTTCGGAGCTTGAGCTCATTGTTGCTACCCCACAATGCTCCTCGGAATTTCTCTCGGCCATGTTCCTCCTTGCGGGCCCTTTTGGTTTCTTGTTCAAGGGCTCTTGCAGTGGCCGCGTTTTCCTCTTGTAACTCGGTGCACTCTTTCCGGATGTGTGTAGCGGCTGATTTGAACTTCTCCTTGGCGAGTCTTGCCTTCCCTAGCTCTAATTTTAGAGCTTGGACTTCTTCATCTTCCTCCAGAGCTTCGAAGTTCTCCTCATTGATAACTTTCAATTTGGAGAGCCAATCTAACCCTCACGTGTGAACTCTTAGCCATCCATGATAACCACCGATGACGCCATTTCGGATGCCTCTAAGCTCCTTGTCTTTCCTCAACGGACTTCTCCACACCTTGTGGACTCTTTGTATCACCTTGAGACTTTGCGCGCTTAGATCCCTCACAAGGAAAGGCGAGAGGCTTTCTTCTGTTGGCGTTCCCTTCATGGGGTACCCTAGCTGTCTTATGGCGAGTGCGGGATTATAATTAATACAACCTCTAGTCCCTATCAATGGAACATTAGGGTAGTCCCCACACGAGGAAAGAACTCCTTCCTTGCTTTCCTTCCAACGAGGAAACCAATTGATTGCGTTGCCTCCTATCCCAGCCAAATGTTGGTCCCAATCGACTCTTCCTTTTTCGGCGCATGAGCGATAACTTTGAAGCGGACACGGGTGTCTTGTGTCTTGTTGGAATAGGTGTGAAACCTACCACACACAGAGAGCAGGTAAACAACAGACAATCCGTGCACTGTTTTTCTCACACCTCCGGTCAAAGGTGTCAAACAAATCTGCCAAGATAGCCACCACTGGACTCTCCTTGCTATGGTGATATGCGAGGAAAGCGTCAATGGCGGCTAAGTCCACCAAACCGTCAACGTTCGGAAAGAGGACAACCCCAAAAATCAACAAAGCTAATATATCCGCAAACGGGCCCCACTTCACTTGGCTCGCCATATCCCTTGCCTTGCCTTCCAAGTATTTCCGAGGCAGGCTCACTACGCCGTTCCGAGTTTGCTTCATGCGATCCATCTCTTTTTCCGAATCTCCAACCACAGCTGCAATCTTGCTCAAGGAGGGAAGAAACCCGGAGAAAAGATACAGTTTTCTCCCCCCAAGAGGGCATCCTAATATTTCCTCAAACTCTTCAATAGTCGGTACCATTTGGAAGTCCCCAAATGTGAAACACCTCAACGGCTGGTCATAGTATTGGGCGAGGGATACGACAGCTTCCGTAAATACCTCCGCTGCGGTCAAATCTAGAATCTTCCCGTACACTTTGCGGAAGGCTTGCCTTTGGAGAGGTCCCATCAAACGTCCCAATTCCTTGAGGCTGGTGACATCTAGACTTTTAACCTTGACTTGATAAAACCTTTTGCCGTTTTGATTTGTCCCCATCATTTACCTAAAAAAAGGGTGGATCAAGACTCTGACATGAATGATGCAATGCGTATGCATGAAATGGAAAGAAAACAACACAAAGGGGTAATTCACACATACGAGACCGCAGAGACCCAATTTTAATGCTATGTTTTGGGCACGATGGCGCCTCTACGTAGTATTAAAAAGGTTACGTATTCCTCTAAAGAAACCAAACATCACTAGCAAAACTATAAACTAGTGCTATTTACCAAAAAGATGTATGAGAATAAATGGCACGGAGCGTGTTTGCTCTTTGCCCCTATTTTGGGAACCTATAGGACAATATCTAGGGGTCTCTAATAACTACTCCCCAACAATTCATAACTCACACGGCTGTTTTCTAGAGGTATCATCACTCAAGATAATAATATTGTGGCGGTATGGAATACCAGCGACAACACATTATAAAGAGAGAAAGCTCTAGACGAGGTTTCACTATTATCAAGTAAGTCGGAGACCTAGCATGATGATAGATTCACCTCCACTCCTTAAATTCCCATGAACCCGGGTGTAGGGCCCCTTTTTTACTCAAACCCGTGGATGCTTAGAATGCAGTGTAAAGAATGCAAAATAGACAACAGTTATTTACATTTTACACATGCACACACAAAGTTTCACAAATCCACAATTCCTTTAAAATAGGCCTAACTCACAAAAAGTCCCCAGTGGAGTCGCCAACTGTCGCAATCTGCCCTTCGCGGGCGAGCGAAGGCGAGGCTCACGGGTGCGCTTTCCAAAGGAGGAAAGATGCGCGGAGTCGCCACCAACGTTTATTTGTGGGAAACGTCGAAAAAACCGAAGGAAACCGGTCGAAATGAAAATTCTAAGTTCGGGAGTTGTATTTACGTTTGAGGAAGGTATTAGCACCTCTTATGTTTGTCTCAAAGGACAACAGCCTATTTTTCAGAATTGTGGAAATTGTGTTATCTTAACTTTTAGTTCTTTTTATTTTTTGAGGTCGACAAAAGCGGGGCTCTTGCTCCTACGTACCCTCCATCGAAGAGGAAATCAGACCTACGTAGTTCTTTCTTAAGAGTGAATCAAGCGATTCTTTTATACTTGAAAGGTGGTCATTTTAAGGCGTTGGACCTTAAAAATGATCCTTTTACTTGATAAGGAAAACTGAGATGATAAACTTTCAAATCCTTTTTTAGTGATTTTTTTGTGGACGAGCTTGACTTGGCGGGTTGATTCTAGCCTTAGTTTCACTTTAGTTATTAGTCAATTCGGTTAAGAATGAAAAATCCCAAAGAGAAAACGTCCGATTGATTTTTTTGTTTTATTTTACTAAAAGGTATTTTTTTTTATTATTATATTATTATTTTACCTCTTTTTTTGATTTCCAACGTGGTTACGGCACGACCGAAGGGTCGGAATTCATTTTAATAGAAATTAACGGATGATACAATTCAAATGATCGGTGGAAATTTATTTTATTTTTTGATTGGGCGAGAAATGACTTAAATAAATGACTGAAGCACGTCAAAAGGGGGTATAGAAAGCGAATGAAAACGAGAATAAAAATACATGAAACAAAATGTGGACCACCACGGGTACATAGAATGAATTGAGAAGCTCGGTTTGGGGTACTTACCAATTGAAGACTGAAGAAAACGAAGAACGAACGATGAATGTCGAAGAACGGTTGAAAATCTTCGCGTAATTACTCACGGAAACGTTACGGAAGCGCCTCGGCTTGGATTTTCTTCACGGAAACAATTTTCCTCAGCAATTTCGAGAGAATAAGAAGTGCCAAGAAGGCTGAACCCCTTCTCCCTTCATTCCTCCCCCTATTTATAGCAAAATAGGGGAGGAGCTTGCCACCCAACTCGCCCAGGCGAGCAAGGTTGCTTCCTCCAGAAGCAACAGCCTTCTGGAGGAAGAATCTGAAAGGCCCAAGTGGGCCTGATTGCTATTTGTACCCCCCCTTTGTACTAAATGCACCCCCCTTTACCTTTTTTGGTAATTCTTTTTCCGTAACGTTACGAAACTTTACGAATTTCATAACGATACTTATTTTCCTTCCGCAAGGTTACGAATCCTTACGGATTATGTATTTACTCTTTTTTTAGCTTTCGAAGAAGTTACAAAAACTCACGGATTGCGAAAAACACCTCCTTTCGATTTCCGTCACATTACGGAATTTTCACGGATCGCGTAAGCCTGCTTCCTTTTGATTTTCGGCACGTCTCGGGACTTCACATATTGTGCAACAAAGGGTGCCAAGTATCTCGAAGCGGCCAATCAAAGGTTGTATATCATCAAATAATAATCCCCGGACGAAATTAGGGTATGACATCACCAAAGAGAGAACAACCACCAAAATTGAGGACCGTTTTGTAATTTTGTAATTTGCAATTTACTTACCTTCATTGCTTCCAAGTTTTGTAACAAAAAGGCCTTTCATTGGAAGTGTGTTGGGAGCCTCCAATAGGTTACCAAACTTCTATTTGTGTGTAATAATTTTAGGCAATTTTTCCTTAGAATAGTGAGTGTTTTGTTGGAAACCTTGAATGTGGTCATCCAAACACTCTTAGGATTCGCCTAGTTTACATTTCTTGCTTACTTTCATAGCTTATTTCCTTTACCTTCCATTGTCAAACCGCCTAGATAGCTTTCCTTTTACCAATTAGTTTTTTACCTTATCTTTCACACCTCTTTTAGTGTTTATTTGCCTAGTTTCAACCATAGTTTCTTTTACCTTTTGTTTTCAAACCTCCAACAAGAAAGAACCACAACTTAGGAACCAACATGAGTCATCATTCATCTAGTGTTAATGGCAAGGGTACTAGTCATAAAGACCCTTTATCTAGAATCTTAGATGAGTTGAGTTCCCTCAAGTTATGGAAAGAAAAACAAGAGAGAAAAGAAAAAGGAAAAAAAGGAGTGGAAGAAATAAGTCAAGATGAAAGAAAGAAAATAAGAGAAGAAGAAAGAAGATAAATAATGAAAGAAATGAAAAGAGAAAAACATGCCTCCTATAGTAGTCATAACTCTTGCAAAAGCCTAAGGGAAGAACTTCGTGACTATTACGAAGGAAGGCATAGGTCACATCTTAGACCTCACTCCCATAGAAGAGAAAAGGAAAGAAAGCCTCAAGAGGCTAACATTAAATTCTCATACTTCCATGGGAAGGACAATGTAGAGGCTAACTTAGATTGGGAAATAAGGGTAGAGCAACAACTTAAAAAGAAGTCTACTTCAAAATCTTATGGCTCTCACTCTTATCCAAAGAAAGACCAAGGTCAAGGCATCTTAGGGGTGACACCTTCTAAGCCCAAAGATGATAAGGGGAAGACAATAGAAAAGCAAGACCATAAGGCTAGTATGCAAGAGAAAACTAGCTCTATAAAGTGCTTTAAATGTCTTGGAAGAGGACACATTACTTCTCAATGCCCCACCACAAAAACCATGATTATGAGGGGCCAAGACATTTATAGTAGTCAAGATGAGGCTACTACTTCACCTTCCTCTAGTGAAAGTGAAAAAGCAAAAGAGGAAGAATCTAGTGAAGAAATCTACCCCCAAGAAGAAGGACAACCATTAGTGGTTAAAGAGAAGTGTAAGGAGGTAAGTGTCTCCTCCAAGAGTTTAGCTAAGAAGGAAACTCATTTTACAATAAAGACAAACATTAAAGAAACTTTCCCTCTTAGACAACCTCCACATTTTCTCTTTTGTAAAAAGGTACTTGCTAGCATTGCCACACCTCTTGGGCTTGAGTTTATTTCTCAAGTAAAGAAGTTGTTGGATGAGGGTTTGGTTCGCAAGAGCTTAAATCCTTGTGCTTTGTTGGTGCCCAAAATAGGTATCATTAGGTACCAAGTCCCTAAAATAGGTGGTATGATGAATGTTTTGAGTGGTGCAACCCTCTTTTGTAAAATCACTTGTACACCTAACATCTTCATGGTGTGTGTACATAGGGACCCATTAGGTAGGTTTGTTCTTATCTTTAGTTTCAATACAAACTTAGGTACTCATATGGGACACCTTAGGTTTGTCATACTTTTTGGTAGGAATAATCAATATGAAAATACAGAAAAAGGTATGTTTTATTGCGTTACTTTTCTTAATTTTTCAAATAGTGATCAAGGGGTTCCCATGAACCCTAAGAGAATAAAGGTCATTCCTGAGTGGCCCACTCCACCAAGTATAAGAAAAATTTGGGGCTTCCATGACTTAACAAACTTTTACAAAAGGTTTGTCCCATATTTTTCTATACTTGTAACACCACTCATTGAGTTGGTGAGAAACCATGTTCCTTCATGGGAAGATACCCAGGAAATGGGTTTTCAGACCTTACCTTACTTCAACATACCAAACACCACTAATACATATGTTTTTGTTCTTTTTACAAGTGTTGAGGGAAGGAGCCCAGAGTATGAAGAACCTCGGGATTTGAGGTCAAATCCTTTCCAAGGTGGAGGGAATGATGCAATCCTATCCCGCAAGGGCATTGGGTAGAAGACTCCAAGTAGATTGGGCTAGAGATCCAAGGGAAGGCCCTAGGGTTCTCATGAGCCTTAGGGTAGATTTCGAGCCCATAGGCTAAGTATGAGCCCGCTTATCTTTGTAAATATTAGAATAGGTTTTTCTTTCGTTTGGGCCTTGTATTTTGGCCATTCTAGTAGTATAGGGTTTTAGCCTTGTATTTCGGGGCATTTTGAGTAGTCTTTGTAGTAATGACTTTTTTTTGTATTTTCATGTTTTTTGTCATGAGGGTGAGCTTAGCTATTATAGGGGGTGTGTAGCTAAGTTCTAGCTTCTCATCTCAAGGAGGTGAGCTTAGCTATTAGAGAGGTATGCGTAGCTAAGCTCTGGCTTCTTTAGGAATCTTCTTAAGGAAGCTTTTCAAGGAGGTGAGCTTAGTTATGAGAGGGGTGTGTGTAGCTAAGCTCTAGCTTCTCAAGGAAGTTTTCTCAAAGAAGCTTCTCAAGGAAGTTTTCTCAAGAAAGCTTCTCAATGAAGCTACCTAGTCTATAAATAGAAGCATGTGTAACACTTGTTGTAACTTTGATGAATGAGAGTCTTGTGAGACACAACTCAAAGTTCAACTTCTCTCCCTTTTTCTTCCTTCAATTTCGTGCTCCCCCCCTTTCTCTTTCTCTCCCTCTTTCTTTTCCTCCATTGAAGCATCCTCTCCAAGCTTCTTATCCAAGGCTCATCTTGGTGGTGAAGCTCCTTCTTCCATGGCTTATTCCCTAGTGGATGGCGCCACCTCTTACCTCTTCTCCTTTGACTTCCGCTGCATCTCCATGGTGGAAAATCACCATTAAAGGACCTCATTGAAGCTCAAAGATCCAGCCTCCATAGAATCTCCACAAGCAAGCTTCCATCAGTATTAGGGCAGACCTTCTAGCAGACGAGTGTGCCGCCATCACCTACCATGACACGGAGGGGGGCGATGTTGGTGGAGGGCAGCGAGAGGAAATGGGCCAACCGAGCTTGCATGAAATCATGGGTGCTACCGCCATTTACCAAGATCCTAACCTGTTGATGGTGGAGTTTGCCATACATTCGAAAATTCGCGGGGGCAGGCATGCCGGAAAGGGCGTTAAGACTCAACTGTGGTGTGTCGGGTAGTGAGACCAAGGGTTCGTCGCCATCTGAGGGAGGTGGAGAGTCTATGGACAACGTGGGGTTGTCGTTGGTGATGAATAGCTGCAAGCGAGGTTTGCAGCAATGACCAACAACTCATTTTTCATCGCACTGATAATAGAGGCCGCGGTCTCTACGAGAGGCTAACTCTTCGGGTGAGAGGCACCACACAGGGAGTTTGGTCAGAGGTGGGGTAGGCTGGGTGGTCTGTGGTGGGGGTAGAGGTGGTGTTTGGGACGGAATGAGTGGAAAACGGGTGGGTCGACGGTGATCCTGGAGCTTATCCTCCTGGAGTTTAGCCAGAGCAATGGCTTGCGGCAACGACATAGGTTGCAACGCTTGGACCTCGCGGCATAGGTCGGGGGTAAGGCCCGAAATGAAGCAGCTCAAAAGGAGTGGGTGCGCGAGCCCGATGGTACAATTGGCCAGGCGTTCAAATTCAGAGAGGTAATCATTGATGGAGCCTCTTTGTTGGAGCTTGAACAAAGCACCGTGTGGATCATCGTAGTACGACGGGGCAAACTGAGCTTCGAGAGCTTGAAGCATCGTTGGCCATGAAGTCAAGAGACTGTTACGGCTCATCCACTGATACCAACATAGAGTCGGGCCCTCCATATAGAAGGAAGCTACAGTCAAACGCTCGTTGTCAGGAATGCAGTGATACTCGAAGAACTGGGTGATTTTGAAAATCCACCCCAGTGGGTCTTGGCCGTCAAATCTGGGAACGTCGAGCTTAATATGTGGGCGGGGAAAAGGGGAAGAGGGTGGCGAGGATTTTGGTGAAGTGGGAGGGGGTAAGGCTAGCTGGGCAAGTCGTTCCAGGATGGAATCGATTTTGGAATCCATTGTCGTCTGTGCTTGTGCAAAAGATGCATGGTTCTGGGAAAGGGATTGTTGACTCTGAGTGAGGCAGAGCACGACCTCCTCGAGTCTCTCTACGGTAGCCTGCCTGGTATTGTGGTCAGGCATGCTGGGAGAGACAGGGCAGGTCGGACCAAAGATGATAGGGGTGTAAGCTAAACTACCAGACTACACTAATAGTAAGTTTACTCAAATTCTTCCTTGCCTTTATTTCTTCATTGATCATGGTATTTATAGTGAATACACTGATGGATATTGACACTTGGGCCATAACAGAAAGGCACAAAGCTACTAGACAGGAATAACAGAATGCAAAAAGCAAAATAACAGAAATGCTAGAGCTGTCGGCAAGGGCCACTACAATGCAGGTATGTTAGTTTCCTGTGTGCACGTGTGGGCCTGTTGTCATTAGGATTATTGTTACTATCAGGTTCAGTGCTTTGTTGTTTTCTTCAGCTCCAAATCATATAGGTGGTTGTTGTTGTCAGTGGAGAACTTTAGAAGCTGTGGTGGTGCACACATGGCGGTGGTGGCTGTTGCAGAGGAACCACCCAGAAAGTCCTCAAACTTGTGGTCGCCGGTGAATATTAAGAGGTTGGTCTATCATGTGCCAGTGGTGAGGCTCCACACCAAGTTGTGTGACGGATGTTAGGCGCATGCAGATTTGGATGTTTTTTTTTGCTCACTGTTCCTGCACTCTTTTTTTGCCTTATGGAAGTGCAAAAAGCAATCGCCTACAGGTTTCCATGTTAGAAAAGTTTTGGATTTGATCTTAGATTGGCTTTATATGAAGTTTTTTTATTTGTTGAAACTTCACAGGTAGTCCAATATACATCTTTCTCTATATGCCCATACAGGGGTATTTTTTTAAAAATCCATTAAGGGATGTGAAAAAGTTTGAAAAAGTATTTATTATTTTTTTGAAATTTCTATGACTATATTTTGAAAAAGTTATAGAAACTAAATGACTAGATGCAAATTAAACCAAAATGTAGTTTGATTAATTTGCATCGAATCAGTTTTAAAATAATAGTTTAATCTAACCATGTCCAAATTTAATCTAACATTTTATAAATAGACTCAACCCTACCCTGTGTAGACTTTTTTGGTGGTGATAAAAATTACACTGTATAGAGTTTTATGGATAGGATGAGCGAGCATGAAATCAATAAGAAGTCATGATTTACTTTGATTCAAAAGTCAACAAGCAATTAGTGGTTGAATAATAGTAGTAGTAATTTACATAATATTTGGTAGATTTTTTTTTATTCACCATTCGTTAATGACTATGCACCTGAGCATTGTCAACACTAAGAATAAATTGAGTTGAATCGTAGAAATCAAGAACTACAGAATTCTCATATGTCTGCTTATCAAAGTAAGAATGGCAAGTATAATCTAACTATAGTTTCATCCTTTTTTGCAGTTATTAAGCAAAGAAAAACACAAGAAGCATAGGGATATACTTGAACAATACAAATCAAAAGCAGAGTACTATATTTGCTCATGTCTCAACAAAAACAATGATAGCAATATTGTTATACCATTTTAATATTTTTTTATGTGAATATTTGATTAAGAGTCTAGAATTAGAAAATTTTAATCTTCAATTTGACTTCTTAATTTTTTATAGGATAGCTTAAGCCTTTTGGAGAGAAGCTGAAGGATAAAGCCCTTTGGAAGGTCAAAATTCTGTCATATAACCATACTCACTATCATGCTACATTCAGAATATGGTCATTTAAAATATGTTTGATTTTTGTGTGTTTAATATATATATATATATATATATATATATATATATATATATATATATATATATATATATATATATATATATATCTTTTCGCTTTGTAGGTTTTTTCTAGAAATAAAAAATGGAAGAAGAAAGGAAGTGTCTGAGTATCTTTTCACTTTATTTAGTTAACTTCTTTCTTTCATGGTATTTCATTTCTCTTATTTTTATGATTTTTTTTCATATGAAAATAGGGACTTGGATTGTTATCCTACAATATGATAAAAGAAACATATATATGATTTGTGTTTTGTCTAGTCATGTTACATTTTTTGAATAGACCATTTGATTTTTCTTAATTAGAAATCTAATTATTTTTGGTATGTTTTGTAATTACTATATTTCAGGTAGTAAGGATTTGAAGTTTCTTGGTTTGGTCTAAGATAAACAGACTATTGTTATACAAACTCATTGGCTCAATTGTGCTAAATATCCAAATGTTGATACATATGTTTTAACTTTTTTTAGTGTACAAGTTTACAATGATCTATGATTTTTGGACTCTATTATCTGTATTTTATTTCTCAGTTATTTTTTTTTTCTTTTCAAATACTTTATTATTTCATTATTATATGAAATCTTAATAGAAGTTACTTCTAATTTTAAATAACTGTTTTGATTGGGGTGCGACTTGGGAGATAAACTTGGTATTGTGTTTCAAAAAAATTAAACATATTTCTTAACCACATGTTTATAAGTATTACCTTAATCTTAATAGATCACAATTATCATTCATGATAAACAATCATGTTTAAGATTATTATAGACGAAAGATTATAAGTATTACCTTATTCTTTAAAAGTGAATGGGAATGGGTATCTAATTACTTGCCCTATACCTATTATGTAATGTTTTGTTTAAATGCATGTATTGTTAGCTAATATATTTATTACAACATAATTTTTCTACTTCATCTTTAATAATTTAACAAAATAATTTATTGCTTAAACTGTTTTACTTATCGGGGCTTATTCATGAAAGTAAGTTGTTACCAAAAATTTGTTTTGTTATACATTTTCTTCTTTTACATGTGCATGTTAATGCTTAATAGTGTTTGTTAATATACTTTAAAATATCTTTAAGCCCTAGAAATTATATATTTGTCATTCCATATTTGCACATTTGTCCTCCTTTAGTTGGCAAAATGAGAAATTTAAAAAATTAGTATCAGCTTTACTTTATTGACACTTGTTTGAATCTATTAAAAAACAAATGTGTTGCTACACTAATTTTTTTACACGTTAGGGTTTGAAGGTTCATCAAGAGTTGGGCTGCACTCTGAGTGAGTTCTCATGTGTTGATAATTTTTTTGGGATGTTACGGTTTGACTGGGGTAAAACAATGAAGCTTTTGGGTCATCTTTGCTCACAATCTATATGGTAAGTTGATTATATTTTTATGCTTTGTTTGTTTTTTTTATCTGTTTTAGATAAATTGATACATGGGTTCTAGAGCTACTGACATTGATGATCCAAGAATATCAAGCAACCGATGGGGAAGGAGGAATTCCAAAAGCATGCTCAATTTAGGTAAGGAAATAAATTTTAGTGGTACTTATATTTTGATGGTTTTGATATGGATATAATTTGAAGGTTCTGATGTGGATATTTACATTAGTTCTAAGTTATTTCTCATCCTTTGGTTATCAATTATTAGTAAGCTTTTGTAAAAAAATACTATTTTATATCAATAATATTATTAATCTTCTACTATTTGCACTTTGTTCATATTGTGTGAAATAATGAATGTCATAGCAGCACAATCCAAATGGGTACCATGTCCAATAGAATGCACAAGAAACCAGTGTATCTCAGCCATTATGCAGAATCCCACCCAAAGGGATATTCTTTCCTTTGTCAGCAAATAAGTTAAAACAAACTTATAATATCTTTTATACATTGCATTTTTGTCAATCTTTATCCTTACGAAATTATTATAAATACCATGAAAACAAAATAGCATAGCAACAAAAATAGCTCTACGAATAATCACTAATTGGCAATTTAAAGGCATGCACAAGGAATAATAATACACACGTATGTCGTACTACAGGTCTTATGTAACAAAATTGCAAAACACAAATTTCCAACTATAACCTAATTTTAATTTTTCAAACAATAACTTACAAACATCCTCTGTTTCTGGAAAGACGTTTAGTAATTTGGTTTCACTCATGTCTATAGAAATGTTAACAAGTTGATCCGGCAAGTAGCAATTATTTGATTATTCGATTCAAATATCTTGGATAACACATAACAACAAATAACAACAATATCATGGAACCTATACTACTCACAAGATTTCTGCCATTGCAAACTCAACAAAATATGTTACATCCATTTTACAATCCTACACACCTAATAAGACATTACACACATTACAAAACTCCAAAATTGACATAATATTTAAGACCAACTTAAATATTATAACATTGTCAACAAAAAGTTGAATGATAACTATATTTAAATTACGTTTAAATTATTGTCATGCATCTATTTAAATGACATGAACCCCAACTAAGATCTATTAATTTATCTTAGATTCTAATTTTTCAAACATTAAAAAAAAATTTACTTTTTAATCTAAGCATAATTTCAATACTAAAAAAAATGAAACAACCCGTGTGTGTATGCATGAATATCTGACTAGTTATTAAACTAAAATCATAAAGCTGCCTTCAAAAAAATTATGTTTTTTGAGCTGGACGATGTAGATTATTTGGGCTAAAAATTGGAAACAAAAGATGAGTTGATGTAAGGCGTTTGATGATCGAATTGATGGTTGATCAGGATTGTGTGACTGTGAATTTAGATTTCCCTTGCTACGAATGATCCCTTCTCTTCCTAGCTATCTATTTCTCATCTGTGTAAAATTTGTTATATAATTAAATTTATTGTAAAAATATTATTACTTGACACAAACTTTCTATGACTTTCACACTCTTCCTTTCTTGTCCATAAAAGGAAAAAGAGTACGCGCGGTGTTTGTAATTACGTAAAAAATGTAATAAAAATTATTTTGTAGCAGGTGATAGCGGAGAAAATATTGTATAATCCAAGATTATATAGTCCTACCCAATTTCTAGATGACATGTTAATAATTTTTTCACAAATTAATATATATATATATATATATATATATATATATATATATATATATATATATATATATATATATATATATATATATATAATTACGTGTTATATAAATATTAATGTTCAGCGTTATGGTCCAAGATCATACAAAGCATCCACCTGTCCATATATTATACATCCAATTCGTTTTTCACGCGCACGTTATAATAATATATTAATATTGCAAGTACAGCACCGTTAGTATATATTTATTGAGCATTGTTAAATGGTATGACGAACGAACTTGTTAAGTAATCCAAAAAAAATGTGGGGGGACTTGTTACGAATAAATACGAATTCAAACGTTTAAATTTAATAGGTTAATTAATAGATTAAAATTAAAAGACATTTGACAGATATCATGATTACTTTGTTTTGTAGAAATGAAATAGGTGATAAAATTGAGTTGTTTGATTAAGATAAACCAGTGAAAAGAGAAAATTAAAAGTGGAGGATTTCACAAACAAAAGTTTCCAAGCTATGATAGCAAGAAATACAAGGAAAATACATGTTCAAAATTCAATTACCTAAAATAACCCTCCTTTTGCATGTTTGTAAATCGGTTATTGCTACTGTTGGTATGAAAATTGATTGTTTTCGTTGTGTGAATGATTATTTCGGATTCTCAAAAAACGATTCTTCAACCCGGATAATCGATTGTTATCATTTTCCATGTGCAATTTGAGACAATCCATTGTTGTTATACAGGGATAATAAAATAATATTTCTATTTCAAAACTTATTTCTCTCCTTTTCTTTCATTCTGAACCAAAAAGTAACCTCAATATTTTTTTTTTAAAATTTTACTTCTATTTTTCTCAAACCAAATAACCCAAAACTTCATCCTACTTTTTTTCTTTTTATCTATTCCTCTATTTATTTATTTCTTATCGATTTCTGTTTTATATCATTTATCTTCTTGCTGACAAAGAGAGTGTATAAGATATTAGTTTACCAGATTTGGTGCATCATCTTTGTAGATCTTGTACTACTATTCAGCATTTTTCATATTTACAATGCTTTTATAATTTTAATTTTAAATTAAATAGAAAAAACGTCAATTGCATTTCCAGCGTTTATTGTAATAATCCATCCAAAGAAATCATTTTCACATTCACCCCACCACACCACACAGTGACTCGATCTGTAAGGCAGGGACCAACTCATCATCAATGATTTCACTTATAAAAAACAAAATAAACCACCTTGCTCCTCCAACACACCACTATTCTTCACTCCTCCTCCTCCCTCTCTCTTCCAAACACACATCCTCAACCATGGCAGCACCATCTTCAGAGACAAAGTCACCATCATCCTCGAACACGCAGCTTCCGCTGAAACCAATCCCAGGTAACCAGGAATGGATCCACTTGGAGCATGTTTGAGACTCATGTAATTTTGTAACGGATCAAGATTATTGTTTTTGATTTTGTTTTATTTTTATTCGTTGAATTTATATCGTGTTATAATATTTTCAAGGACATAATATAATTTAAAATATAATTTTAAAAAATTATAATATAATATAAATATTATTTCCACAACTAAAAATTCTTGGATCCGTCACGTACGCCACCGCAGGCAGCTACGGAATGCCGTTTTTTGGAGCAATAAGCGACAGACACAACTACTTCTACCACCAAGGACGCGACAAGTTCTTCGCGACGAGGATTGAAAAACACAACTCCACCGTGATCCGAACCAACATGCCTCCGGGGCCCTTCATCTCCTCGGACCCTCGTGTCGTCGCGTTGTTGGACGGTGCCTCCTTCCCGATCCTCTTCGACAACGACAAGGTCGAGAAGCTCAACGTTCTCGACGGCACCTTCATGCCTTCCACCAAGTTCACCGGCGGGTTCCGCGTCTGCGCCTACCTCGACACCACCGAACCCAACCACGCACTCATCAAACAGTTCTTCCTTAACGTCCTCGCCAAGCGAAAAGACTCTTTTGTCCCTCTGTTCCGAAACTGCCTCCAGGAGTCGTTCGCGGAGATTGAGGACCAGTTGAGTAAAAACACCAAAGCGGACTTCAACACTGTGTTCAGTGACGCTTCCTTCAACTTCATGTTCAGGTTGTTCTGTGATGGCAAAGACCCTTCGCAGACCAACCTCGGTTCTAAGGTGAGGTTCAAATTAATTATACACACGTGATTTAATTATATATACTTCATGTTTAATAGATCTTGAGTTATTTTGATTCCGGAATTAGAGGTGAAATTCACTTGTACGTATATGATACTAAAATTGAAAACCAAAAGTAGCTTTTAAAAATAAATTAAGATATATTAGGTAAGGAATATTGAAAATGTTATCAATGTTATCAATGTTTTTGAGGAGTGCTATAGATAATGTTTTGGTCTTTTGGATACCGTGATTGGTGATTGGTTGTAATTTATTAAAAATGAACGATTTGAATAAGTTTTATTGAGAAGTAAAATTTACCAAAATTGATCATTTTTAATAAATTATAACTAATAGAAAATATCCAAAAAGAAAATGTTAAAAAGAGTGTTGCTACCACTCATCTAATGTATTTATACAAATACGATGGTTTTTAATATAGCTTACCGTTTTTTTTTATAAAATAATTGCTATTTTATTAATTAATATCTTCATCACACTCCTGGTGAGAAAGAAGGGTTTTTTTTTTTAATTTTGGATCTATAATGATTTTTTTGTTTTTGGAATATTGACTGAGGAAATGAATTTAGCATATAAATTTAAAGATACGCTTAACTATAACAATAAATAATATGCGTAAATACTTATATTATAAAAGTTTTTTTTAATAAAGGTTTTTGACACTATTGTTTAATTCCATTATAAATAATTATGTTTTCTTTACGTAATCAGTTTTTTTTTTCACATTATAAATGTTTTTGGCACTATTGTTTAATTCGATTATAAATAATTATGTTATTTTTTCACTTTTATAATTATTATTATAAAAATTTATCAAAAGATAATTTTTTATTAATTGAGCCTACATACTATATAAACGTATTAGATTCCTACTGATATTTGCTCATCCCATTTTGAGGCTAATTGGGATGGAAATAAGAGAGAGACGAGAATAAAAAAAGTAATAGGTGATGGAAAAAACAAGAAAATAGAAAGAAAAAAAGATGGAAGAGAAAGTAGATAAATGCTAATTTTTTTCTTCTATTATATATATTTGCAATATATAAAAATAAAAAAATATGCACTATTACTTACTATAGAGGTTAATCAACTGTCACATAATTGATTCATTTTTAACTAATTTTGTAGTCAGGATAATTTATTGATTTTTATAATAATTATTATAAAATATTATTAAAGATACTTTTTTGTTAATGAAGAATTTAAAAACTTATATATTGACAATACAAACTTATTAAGTTCTAATTGTAATGGAAAATACTCTATATACATTTATTCTTTCTCTTATGTTTTATTTTCATTCTATTTTGTTTTTGACTGGTATGTAGTGACATTATTCGCACCCCTCTTTGGGGTAAATTCTATTTTATAGATGTAACAGGTAATGTAATAGAAAAAGAAGAAAAAGTGAAAAGAGAAAAAATGGAAGAGGAAGTAACTAAATGTTAAATGTTTTTCTATATTACATCATTTGTCATATATAGAAAAAAAATGCTATTATTGATTATGCGGATTAATTGACGTGGCATATTAATTGACATAGAATTGATCCACTTTAACTAATATTGTGTTCTATGACAAATTTGTTTATTTTTATAAAATCTTGTCAAAGATACTTGTTAGATTCTAATTATATTAAAAAATACTCAATATATGCTTATTTTCGTTCTATTTTCCTTTTGAGCGGTGATATTTGTGGACCCAATTTTGAGGTGAATTGAGATTCTGGTAGGAGTGAGATACAAGAAGAAAAAGAGCAAATATGTGATGTGATGAAAAAAATAAAGTTACAGAGATTGAACGAAAAAAAAAATAGATGAAGGTTAAATATTTGTCATATACATTTTTCTCTGTCAACCTTTTTCTTTTATTTTTTCAATCTTACCTTTTTCCATATCTGCCATTGCTCAAACATAGCATAAAACCGACTTGACGTATACTATCCCTCATCACGTCTATTTTAACCCGCATCAAAGTGAAGTATATATATATAGTAGCTCCTGCATTTATTTTGCAAATTAGATCGATTTGACACTCCGAAGCCAGTACAAGATGAGGCCCCAAACATGCACCTACAAATTTAACCATGCACAATAAAATTACTATTTCCCTATCTATACTAATATAAAATCTGTCCAACTATTATCAAATGTCACTGTTTTGTATACTGTATAGTGTAGACTCACCTCTATCTTACTCAAATACCTTGTGACCCATCGATAAATATATTTTGACACCCAAAATCTATTATATACCTATTAAGAAAAAAGAAAAAAATAAAGATATAATAAATAATATGATATAATTAAAAAAAAGATAAAAAATATTGATGTAATGTCCAGATATGATGGTTTTCTTTATCTCTTCACTCTCTTTGTCGTAATAATCCCTCTCTGAGATAAATAATAAACCATGTACAACAAAATTTACTTAATTTTTTGCCTTGGAAATAATCCATATCTCTTCTCTTGTTTCATTCATTGCAGGGACCGAAGCTCGTGGACACATGGCTTCTCTTTCAGCTGGCCCCACTGGCAACTCTAGGCCTCCCCAAAATCTTCAACTACATCGAAGACTTCCTAATCCGCACACTCCCTTTCCCCGCGTGCCTCACAAAGTCCGGCTACAAGAACCTCTACGAGGCCTTTAAAACGCACGCAACGACAGCACTCGACGAGGCCGAAAAGCTAGGCCTCAAACGAAACGAAGCGTGCCACAACGTCGTTTTCACTGCAGGGTTCAACGCCTACGGAGGGTTAAAGAACCAGTTCCCCTACGTCTTAAAATGGCTAGGGCTAAGCGGCGAAAAGCTCCATGCTGACCTCGCGCGTGAGGTTCGGCGCGTGGTGAACGACGAGGGAGGTGTCACGTTCACCGCGTTGGAGAACATGCCTCTCGTGAAGTCCGTGGTGTACGAGGTAATAAGAGTAATGATACACTTGTAACATCTTTAAAAGAATTGATGTGATGGGTTCTTCAACTCAACAATCTATCGAATTATCTTTTTTTTTTAAATAATTTTTTAATATCTTTCTAATTAATTCATAAAATATATTTATATTAATCCATAAAAAGTGTTTTAAGAATTTAAAATAAAATCTATCACTATCACTAGAATAAAAAATAAAAAAAAATTCTTATATCATAATATGAAATTCATAAAAAATAATTTAATAACTCAAAATAAAATTTACCATAAAACAAAAAAAGTTATTACATCTTATATATTATTATGAGATTTTTATAAAAAAAAAACACGATTCAAAAACTTGAATTCTATTAGTAAAGATGTTCTTTTTGAAGGCGTAACAACATCCATATTTTTTTTTATCTCTAATATCATATCATAATATCTGTAATATCTAAGTTTTTTTTTTCTCTCTCACTAGTTAGATAATGCTTTCTCAGGTAATGCGGATCGAACCTGCGGTGCCGTACCAGTACGCACGCGCGAGGGAGAACCTTGTCGTTTCGAGCCATGACGCGTCGTTTGAGGTGAAGAAGGGGGAGATGCTGTTCGGGTACCAGCCGTTTGCGACGAGGGATCCGAGGATCTTCGAGGATGCTGAGGTGTTTGTTCCGCGGAGGTTTGTTGGGGAGGGGGAGAAGATGCTGAAGCACGTGCTGTGGTCGAATGGGAGGGAGACGGAGGAGCCTTCGGCGAGTAATAAGCAGTGTCCCGGGAAGAATCTGGTGGTGCTGCTGTGCAGGTTGTTTCTGGTGGAACTCTTTTTGCGTTATGATACGTTTGAGTTTGAGTATACGCAGGCTGGGTTTGGTCCTACTATTACCATTAAGTCCCTCACTAAGGCCTCTACCATCTGAGTTTGGGGTTTATTATCTTCCTTGTGGCAGCGTGGTTTTAGCTTAATTTTTAAAAAAATGTATGTGTTTTTAACTTTTTGTTTTTTTCTAAAGACATGTTGTAAAAAAAATAAGCGATGTTTTTTTTAAATTTAATTTGGACCGAAAATATTATTATTATTGTTATATATTATATATTAAAAACAATTTTATATTAAAATTGTGTGTACGTCTATTTAATAGAGCATATATATCTTATATTTAATTTAAGCATTTTTTATTGATGAATTTTTAGTTTATTCATTTTATTAATTATAATTTGATGACCAGTTTAAACTTAAAAAATACTTTTCAAAAAAATATTTTTTTTAAGAACAAATCGAATTTGCTTATTAAAAAACATTATTTTAAGCAGAACAGTTTAAACAAATATGTTAAAAAAATAAAAAAAGTTACCTATTTTATTTTAAAAAATTAGCAAATAAATTTAAACAAACAAGTCTAATATTAATTGTTAATATTTTTTCCCCTCCCTCTGCCAGATTCATGGATCGTTCCTGTATACACTCTATCTATTTTAATACTTTTGGGATGTATAGATAAGAAAAAGAGAGAGAAAATAAAGGTGAAATGTCTTAAAACCTTATGCTTTATCAAGAGTAAATATCTAAATGAAATCTCTATATTAGTATATTGTATAAATCTAGCATTTTAGTATCTGGAATTTTACAAATTTTTTTATTAGTCTAGGGTGTTGGCGGCTGAAATATTGTTATTTATATTAATTTTTAGTCTATTTCTATTATATTTATTGGGGTTGTTTTGCACAAGAAAAGTTATTATTCATGAATTTTATTTTAATTCTTTTTAATATATATATTTTTATTGCTGTTATGTGTAAAATAGTTCAATGAACGATATGTTTTTATAGAATTAGTGATAAGCACAGTTTTTAAAAATTTAATTAAAAATGACAATATTTTATTCATACAAATGTTAAAAATTAATGTAAGAGACTCAGAGTGTCTATCAAGTATTGAGTTGAGTATAGGCAAGTCAATTTGAATTACATCTAATGAGACTGAGAATCATAATTTAATCCAATCAGATTTGAATAAATTAGATTTGATTGATTTTTTAATAAAAAATTAAAATTAAAATTAAATTCAAATTTATTTGTTTGTCAACATAGGTTGAATTAAGTCAAAATATTTAAATTTATTTGTTATTTTTTAAAATTTAATACTTTTTAAAGTTAAAATTTTGTTAAATGAAATACTTAATATATTATTACCTTATGTGTAATCAAATAGTGAAAAAAATATCGATGAAATAATAATAATAATGAATCAACATATGTAGATATTAAAATTTGTTATCCAATCACTTTGAAAAAGTTAGATTGTATTTAACACAAATAAAAAAAATATTCAACTCATATTATTTGAATTGACGTGAGAAAATTTAAATTTGTGAGTCACTCTAATCCGAAAACACCCCTAAGTTGGGGGCTTGAAATGCTTGCACATGTTTTCCTTTGGCAGGCAACTGGTCAATTTGGAATGCATCATGCATAGCATGAGTATATCGTGTTAATTCTGTTGAATTGACGATGCATATTGTTCTACAAATGCACGTTATATAGAGGATTTGAATACTATACGATTACGTACCGTATTACTATTCAACATTTTTGTGGTTGAATAACTACTCATTTTTATTAAAAATATAAGTACGTACATAGTTAATGAGATGAAACGTGAAACGTACGTGGTTAATTTCCACCAGTATTTAACTGTCCATTTAACTCGTGTTAAACTGCATTAAATTCAGAAGTACTTGTCTAGAGGACATCATGATGGTTATGCATTGTTACCGTAGCATATCATATTATCATGTGCGTTTGGTATATATGCATCATCAATGGCGTCAAAAATATTGAAACTTTATATTTTCACCAAAAAAAAAAAAAAGAATTGAAGCTTTATATTATAGTTTTCACTTTTCATGTCTTATTTTTATTTTATTTTCAGCTTTTTAATTGGCTTTCGTTTTTATTTTGTTCATCATATTATTTATTATATTTATTTTTTTCCTGTTTAATTTCTATTTTTCTTCCATCTATGTATACATCCTAAAAATGGAGTGACCATTATTTCTCATTTTACGTATTTTGACGATCGAGTATATATCTGTACAGGATTGGAAGTGGAAAAAAAAACTATACATAGACAAAGAATAAAGATAGATAATAATATCAGAATTCAAAATTATAGATTTTACTTAATCATTTTTTTTATAGATTTTAGTATATATTTTTGTTCTCATACTTTGAAAACGATACCTTCTCCATCAATTTCATTTTTCTGTTTCAATTGACTTATAACCACTCGTGCCATTATCATCTTGTCGTGGAATTTCCTCATATTATTCTTAATAATATGTTTTTTTTTATTGGATTCTTAATAATACGTTAATACCATATTGCGAGAGAGAAGTGATAAAATAA
This sequence comes from Glycine soja, assembly GCF_004193775.1. NCBI lineage: Eukaryota > Viridiplantae > Streptophyta > Magnoliopsida > Fabales > Fabaceae > Glycine > Glycine soja. Next base: position 21,787,160 of record NC_041008.1, on the reverse strand, counting down.
GTATAATAAAATTTAATACATTAATGTATAAAATATTACCTCAGTCCAATATTTTAACTCTTATCAAGTACCAAGGGAATAATTGTTTACCCTCGTGTAGCATGCGGTTCAATAAATATTCCCAACCAACTCTATAACTGAATGCTTGTTTAATAGATAGACAACAATTCGATGCTTGTTTGTTTGATAGTAGTATATAATATAGCAGCTTGGACTAAATTATTGAAACATCCCTTTATAAAAAAATAAATAAATTAGTGAAACATCCTTATCCTATGGCCTTACCTTCCATCACCATCGAACGCAAAAGAATCACTGAAAGCATCCTTATCCTCTGTCCTTCCTTCAGCATTGCAGAATAATAATTATGTTTTTTATTTTATTATTATTGAATTCACGGTTGTATAATTTAATTTTGTAAACAGCAATTTTAGGTGAAAAGAAGAGATAAATAAGGAGGAAAAACAAACAGAGAAAATATAATAGACATAATTCACAGGTAAAATAATGAAAAAAAGAGAGAGAGAGAAAAAATTAGAAATGAAACAAAAGAAAAAAATAAATGAGAAAATATGTTATAATCCGATAGGAGCGTAAAATAATTTTATATTATTATTCAATCATAATTTATTATATATAATTAAATTATTAATTTTTATAATAATTATCGAATGATAATTTTTTATTTGTTGATAGTATAAAATTTCTTTAGAATAATTATGTTAGACGTATGGTGAATAATTTTTCTGTATAAGTCGTTATTTTAAGGTAATGGTTGAAAAGTTGATAAAAATGTTTTATCTAGTTTTGCTTCTTTAAAGTTGACTAACATGAACAACTTAAAATTATAACTCGACATCAAAAATCAACCTCAGATGTGACTGACGATGAAAAAATATTTTTTTTCCAATGTGATTGTCTTGAGAAAAAAGTATATATTAATAGCATAAATAAGAATACTAAGATAAATTGTGATCAGAAAATAAGATGAATTTATAAAAAATTGATGTAAGTAGATTTTAATTTTATACTGTTATTACTATATATATAATAAATTTATTAGTTTTTATAATAATTATTTTAGAAATTATATTAATTATAGTTTTTTATTAGATAACAGTATATATAGAATTATTTTACACTTTCATCGTGACAATTGAACTAAACTAATTAATTTAATTAGAATTGGTACGGTGAATTAGTTCCTTTCATTTAAATCCGAACAAAACTAATTATAATTAGTTCGATTTTTTTTTTCAATTTGAATTAACACGATGATCCAAACCAACAATTTTTTAAATTTTTTTATTAATATATTTAGACTTTGGTAGTTAAATTTGAATTAACACGATGATCCAATCAATTACCTCTGCCAGTTGATTTTGAGTGCGACAATTTTAGAATTTGTGTTTTGAAGTGAGTGTAATCTTATCGTCGCCACCTGTGCCTTGTATGTGTTTCTTATGTTAGTTTCGTAATTTGTTTTGCCAAGCTGTGTTGCGATTATTCTGTGCTACCTATGATTTTTGTTACTCATATGTTCTGACTGATAACACTCCTTATTTTTAAATACATCTCTGTCGAAGAATACAAAACATTGGTTTTTTTTCTTTTTTATTTCTCTCTATATCAATCCATGTTAGGTTTTAAATTGCAATCATGATCGTGGTTGTTGTAGCACTACTAGAAAATAGTACTAAATGAACCGGTGACATTTTTGTAATTATTTATTAAAAAAAAGTTTTGTACGACACACATTCTAAGACGATTATTAAAAATTGCCTTAAAATCTGTGTTGGTAAAAAAAATTACAATGAGTTTTATTAAAACAACGTCATTATTTCTTATCCACACTCTTTCATAAAGGCTATGGTGTCCGTCCCTTGGCATTCAAAAGCGTCGAAAGAAACCTAACAACATAGCGTTCTCCTTAAACCCTAGACGTCGCTCGTGGCTTCTGAGAATGTAAGCCCCGAGACAGTATCCAAAGCCGTCGATGCTCTCCTCAAGTGGCGGCGCTCCCAATTAGAGATTCAGAAACCAAAACTCTTGGACGAAGACGAAGAATTCGTGTACCTGATCCTCACGCTGAAGAAGATCCCTTCAAAATCCTGAGTTAACCCTCACAAGATTCCTCTCCTACACTCCTTCATCTCCCCTTTCTCCGAGCAGTGCCTCATCCTCGATGATCGGCCCAACAAGGCCCGCATCACCAAAGCCCAGGCCTAAGCCAAAATCTAGTCTAAATCCGTCCCCGTCCCCAAAGTCCTAAAGCTCTCGAAACTCGCCTCCGATTACCGCCCCTTCGAGGCGAAGCGAAAACTCTATGATTCTTATGACTTGTTTTTTGCAGAGAAGAGCATTGTGCCGCTCCTGCCGCGGCTTCTGGGGAAGAGTTTTTTCAAGAAGAGGAAGATTTCGGTGCCGGTGGACCTGAAGAAGGGGAGCTGGAAGGAGCAGGTGGAGAGGGCCTGCTCGTCCGCCATGCTGTTCATGAGGACGGGGACTTGTAGTGTGGTTAGGGTTGCCAAGGTGAGGATGGAGAGGGATGAAAATATAAATTGAGAAACTTTAATTCTTGATTTGGTTCTCTTCCATGTTAAATTGAAAGAAAATATAAATTATATTATCCTTTTCTCACCTGTGTTCATAGTGAATTCTGAAGTGTTGTTCTTTTTCTATTTTTTTTCATAGACTTGGGCAATGAAGCTTGGGAGGAATGTTCTGGTTCTAACACAGACAACTAATTCCAGATCACTAGCTTTTCTTTCACAATCATTGAATGAAGGTAAGGTGTAAGTTACACCATACTATGGGTTTTCTTTTCATTTGACTTGATAGTGGTGGACATGAAAAATGATGAGCCTGTAATTAGACCCTATGTTGATTGGGGTTATTTTACTACTCCAAAAGTTGATTCCATTCTTTTTAAATTTTATTGTTTGTTTATATCTTTTTTGCTTGCATAATATTTAAATTCTTGAGTTTTCTATTTTGTGCCTCACACATTCATATTTTATTCTCTTTTCTTGCAATCCCAGTATGGTTCTGTAGCAGAGACAATTGCATATGACTTAGTTTTGGAAGTTGCAATGAAAATCCAGGGATTTCAGCAAAGGAATTTATTGTTGCACGGTTCATGGAAATGGTTGTTGACATAGTTTGCATCTTATTATGGGGTATCTGAGATATATACCAAGCTGCGGTAATGTGAATTGGATTTGCACTTTTCCCCTGAATATTTGATTTCTTATATGTCTAGTTTGACGTTTTTCTAATGATACTAATGGTGTTCATAACATTCTGTTTAAATAGATATCTATCTTATGTCATGGATGTGGCTACACCTACAGCAGACTGCCTTAACTTGGTGTATAACCTGCTAGCACCTGTTATCATGAAGGGCAATAACAAGACTTCTTTCAGCCACCAGGAGGTATCATTGTCATCTTTTAATTCACAAGTGATATAACTTCAACTGCTCACTGCAATGTACTATATTTTAGATGCAGTCAATATACTTGAATTGATCTCATTTGCTTACTATTAAATTCATTGATTTTTTTGTCTTGTCTAACATGGTATGATTTTTGTTCATCTCTAGAACCAAATACTAGGAGAGACCAATGATCAAATTAAACAGATACTTACACATGTTTTTGAGAATTATAAATCACTTGATGAGTATTCTTTCTCGGGCATCATAGAGGTTTTCAGACCAGCAACGGGTCAAGCAGCACCAGCCTTGGAACCTGCTGCTAAACTCTACAAGTTTCTTCATGATATCTTATCTCCTGAGGCTTAAATTGCATTTTGTCATTATTTCCAGGTTAGAGAAACTTGAGTTTTTTTTAATGATATCAATTGCTAATTATATTCACATATCAATTTATTTGACAACTAGTATCTTCCCAGGTTGCTTCCATATACAACACAAAGCTTTGCAATAGATTACGGGCCTTCCTCATATATTGTCCACCGATGGGCCTATCATCACCACCGATGGGCCCATCATCACCGATGAACCTTTTGATTTTGAAGGATACTTCAAAACTGGTCATATGTTAACTGCTGCATCTCTTCAGTAATAAATTGTTTTGTGACAATGGGTTTGTCTAAAATCTAAATGCTTTGCTGTTGCAGGTGAAATGGTCAGGAGTTAGAACACAACATTCTACTACTCCCTTTGTTGATGATATGTATGAGCGGCTGAAGGAGACATTGACAGACTACGAGGTCATCATTTTCCGCTGGCCGGAATATACCTTGGTCTTAGAGAATGTATGCCAGTTCCTATTATTTATTTCCTTGTCCTGCATATTTCTTCCCCCTTTTTTCCCAGTGAATTTTAGATGCTATCCATTTCCATTTTCATCTTTTGATCTCTCCTATAAGCAAAATACCTATCCCAAGGTTGTTTTTTTTTGTAAAAAATATTATTGCTCATATTGAAATGGCATATTTTAGCACTTGAGTTTTTATTCCTTGATTCTCAACGTGTTATTGAATGAGATGCACAAAAGATTGATGAATGAGTTTGATTTTTTTTTTTTTGAAAAAAATGGCAGCAAGTCGTTGCTGATATTGAAAAGGCCATTGTGGAAGCTTTAGACAATCAATATGCGGATGTAATGAACCAGGGGAATGAACATTGATTTCCTTCTTTAGGAGGTGACATCGAATATAGAGGTAGGAATAGCTTCTCTGAGAGAGAACCATGCATAATCAAAAAGAGCAAAATAGGTATAGAATTACCCCCATTCCATTTCTTGAACCATGTCCATTTAAAGATCTTGATGCTATTTAAAATGCTGAGTTTTTGCATAAAATTTTCATTGTAATGAACAAAAAAGTTTAGCAGGAGCACAGATCAGGTGAGGTAGGCAAAAATGAATCTTGACCATCCTCGAATTATAGATGTGCAGAATTATAGGTATATTGCTTCTCTGATTTTACCTTCTTACGAATAAAAAAGGCCTTATTCATATTTTCACTAGTGTCTCTTTTCTCTGTAAACAACATTTTTGTGGCTACATGGAATGTAGTTGGAAGATAAAAAAGGCCTTATACAAATTAATTTGTCTGAATGTGGCTGCTAACTTGATCAATATATGGGGATTTCATATTTCTTTTCTCTAGATGATATACTATATCTCTTTCCACATTTGACATTCATGCATATATAATTTAACCAGAGCAAAAATGGTAAGCACTAATCTCATATTGCATGTTCTTTAGTCTTTAATTTGTCATCTACTCCTATGTCTTCTTTACTAGTTAATTAATGTTTGTTTGTCTCAACTTTAAGCTAATAATGGCACTGGCATTGTGTCATGAAGACAAAAAATGACTGGGAACTGCACTTCAAGCACAACAACAAACCGAATACACATACATATGTAAGTGCGTACTAATTAACAAACTTGAAGATTTACTTCTAATTTTTTTTGCTTCAGCACGTTCTAGTTCCCTTAAACCCCGACAGACATTTCTAAAGGGATAACATGCCACGATTAATCAAGAGGAATGAGAAGTTCAGTTTATTAACTAATCCATAATTTTTGCAATCTGATTAGTGATTATGTTGTTGCCTTGTTTTTAAGAAATCACCCCACTATATGTATGTCATAACACGTATTAAGGAAAACCTCATGCTTATAGTTTATAACTTGCCAAATTGGGCATATTGACGCCTTAATTATAGAGATTTCTTCTCATAATTAATCATTGTCAAAACTATTTTGAAAACATTCAGCTTCATGTTATTTGAATATAAGATGGAGTCTTACAGTATTTTATTTTATTTTTCTTTATTATTGTGCACATGCTCTCAATATATATACATGAATCAAGAAATTAAGCTTCACAATAAACACTTGTGTAGTTATTAATTTTTTAACTAATTTTTTTTATCGGCAAAGGTTAGTAGGAGAAATTTAAATTCATAATTTTTTTCTTCTCTTTAACCATCAAATTAATCTTATAACTTTTGATGTTATGTTATATTATGAAATAAGAACTATTTTTAGTTTCTAAATTAGAAAACTAAATTAAGTAGATAAGAAAATTACCAAAAACTCATTGGAAAGAGTGTTATATATAAAAAACAATTGTGCCATAGTTTTTTAAATAGATAACAATGAGGTGTAATCGTACTTAATACATACAAATTAATCATTTATTTTTATCTTCAATATGTACTCCTTCCCAACTTAAATATATAAGACTCTTTTTTCTATTTCATTTGTCTATTTTTATAAAACTCTCTTAAAGAGGCAAATAAATCAGCAATTAAATAGTTGAATTATTTATTTGATGTTTTGCAGTTCTCCTAGGTGAATCTAGCTGTGTAGGAATTTATTATTAGCATATGAAAACTTTGGTATGGTGCATGAATTTTTTTTTTGGAATTGAGTCAATTTAGTTCTTAAAAAAAATGAACGTGGAAACAAATTTCTTGTTGATTTTTGTTCCTTATGCTTTAAGTTGTATTGTCATACGAGGTTCCATATACAAATCATCATGCAAGTATCTTGAAGAAGATTTGGGCATTTGAATTACATATATTTTACATGTTTTGCTATGTTATTCTTGTTGTCGTATTCTTTTGTTGTTGAATTTTGATCAAGTTTCATCATGAAGATGTTCCTGCTCTAATGAGGCTTTGGACAAACTATGTTCTTAGGCTCTTAGCTAAGATTTTAGATTTGTTAGTTAACTTTTGTATATTTTGACATATACTTTGTTACAATTATTCTGAAGTTTAGTTTATCATTTTGACTAAACTATATATCAACTAAAATTTTGTTTAGCACCCCCCCCTTCCCTTCCCCAAAAGGATTGTAGTTCAACCTAGCAAACAATTAAGCTACAATTCAGCCCATTTTGTCTTAAATATTGGTATGTTTAAATGCAGTTCCTTGGAAGTTTAGATTGCTGGAGGAGCTTGAACGTGGTGAACAACTCATTGGAGATGGCACAATTAGCTATGGAGGACATATTGACCCAACTGAAGAAGGAAATGGTCGCACCTTGGAGGACATACCTTGGATCGAATTGCATATTTGTTGTATGCAATATAAGAGTTAATGCTTTGTGGATCCATCCTTCTTAACTCTTTTATATAAGTAATATTTTCCCTTATAATTACAAAAGTGCTTTCAATTTTAGTCTCGCTTCTTATTGCAAATATAGTGTGTAATTGCATATTTGTTGTTGTTGTATGCAATATATATATATATATATATATATATATATATATATATATATATATATATATATATATATATATATATATATGGTGTGTAATTGCATATTTGCTTTATGTCTTGTAAGTAATTAAGCTGGAGCCCAATGGAAAATTGGTGGTAATGGACATGTCCATGTGTGTGCTTTTGTCTATGTGAATGTGTGCTTTCTGTCTTGTATACGTTTTTCAATTCTGAAAAATTTAATTATATTTGCATTGTTATTGCCATTCATGAAGAAAAAGGAAAAAAAAATAAAAAAAATGAATAATTCTACATCGGTTATTAAGTTAACCATGTAGTATTGATGGATACTCTACATCGGTTATTACGCAAAACCGATGTAGAATGCATTACCATGGGGTAGCAACCTACAACGTTTAACAACCGCAATCAATGTAGAACGTTGGACATTCTACATCGGTTGTCAGGACAACCGATGTAGAATGGTCAAAATTCTAAGACGGGTGTGGCTCATGACCCGTCTTTGGATCGCGCCTTTCTAAGATGGTTGTTCAACCGATGTAGAAAGACGTGGCTGTTTCAACGATGCCGGTTACAATGACGCGTGAAAATCGATGTAGAAACGCGAATTTAACCGATGTAGAAACGTGAATTTAACCGATGTAGAAAGCCAATTTTGTAGTAGTGTAGATTTCTCAAAAACCTTAACATTGCATGGTAAGATTGATGTTATAGTGCAATTGCAATTTCAGATCACATGTGCCTGCAATTTCGGTAATTAATTGCATCACAACTGAACATTTGTAATTTTAAACTTTGGCCATGAGCCTCAAGGGCGGGAAGCTGCGCCTAATCCTATAGGCTTAGGTTAATGTTATTATGTGAGCTTGCAGTTCACAAAAGAGAATAAGAAATAGACATGTTCTCACCATTGCATGTTATTATGTGAGCTTGCAGTTCATAAATTACTGTCATATGTATGATAAATTTGCAGGGCATAATGCTAGGGGATCCATCATCTTCTATTGTTATCACCATTTAAATTTGAATTGTTCACTGATAACATTGTATCCAATATATTAGAGTAGGAAATAAAATGGCTCAATAACTAATGTTGTTTGTTATAGACACTTTAAATTTTACTTCATATTTGCTCTTCCATTGTAAGTACTAGTTCTATTTGTTTGACGTGTATGCCAAGGGGGGAATCTTAGAAATTCTTTTGCTCAAAGTTTTTATGCATTTTAACTGATAAAATTTATTTGTGCACTTAAGTTATTTGTTGATGTTGAACCACAGGGACTGGAGGACTATCATTTTTACATAACTACTCATTCCATACATTTTCTTCAGCCTGCCTTCATGTTAATGGATTTTTGGCGTCTTCTACCTTTGTCATGCATTATTTTTTTCAACTTCATACCTTCAGTTTCTCTAATGTCAAAATTTTCTTATTAGTATCATTCTATTTCCTTTTGCGGTTAATGGGTTATACAAGACAGAACTTGGGAAATGGATTACTCTCATTCCTACTGTATTATGTCTTTTCCTTCCAAAGCATTTCCTTGGTATGGTACATTTTTTCTAAGTAATTTGGCTCTTTCTCTGTAAGATGCTTGTTATAAGTGATGTCTCGAATACTATTTTATTAGAATATTGGGACATTAAATTAGTTTGTGTACATATTTGTTTAGAAAGTTCCCTTTTTCTCTAAAATAAAATGGATTATTTCTCTTTTTTGTTGTTGTAGATTATGATTAGACCCATCGAATCATGAATTATAATAAGACTTAAAATATAATTTTAGTTTTTTAAATTTGAGTCATTTTCTTTTTAGTCATTCAAATTTAAAGTTATTCTTTTTAGTTATGAAATTTGTAAAATATTTTTTTAATCCTTTTACATGGTGTGAGCCAAACAAAGAGTAAGAGATTCATAATTTGTGACAATTTTTTACCACTAAAATTTGATTTTCTATTTTGTATTTTAAAGCATGATTTCTTAGCTGTTAAAAACTGTCTAAATCAAGTCAATAATTCCTATAACTTCATTTAATTTAATCTTGTTTTATTACTTTACTTTTTTATATGTTATATATATATATATAAAAGAACTGATAGAGTACGTGGTACATAGAACTTAGATTGCAAGCCACGAGAATAGAATAATTTGGGTCAAACATTTAGTTCGAGTGATAACAATTGAGTGATAGTTCAAAAATAGTGGTCAATGCACAAGCGTAAAACAAAAAAAATTGTAAACATTAATATACATAAAAAAATCAAGTGATAACAATTTGACAATTCAGAAATCAAACAAAAATAGTGATATCACCACACCGCTTCAATAAACACTACTACAAAAAATAGTTTTTACGTCAGTTATTTTGTGCTTTTTACATTGGTTATTAACTATCGTTGTAAGAGACGTCGTAGGAAGTCTACACTTTCTACGACGGTTCCCTAGAGAGTCGTCTTGGAAAAATATATCATTCTAAGACAGTTCTTAACTAAAAATCGTCTTTGAAATGTACCTTTCTAAGACAGGTCTTAGTTAAGAACCGTCTTAGAATGATACACTTTCTAAGATGGTTCTTTAGATAATTGTCTGAGAAAATCATCTTAGAATGTCTCTACATTCTAAGATGGTTTTTCAGTACATTCTAAGATGATTTTTCATATAACTGTCTGAAAAATCGTCTTAGAATGTGCTTTTAAAAAAAAACGTATGAATAGCAGAAAAAAAGGACAATCTCATATGCCAATACACACGTATGAATAAACATTTATCACAACACTATAACATTTTCCCCTAATGCTCCATAAGAAATACAACCCCGCATTTACAACACTTAATGAGTGAAATCAATCTTAACTACCCTATAGACTAATTATAGATACAGGTAAAAAATTCACAGAGTTAATAATTTATCATCAAACACTACGGTATCAACGTATGGCAAATTTTCTTTACAAAAACAATGCTATTGTAATCAATACTGAATAGAACCATTAAGAACAATAGCCAAATGACTAGGTATTAGCTGGATCTTAGTAGTAATTTTAATTCAATTAATTTTATTGATGAAATAATATTTGTAACTAATCTTACATATATTTAATTATAAAAACATGTCTTGAACTTGAATGGTTGCCTTGCTAGGTGGATTCACCAAAAACCCATCTTCATCGCTGCGTAATTCAGTCTATTGGTAACAATGTGGAAAACATGTTTTGAGGCATCTTGCACATTAATTAAAAAAAATATCATTATGAGCAAGTGGTGTCAATAGGAAATTAAAGTAACATTTACATCAACGATATTGATGCTTTTAGTTGCTTTATTTTTTGTTTTATTAAATCTTTTAAAAACTCAGGCCAAAAATGAAATAGAAACAAGTTTTTTATTACTCAAACTAGATAGATGAAGTGTAGTTACACTACTAGAAAATTTCTTTTTCACGTCGTTGTATCTACATCAATTATAAAAAACCGATGTAGTAAATGATATGGTGGCATTTTTGAAAATAAAGCAAAGTTTTTTAACCCAGCTATGACAGTTTTATACAACCGCCTTCGATGTGAACCTTCTTAAGGCGGTTTTGTAATAACCGTCTTTGTTAGTCAATCTAACTACTACGGTTTTTTTAAAAACCGCCTTTGATTGAAGTTATAAAATTTAATTATTTTATTTATTTTAGTTTTTCCTTGGAAATAACAAAATGCAGCCAGTAGCAACCCTAACTCAAGCACGACTATTTCGCTCCTTCCTTTCTCTCCTCTCCCGAAATCAAGCTCTCCGAAACGGCGGCATTGGTCACCCGCTTCCTCCGCAATCGAAAACGACCCAACCAACCAGAAGACGTTGTTGTTTTCAAATAATATTCCCATTCCGAACCTGAAAGCGACAGTGAATACGAGTTTTCGGGAGAGGATAATGTGGACGAAGGTGAGGAAGAGACTCCGAGTGTGAAGGAGAAGTGTGTGCCAGCGGTGATGCGGTGTTTCGACCGGGCGAAGATATATGTGAAGGCGGGGGACGAGGGGAACAACGTGGTAGCGTTCCGACGAGAGAAGTACGTGCCGATGGGGGGGCATTGGGGGGTGACGGAGGGAGGGATGGCGATGTGTACGTGGAGGTCGACAGGGCGATGAACTCGCTTCCTGCATTTTGGAACAACGTGCATTTCCGGGCAGAGAGAGAGGGCCATCGTCAGGGGAGCATGCAGAGTGGGGCAAAAGGGGAAGATATGGTGGTGAAGCTTCTCCGCTTCAAAGAGAGAGAGGTACCAAGATGAAATGATGAGAGCAGTTAACAGTGTCGGGGAGAGGTTGTTAGGGTTCGATAGGTTTTGGTGGTGGTGGGACTCTTATCGTAGCCATGGCGGTGTCCGTGACGCGTGGTTCGGAGAAAGGAACTATCGCTAGTTCGCATCGCAAACTTCTTACTAATGGTAATTTATTTTTGTTAATTTTCATTATTAATTTATGAGCAATTACATGGTTCTTATCATTGGAGAACGATTTTGTGTTCCCCTTTTGAGGTTTGCCCCCTGTTCTCAACCGGCAAGTGTACCGGATCGCACAAGTAGTATAAAATGGTAAGAATCGAGTATCGAACTCTCGGGGAACTTGTGTTATCTGGCAAGCTATTTCGATAAATAGGCGTCTGGTATGAAAATATGACTGTGGTTATGAACAGGTATTTAAACTATCTAGGCAAAAAGAAAGAAAATCACGCAAAGAGACATACTGTGTAAAAACAAGTAGAGAATGCGTTGGTCTTCCTCATAGGTTCCTGATGCTAAAAAGGATGTTCTCTATTTAACAATGCTCATGCGTTCCTATGCTGTCTCCTAGACTGCTAGACCCCGATTCCTCATGATAACCTAGCCTAGTCCTGATCAAGCCTCGTCCGCAGATTCCTCTTGTAAGACTAAACTCAACCAAGACCGCATTAAGACACACATACACAACTAAGTTCTTGTACCCCAATTCCTCGTGATAGCACAACAACTTAGTCCCGTACTATCAAGGACTTTAGAATCAGATTAGTTTCCACTGTTGAATGACCCTAACAAAGCATGCATCTACGTGATCAAGGTAAAAGTACACTGGAATGAAAAAAAGATAGCACAAAGAACACACAAAACATCATTACATAGATAGAAATATATTTACATCAGGTACCTACAGGGAAGATCCAACAGAGGATTTAGCTTTCCATAGTCCGGAAACCTCCTTTACTACAAAGAGAAGAACAAGATGAAAGACTGCAAAAAAAAACAAGAGGTGAGGATGTCTCCTTCACCTCTAGGATCTCACAATCACTCACAAACTCATCTCAAGCTCTCAGAACGGCTTCCGCTTCGAACTCGCGTCTCTGCAGATCTTCACACAGCAAAATCTCTCAGAACTCTCTGGAACTTGGACCTTTCTCTCTCTAGAACTTCCTAAACATGCAAAAGCTTCAAGCCAAGGCCAGACTCTCGTGCATGCAGAGGCTTCTTCAAGAAAAATGCCAAACTCCCTTTGCAAATCTGATTTCAGGCTTAAATAGGTGGCCTTGTTCGAGTTCGTGCGCTTAGCGCAGATCTGGATCGCTTAGCGCGCATAAGTGGATTTTGGCTTAGCGCGCTTGTTTTGCTTAGCAGATGAGCTGAAGCAGTGCGCTTGATGACCTAGAGCGGTGCGCTTAGCGAACTTGATAGCTCATCTTCTTCTGGATTCTTCCTTGCGCTTAGCCACTGAAGGTTGCGCTTAGCGAATTCTCGCTAAGCCAGCAGCTTGGCTTAGCGAAAGAGTGAAAAACAACATTTTGCCAAAGTTGCCTATTTAACCTGAAATTGTGAGAAATTGATTATTAAACGCACAAAACAAAAGTATAAATTATCTATTACCTATATTTAACAAAAAGTACTTATAGTATTACAAAACAACCATAAATTGGGAAAGTTTGATACAATATACAAAGGTTTTATACACAAAAGTTAGTCGTATTCATCGACTAACACCCCCTTTGTCTTGTTTTAATTCTGTGACTGTTGATGCTATTTTCATGTTCTCCTTGTGCAACTTTTGGCCATTACTGTGATAATATTTGGAGTGTGGATGAGCACTCATCATGATGGCTGCCAAAAGTCTCTCACCGTGCCTGTGATAGGCCTCGGAGTAGTTATTTTCTTAATGTCATTGCTGCGTAATTGAGTCTATCGGTAACAATGTGGAAAACATGTTTTGAGGCATCCTGCAAATTAATTAAAAAAAAATATCATTATGAGCAAGTGGTGTCGGTAGGAAATTAAAGTAACATTTGCATCAACGATATTGATGCTTTTAGTTGCTTTATTTTTTGTTTTATTAAATCTTTTAAAAACTTAGGCCAAAAATGAAATAGAAACAAGTTTTTTATTACTCAAACTAGATAGATGAAGTGTAGTTACACCAAATTTCTTTGATGTTTCTCAATGATCTTGGCAGCCAAAAACATGTCAAGAAAATTTTGTACAAATATGATGATAAAAATAAATAAGATAAAGCAAAATGTAAGGCACCAGGGGAGATATGGGGTATCAATACCCGCAAACTCACAAGAAGCCAGCGCTATACAATGAGCTAAATCCCCATTCCCCAACTTTATTTTACTTCAGCTCTATAGTCTCTTCTAATATTTAACATTTGATTAAATAATGTTCATCCAATTTTTGTCATTTTTTTTTTATAAAAAAAGAACAAGTTTTGTACCTAGCTTATCTAATATGTTTCTTAAGATAATCGGAGGATAGGTTGTAAGGGTGTTGAGAGACAAGTTTATCTTTAATCCTATTTGACTTGAAATTTTAATAGAGTTATTTATTAATTTGAACTCAAACTCGACCTAATTAATACTTAAAATATATGGAACAAATTTGAGTTAATCTGATTTGTGATTATAATATAGCAATATTAACATTATGTATATAGTTTTTTTTATGAATGTTATATATTGTAAATTATAAAAAATTTAGACTTTGGACTAGTTACAATTCAAGCTACTCCTCAAAATACATTATATTAATGTTCTAAACCTAACTGTCTCAAAATTAACTTAATACGGAATGGGAAGAGCTATAAACTAACATTCTAACTAGTTGATCTCCATGTTAGATAGCTAGCTATAACTGTTAACTTACGGAAAATAATGCAAACTCTTAAATTTATTAGAACTAATATAATAAGCTTAGCCATGCACAAGTATTAACTTTACAATATGCAATTTACTTTGATTATGATTTTCATGTATTTTCAATTATTTTATTTAGTATAATTATATATTAGAGGATTTGTATATAAATATGTAAAAATATATAAAAATCATTATCAAAATTAATATATATTCAAATGATTTTATATTCACACATGTCTTGCATTATGTTAATTTATGCAAACATATTTTGAAAATTATTATCTTTATAAGCATATTCGCATTTGCATATGACTTTTATATATATATATATATAATTTTAATAAGAAATATTAGTAATAAAAAATATATTACATTTTGTAATTATTAGTTTTATACTCCTATCATCATAAGGGGGAAAAGTATACTACTAAAATAAAACTTTAAATTTATTGGTTTTATACTCATATCATCAAGTGTAACTATTGTACTTGGCCATGTCATATTTTAAACTGTGGCTTGTTAGCCAAGGCTACAAGGATTGTCTACCCACAAGGCTTATCCATGATCCATATCATTAGTTTAAATTTCCTGGTCCATATCAAGCAGATATTGAAATATACATGTTAATTGTAGACCACCATCATCATTAATAACAATTGTAGTAATCCCTCGAAAAGGAAAAAAAAATAAACTAACTTTCTACAAGAAAATTATCATAAGAAATAAAGTAATATATCTTAAGCACTAATGAAGCATTAGGACGATATCTTATCTGAAATCAATTAATGTCGAAAAAAAGCTATCAGACATGAATAGATCTATCCAATTGACGGTACTAAAATAAAGAGAGAAAGTTAAGGAAATACAAGGATGCAACTTTACCTCTAAGGCTTGAAGGTCAATCCTGCCTTTGGAAGGCCATGAAGATGGAGGCCGGTTGTCCTCCACAATGACAGGAGGCTCTTTTGGAAGCTGAATGAATTGCTTGATTCTCTCAACAGAGATAATATAGTTTAATAAGTTGCAATACCATCGAGTAAAAAATATTTGGGTTCCTGTCAAGGTGAATGTATAAGAGAGAGATAGCCCCACAAGGCCTGCACAGACCAAGAGAATTACCAAGAATAATTAGCTTGTTAATAGCTTGCACAAAGCTTTACCTTGGCAATTTATCTTTCATGTAATTATTACCTGGGGAAACGTATCCCTGAGGAACTAGAACAAGCAACAAAGCTGCAGTGATGGCTGTCAAATTTTGAAGAGCTTCAATCCTTAAAACTAACCATTCCATGGCCGCATTAGAATAAAAGAACAGTGCCGCGTCTGTGTCCTCAAGTTTTAAGTAATTTTTAAAAAATCTATCTGCCATATTAAATGCTCTTATAGTAACCAATCCAAGTGATGTCTCAGCTGCAAAATTCATGACAGGAGCTTTTGTGGTTCCATTAATCCAAGTGATTAAAAGTTTGTTAGCTTTATGAACCAGCAAGGACAACAAATAGAAAACCAAGAAAAACTAGAAAGTGCGTAAACCTGAACATATTTTGATGCAACCATTGCTGGAACAGCAACAATGAGAACTTGCCATGTTACGTAAACCATTATACCAATTATCATCAAAATTTAAATTGGAACAGAAGCTACAAAAGTGATGGAAAAGGGTATATCAAAGTCTAAAATAGTTAAATCTGATGATGCTTGCGAGAGAGAAAAAAATTATCAAAATTTTGAACAAGATTGAATACTAAATAGTAATGACGGGAAATTGTTTAGATTTTCTTTTCCAGTGGGAATGAAAAATCTTACACGGGTTAAAATCCTTCCTACAAGGGTTGAATCAAAGAACAACATAGGAGCATTGAAGATAGAAGTAGTGAAACTTAAGAAGAAGGCTCTAGAAGCTTTTAATCCGAGGTGTGCACCAATGCTAGTCCTTAGAAATGCAAATGCAGTACCAAATCAAATGAAATTAATGAGTAAACTCCAATCAAGGTGACACTACTTGATGCAATCCTACCCCCCAAGGGAATTGGATAGAAGACTCCAAGAAGATTGGGCAAAAAATGCAAGAGAAGGCCCTAGAGTTCTCATGAGTCTTAGGGTAGATTTCGGGCCCATGAGCTAAGTATGAGCCCACTTATCTTGGTACATATTAGATTAAGGTTTCATTAATTTTGGGCCTTGTATTTAGGGCTCCATAATGTAGGTAGGGTACCCTAGAAATATAGGATTTTTCAGCCCTTGTATTTTAGGGCACCTAGACTAGTTTTTGTATTAGGGGTAGTTTTGTAATTTCACATGCACTAAGTGGATATTTGATGTGTGTAGTTGGAAATAAATTTAATTGAATTGGTAGAAGCCCAATCCAATTAAATTTTAGAGGGGGAGGTGAGCATTTGCTTACTACACCCCATTGCCACATCATATAGTCACACTTTGTGCATGTCCTTCATGCTTTTCATGCCTCATGACACCTAAGCACACTTAGTGGATAATCTTGGAATTGATTTTGGATTAGTGAGCTGAACCATAACTAAAATTCACTAATCATAATTAGTGAAATTTTGGCTCCACAAATTCAATTTCAAATTCAAGTGAAATTTGAATTTCCCTCCAATTTTGTGTGGCACTTAGGCTATAAATAGAGGTCATGTGTGTGCATTTTTTTGAACTTTGATCATTTGAATATTAAACTTCAGATTTCAAAGCTCATTTGGAGCACAAAATTTCGTGCTCTTCTCTCCCTCTCCCTTCATTCATCTCCTTCTTCCTCCAAAGCTCTTATCCATGGCCTCCTATGGTGATGAGCTTCTTCTAGACTCATCTTCTCCTTGAAGTGGCGTCTCCTCTCTCTCTTCCTTCTCCATTCTGCTGCCATTCATCTTCCAAGGAGCAAAGGAATCCATTGATGAAGAAGATCCTAGGCCTACAAGCTCCAATGGAGCTTACATCATGTGGTATCAAGAGCATCTTCATCTAGGTGATGTTCTTTTGCTTCCTCTATCTTTTTGTTCGGTGAATTCTCTTTAATTCCTTGTTCTTCATCTTATTCTCCATGTATATCCTCCATTGTCTTGTGGTTTGGTTCTTTTTAGAGTAGATTAAAAAAAAATAAACCGATTAAATCTTAGATCTACACTTGTTCTTGCATTTCCATGGTTCAAATTTTGTAGATCTACTCTTGAATCTTGTTTTTGTGTTGATTTTAGGTTCTATCATTTTTCATTCATAATATTCTTGTGCTGAACCTTAGATCTAAATTTTCTTCCAAAATATTGATTAGAAAAAAAAAACACAAAAATCTAAGTGTAAATCACTTAATCCATGTTGTCTTAGAGTCATGTTTAGTCATAGTAATTGTCACATTATGTTCTAAGTTTGTGTTGAATTTTTATTTTTGTTGATTGAATTCTAGATACCTTTGTTCATGTATTCTAGTCATTCTTAGCCTATATTTTTGAATTTTGAGTCTAATTCATGCATGTTATTTAGTTCATAACATGTTCTAAATCAATTCCTAGAAGTAGTCTTGTTCTTGAACTTTTTTTTTTTGTTTTCTAAGTTTCCTACATGATGCCTATGATGAAGTTGAGTTGTGATGCTGAGTTGTGGCTGGATTTGTGAATCAAATAAGTCTTAAGCTCTCTTGAATTGTGTTATTCAAGATAATTAAGCATAAGCAAACACAAATTGTAACTATCCAAGCCTTAAGCAACATAAACACTACTCTTGATTTCTAGGTTGAAATCGCTGGTGCTGGCAGCTTGAACATACAAAATTGTATAAATTACTGGGAATTGGTCACTATGAGTTTTGAACTGAAAATTTTACTGAATTTTCTAGACATCTGGAAAAAAATTATAAAAAAAGAACCAAGCGATTTGGATTAAAGGAAAAAATAATAAAAATCACACAAGTTGGCAGAAAAATCAGTGTCCAGGAAAAAAAAGTGAAAGGGAAGTGTGCTTGTTGTTTTGGCTCAAAAATTTGTTCTATAATTGGTGCCTATTTTATACCAATTCTAGTTCTGAAATTTAAATTGAAAATTATTGTGAAAACAAGTGCCAAAACTAGAGGTTTCTTGAGTCTTTTTTTTTTTAGTTTTTCTACTCTACTCTAGAGCCATTCTAGGTTTCTCTTTGAGTCCTAGCTTGCTTTTTTGTGCTTTTCATTGCTTTAATTGTTGAATAATCCTTGAAAATTTGTCTTGTTAAAACTCTATTGGTTTACCTTTCATTTCATTTTTTTTGTTCTTTGGTTATTGCTTGTCTCTTTGTTTCCTTGTTTGTGAGTTGCCATATAGGGAATTGGAAAGGAGAATTGGTGCCATATCTTGAAGAATTTGAGTCAAGAAGAAAGGGGCCAACCACCTTAAGAGCTATTGGACTAAGAAGCACTTCAAATTGAGTGAAACACTAAAGAGAGAATAGCCACCACAATTGAGGACTTTTTTTTCTTTGTAATTTTGTAATTGGCAATTTGCTTTGCTTTCAAATTTTGTAACAAAAAGGCCTTTCATTGGAAGTAAGTTGGGAGCCTCCGCTAGGTCACCCTACTTCCATTTGTGTGTAATAATTTTAGGCAATTTTCCCTTAGGATAGTGAGTGCTTTGTTGGGAACCTTAAATGAGGTCATCCAAACACTCTTAGGATCCACCTAGTTTGCTTTTCTTGCTTACTTTCATAGCTTATTTCTTTTACCCTCCATTGTCAAACCGCCTAGATAGCTTGCCTTTTACCAATTAGTTTTTACCTTATCTTTCACACCTCTTTTAGTGTTTATTTTGGCTAGTTTCAACCATAGTTTCTTTTACCTTTTTTTTCAAACCCCCAACAAGAAAGAACCATAACTTAGGAACCAACATGAGTCTTCATTCTTCATCTAGTGTTAATGGTGAGGGTTCTACTCCTAAGGACCCCTTGCATAAGATATTAGATGAGTTGATATCCTTTAAGTTGTGGAAAGAAAAACAAGAGAGAAAAGAAAAAGGTAAAAAAAGAGTGGAAGAAATAAGTCAAGATGAAAGAGAGAAAATAAGAGAGGAAGAAAGAAGAAAAATAATGAAAGAAATGAAAAGAGAAAAACATGCCTCTTATAGTAGTCATGACTTTTGCAAGAGTTTAAGTGAAGAACTTAGCGACTATTATAGAGGGCGTCATAGTTCATATACTAAACATCACTCCTAAAGAAGAGAAAAGGATAAAAGGCCTCAAGAGGTTAACATTAGCCTCCCATATTTCCATGGAAAAGATAATGTTGAGGCTTACTTAGATTGGGAAATGAAGGTTGAACAACTCTTTGCTTGCCATCATATTAGCGAAGAGAGAAAAGTTCCATTGGCTACCCTTAGCTTTCAAGGGTATGCCCTCTATTGATGGACTTCCCTTGTTAGGGAACGAAGGATTCATGGGGATCCTCCAGTAGAGTATTGAAATGATCTTAAGAGTGCCCTTAGGAAGAGGCACTTTCCCTCCTACTATGAAAGGGAGCTTATGGACAAGCTCCAAAGGCTTAGACAAGGGAGTATGAGTGTTGAAGAATATAGACAACAAATGGAATTACTCCTTTTAAGATCTGGACTTAGGGAGGAGGAAAGAACAAGCATAGCTAGGTTCCTTAGTGGGCTTAATATGGAAGTGAGGGACAAGGTTGAACTCCTTCCATATAGGGACCTAGATGAGCTAGTCCAACTTTGTATAAGAATGGAGCAACAACTTAAAAGAAAGCCTACTTCAAAATCTTATGGCTCTCACTCTTATCCAAGGAAGGACCATGCCCATGGAATTTTAGGGGCTGTACCTTCAAAACCCAAGGAAGATAAGGGTAAGACCATAGAGAAATACACCCCTAAGGCTAGTTCCCAAGAAAGGACTAGCAACATTAAATGCTTCAAATGTCTTGGGAGAGGTCACATTGCCTCTCAATGCCCCACAAAGAAAACCATGATCATGGAGGGTCAAGACATTTATAGTAGTCAAGAGGAGACTACTTCTTGCCCTTCCTCTAGTGGAAGTGAAGATGAAGTAAGGGGTGAAGAGTCTAGTGAGGAAGTCTACCCCCATCAAGAAGGTGACCTCTTAATGGTTAGAAGGCTCCTTGGAGGTCAATCTTGTGATCTATCTCAATCCCAAAGAGAGAACATCTTTCATACAAGATGCAAAATTTTAGATAAAACTTGTTCTCTCATTGTGGATAGTGGATCTTGTTGCAATTGTTGTAGCACAAGATTAGTTTCCAAGTTGAACCTCACTATCATTCCCCACCCAAAACCTTATAAAATTCAATGGCTCAATGAGCAAGGGGAAATGATAGTTAACCAACAAGTGAAGGTATCTTTCTCCATTGGGACATATAAGGATGAAGTTAATTGTGATATAGTTCCCATGGAGGCAGGACATATTCTTTTAGGAAGGCCATGGCAATTTGATAGGAAGATCATTTACAATGGCCTAACTAATGAAATTACCCTCACCCATCTTGGCACTAAATTTGTGTTGCATCCTCAAACACCTTCACAGGTGGCCAAAGATCAACTAACTATGAAAGATAAGAGGGATGAGGAAGAAAAACTAGAAAAACAAAAGAAAAAGAAGGATAGTAAGGCCTTGTGTTCAAAGGCCAAGGGGAAGGAAAAGGAGGAAAAGGATTCCTCCAAGAAGATTGTTAACAAGGAAAATCATTTTGCAACAAAATGTGATATTAAAATAGCACTCATTCTTAAACAATCTTTCTATCTTCTCCTATCAAGGGAAACATCCCTTAGCACCGCCATACCTCTTGAGCTTGAGGTTATTCCTCAAGTAAAGGAGTTGTTGGATGAGGGTTTGGTTCGCAAGAGCTTAAATCCTCGTGCTTTGTTGGTGCCTAAAATAGGTATTATTAGGCACCAAATCCCTATGATAGGTGGTATAATGAATGTGTTGAGTGGTGCAACACTCTTTTGTAAAATCACTCATGCACCCAACATCTTCATGATTTGTGTACATAGGGACTCATTAGGTAGGTTTGTTCTTATTTTTTGTTTCAATGCAAACCTAGGTGCTCATGTGGGACACCTTAGGTTTGTCGTAAATTTTTTTAGGAATAATCAACATGAAAATAAAGAAAAAGGTATGTATTATTCCATTACTTTCCTTAACTTTTTAAATAGTGATCAAGGCCTTCCCATGGACCCTAAGAGAATAAAGGCCATTCCTGAGTGGCCTACTCCACCAAGTATAAGGGAAATTTGGGGCTTCAATATCTTAACAAACTTTTACAAAAAGTTTGTCCCATATTTTTCTATACTTGTAGCACCACTCATTGAGTTGGTGAGGAACTATATTCTCTCATGGGAAGATGACCAGGAAAGGGGTTTTCAGTCCTTACCATACTCTAACATACCCAACATCACTAATACATATGTTTTCATTCTTTTTACAGGTGTTGAGGAAAGAATCCATGAGTTTCAAGAACCTCTGGATTTGAGGTCAAATCCTTTTCAAGGGGGAGGGAATGATGCAATCCTACCCCCCAAGGGCATTGGATAGAAGACTCCAAGAATATTGGGCCAAAAATGCAAGAGAAGGCCCTAGAGTTCTCATGAGCCTTAGGGTAGATTTCGGGCTCATGGACTAAGTATGAGCCCACTTATCTTGGTACATATTAGATTAAGGTTTCATTAATTTTGGGCCTTGTATTTAGGGCTCCATAATGTAGGTAGGGTACCCTAGAAATATAAGATTTTTCAGCCCTTGTATTTTAGGGCACCTAGACTAGTTTTCGTATTAGGGGTAGTTTTGTAATTTCACATGCACTAAGTGGATATTTGATGTGTGTGGTTGGAAATAAATTTAATTGAATTGGTAGAAGCCCAATCCAATTAAATTTTAGAGGGGGAGGTGAGCATTTGCTTACTACACCCCATTGCCACATCATATAGTCACACTTTGTGCATGTCCTTCATGCTTTTCATGCCTCATGACACCTAAGCACACTTAGTGGAGAATCTTGGAATTGATCTTGGATTAGTGGGCTGAACCATAACTAAAATTCACTAATCATAATTAGTGAAATTTTGGCTCCACAAATTCAATTTCAAATTCAAGTGAAATTTGAATTCCCTCCAATTTTGTGTGACACTTAGGCTATAAATAGAGGTCATGTGTGTGCATTTTTTTGAACTTTGATCATTTGAATATTAAACTTCAGATTTCAAAGCTCATTTGGAGCACAAAATTTCGTGTTCTTCTCTCCCTCTCCCTTCATTCATCTCCTTCTTCCTCCAAGCTCTTATCCATGGCCTCCTATGGTGGTGAGCTTCTTCTAGACTCATCTTCTCCTTGAAGTGGCGTCTCCTCTCTCTCTTCCTTCTCCATTCCGCTGCCATTCATCTTCCAAGGAGCAAAGGAATCCATTGATGAAGAAGATCCTAGGCCTACAAGCTCCAATGAAGCTTACATCACTAGTTAATATTGGAATTTCAATGGCTTGAACAAGCCAAAACGTTGACGCAGCCTGTAAAACAACAAAAGCAAATTGTCCCAATATGATCCAACACAGCATCATTGAACACCTGGAAAATGAAATATAATCCCAGATTGTCTTCTAGGCGACATCACCAAGTTGACCCTTGTAAGAAATCTCCCCCTCACTTTGGTTTTTAGTGAGATAAAAACCTTAAGACTCTTCTGTATGAGTTTTGTTTTCATTATTTTGCTAAATAATCTTTTTATTTTTCTGGCTCATGTTGACATTTATAAAATTCTGAGAGAGAGAAAATATCATAGGGTGAAGTGAAATATTATTCAACCCAATTTATATAGTAGTTACACAGATGTAATGTAACTGTGACTCTAGTCAATTAACTACAGCAGTACAATATATACTAAAGGTAATTACATTAAAAATTTGACTAACACTGTTATGTTTTTTAACATTTTTTCAGGTTATGAAGATGCTAGAAAGAAAAGTAGTGATGGATCCTACCTTGCTGAGATTAAAAATTACACGCATGCTGCAGAGGATTCGTTGAGGGGGACAAGCAAAATTTTATTGGTTTCGTGCTTGGTAATTATGGTTGGTTTTGAGTTCAAGTTTTCTTTCCTTATTGTGTGTCAGTAATTTAACTTTGATTTTGGTATTTTTTTTGTGAATTTAGAACCCATCATTTTGCCAAGACACTATTTACATGGTTAGCTTGGCATCACGGTCATGTCATTGGATTTGTCGGGCATTCTTAGATTCCACCAAGAGAAATGCAAGTTCAGCAAAACAAATGGTGAATTCTCATAAGAACTAGATACCCAAAAGTGTTTCAGGAATGGCAAAGAAATTACATGGTTCTTCTAAATTACTTGATAAAGAAGTTGTTACTGCTAAGAATTCTGCAATAAAAGGAAGGTTTGTACTGAATTTCTGTACATATTTTGTTAGTTTTTGTTATTTGTATTTTTTATCAAATTGTGGATATTGACTTTTCTTATTATAAAGGAAATTGTTTGATGAAGCCTGTCACTCTGCTACTCAAGCTGAGAAGGTATTAGACTTTCTTTTCTAAATATTTTATATTGTTTTTTTTTCTCTTAATCACATGAGAATGAACAATTTTTTTTGTTTGGCTCAAAGGAGAGGAGGGGTTGTAAGAGCAAGTATGCAGACAGAGAGGGATAAATACTAGTCTAGCTCAATTTGAACTAAAACTTGGAAGTCAATTTCAAACAGAGAGAAGGATAATAAAATATTTTTCATCCCATCATTCTTATCTATATCACTCTCTCTATGTGTGTGTGCCCCTAGTAATTTTTTAATTGTAAGGAATCAAGAACTAAATAAAATTAGAACTTAGTTTATCCAAGTATAAATGGTTTTGATATAGCAAGGTCATTGTCATTTCAATGTTCGACCATTCAAAAAGTAAAGATTATAATTTTACTTCTGTTTGATAAATTAGGACATTTTTGAGGTGGAGTAAAAAATTGTATAAATAAATGAAACTATCCATTTGTAGGGACTATGTAAAAGAATTCACCTGAGTTATTACTCAACCTAATGTTTCTAACAACCCGAAAACTAAAAAAAATTGCCTCAGCACCGTTAATTATCAAATTTTAAAAGGAACATATAAGAATGGATCAAATGTGCTGATATGAAATTTAGAAATTAAAATTGAAGAAAAAGAATACAACTGATAATTCTTGGGCATAGGCCCATATCCAATGTGTAACTTCTTAAAAAATCTGAACTAAGACTTTATTGGTATATCAATAGCTAACTAAAAAACAGATAAATAAGGAGAAATACAGTACATAGGTAATTTAAATGGCTACTGAAGATTTATTTATATTAAATGCAAGCATCTTGACTCCTTATTATAGTATTGATAAGTTTTTATTTTCACAGGGATATCAAAGGGGCTAACATACTAGTTGATCCTAATTAATCAATATAGATACTTTCTTTTAGCTATATTATTTTAACTAGAATTATAATTTCATTTCGGTAATTTATATTGATATTTAATGTAAATATTTATAATTAACCAAAACATTTGAAATTTGTTTGAAAAAATACATTTCCTCATTAAAATTCATCCAAAAGAGTGAAAATTCAAATCTGTTAGTTAAAAGTTGTCTTCTAAAATGCTAAAAGAGTGAAAATTCTTCCACAATTGTAGTCGTTAAAAAGCCTTTTTTAGTAGTGAAACCTTGCTATGAGAGATTCGCTTCCTTAAGTGAGTCCATCCAGCTCAAAACTAAATTGATTTATTACACCATTGTTCTTTAACATCTACAATAAGGGCGATTATATTAGTAATTAGTTGTTTGTTGTAATGAAAATGGTTTGGTGTTGTTTGTTGAATGGTGGATGCTACGAGAAGATACAAAGCAACTGAATGACTACGCCATTGTCACATTTGAATCATCTGATTTGGAGAAGGTTTGGACCCAGTTTCTCTTGTGTTCTTTCAGTGTCTTTCTAATTATGGAATTCTTGGTATTACTTGGATATTTGATTTGAGAGTTAATTCCTTAATCTTGGTAGAAAAATTTATATTGGAATTATAAATTAATTACTTAGTTGTATGCATTTAGATATAGATTTGATATGCATGTTGTTGATTTGTGTTATTTATTAACTTGCTTGTGCAGAGTGGTCCTGATCTGACAACTGCATCTAATTAATTTATAAATTAACATTTGAATTGTAAATTAATTTCTTAATTCTTTTGTACCTAAATGATCTCTGAATTCTACATGATAAACTATCTTAGAATATTAAATTATGCTGTCTTCTTTAAGATTCAAATATTT
Organism: Glycine soja; assembly: GCF_004193775.1. Lineage (NCBI taxonomy): Eukaryota > Viridiplantae > Streptophyta > Magnoliopsida > Fabales > Fabaceae > Glycine > Glycine soja. The sequence goes on along the minus strand of NC_041008.1, from coordinate 21,761,494 downwards.
CTGGTTGTGCAGTGAGTCCAGAACATCCATCATTGCGAGCTCATGGACGGTCCAAGCTTAGTGGTGACTGCTTTTAGAGATTTTGCTGATGACCAGTCTACAAAGGTTTTTGCCTCTATGATGCCTTAATACTTGCTCTTACTGTGGTTGGGTGTTGGCTACTTTATTTTTCACTCAAATTTTTATACTGGCCCTTATTGACTGAATGATGTGCTTGTGTATGTAAGCTTACTATTAATCTCAACTAAAAAATAAGATGAATTCTAAAATATTTTACATTAAAACTTACTATCATATATAAATAAATAAATAGTCACTGAAAATAAAATTAAAATTAAATAAAAATATTTGATAAATGATAACATTAAATATAACAAAATTGATTATATTTATTTATATTTAACTTCAATATATAAAAAAAGTTAGCAAAGGAAAATGTTTACAAACATAAAAATGGGACAATAAAAATGCGTTCCTTCAAATTTGAGAGAGAAACTTTAAGATAAATGCAAACAAAAAAAAGAAAAATAAAGATAATTATATATGATATAAATTATGCAGCATATTAAATTTTTTATATTTAAATAATGCAACTGCTTTGCATATGTATGCATCCTCATTTTTTCACATTTGTCCTAACCTTGCATAATTGCTATATGCTAATTAGACTCCAGGATAAGTATATATGTAAAAATATTCGCCTTGAATAAGCAATACAATTAAGTTTGAATTTTTTTATAAGCTAAATAAAATTTATTAGAAAAGATACTTACTAGCTAGTCTAATAAAGTAAAACATTACCTCTCTCCTCCTTTAGACAAACCAATTCCATGAAAGAGTTTTAATCATGTACAATAGGAATATAAAAAAATACGTTATTTTAAAAACTAATAAAAAGAAAGATAATGATAATTTTGCAAATTTATAGGTAATGATAACATTAATATTATATTGAAAAACTTAAATAACACTTGTTAAAAATATTAATAAAAAAATAATTAATATTATATTGAAAAACTACCCAACACGAGAGTTATTTTAAGATAAAATTATTTTTTAAATACGATACTTATTTTAATAATTTTAATGAGACTTGATGAAATTAAATTAATAATAAAAAATCATAATTTGTACTATGTTTGAACTATGAAAAAAAAGATGTAGAATAATAGTAATTTAAATCTAATGAAAGGATACGTTACCAATTTTGTTCATTACTGTATATTCCGTTTCATACTGGAATTAAATGGGAGTTATCACGTATAAAATACACTCTTCTTATGTATGTTAAATTTCTTTTAAGTTATGCATTTTGGTGCTTTGGTTTGATGAATGCATGTTATAATTCCAGGAAGCTAGCAAGAATTCAAGCATTTATATACTTAAGAATTCAAGCATTTATATACTTATTGATAGTGTTATACTTGTGTGTGTCTTGCTTTGTTCTTGCTTCTTAGTTAAGAGCAAATAATTTGTTTTCAACATCATATCCTTATAGCATATTAATTGCCATTTAGTTTGGACTTTCTAAGACGGTTAATTGGCAAGAACTGTCTTTAAAAAAAAAATACTTTCTAAGACAAAATAATCGTCTTAAAAAGTATATCGGACATAACTTTCTAAGACGATTATTAATAATAACCGTCTTAAAAAGTACTAATAATCGTCTTAGAAAATTTTTACTTTCTATATGTCTGTTAATTTTGAATCGTCATAAAAAATGTTTTGTTTTTAACGATGTTGCATACAACGACGATTTAAAATCATTGTGAAAAGATCTTTTTAAGTGTCCTTAAAAAACCTTTTTGTAATAGTGTTACTTTTAGGTTTATTTTGGATTATTTTATGAAATTGAATTTTGTTCTTGTGTTTTTATTCGCAAATTGACTATGTTTAACATACCCATTGATGTCTCGATGTGAAATTGTTATAAATTGATAGAGTTTCTCTTAAACAATTATTTTTTATATCTTTATGTTCTTTGCAATTATATTCATATATATTTTCTCTACACAAAAAATATTTATAATTTTTATTCAAAACATTAAACATTCACAGACTATGCAATATGTTTTTATATAATACCATTTCATATATATATATATATATATATATATATATATATATATATATTAAGTTTACATTAATATTTTAATAAATTTATGTTAATGTATGTTCATGTTAATATTTTAATATATTTATGTTAATGTTTTTAGTACGTTAATTAGTTTTATATATATATATATATATATATATATATATATATTAATGTTTATGATATATTTAATTACTTAGATATATATTTAATGTGCTTAATTATTTTTATGTACTTATATATATATATATATAATATTTATCTAATGATATGTTTATTATTGTTGTTATTATATATATATATAGTATTACATGTAATTGTATAGTGGTGTGTTATATATATTTGATATATGTAAATATATTTGTAAGTCTTGAAGTTAGATGTGTTTTATTATTTATATTATACATGTTTATCTATTTGTTAAGTATATTTTGTAGTTAGTTAAATTGTGAGATGTTATATTGTAGATATAAGATATGGTTGTGAATAACTGTGTGATTGATACTTGATGTGATATTACTTATGTTGTGAGTTGTGAATTATACAATAACCCGACTGCTATTTTTCTTGAAAAAAAATGTTTATGCACGAAGTGTTAAAAGAAAAATGTAGGGTTCCAAGTTAGGAACCTAAAGTCTTAAATTGTAATACAATGTGTTAAATGTGTTTGAAACATAAGTGTGAGGTCGTGGATATTGTATAATTCATGAACAATGTTTGCGTGCAAAAATTGTTTTTAAGGGTTGGACCTGAATTAGGAAGGTAAGATCCTAATGAATTCTTCATAATGTAGGTCTTGGGGGGGGGGGGGGAACACTCAGTTTGAGTGCTCTTTTAAGCCTATGTTAATCCCATATGGTTGGAGCATTCTTACAAAATAGAGTGGCCCTGACTGGTTACCTTATGATTTTACTTAGTGAGAGTGACCTGACATACCCATTGTGTGGTGTGTCTTGTTATGTACTCCTAAGCGCCCTAGTGTAGTTTTTCATTGACATGATACCGCATTGCATATAGGCTTGAGTCTTAGTATAATTGTTGCATTACGCCTGTGAATTTTTTATTATGAAATTGATGAGTGTTGTTACGTTTTGACTCAAGCGTGTGATTCATGTGTAATGTGATTGGTGATTGAAATATGAATTTTAAATGATAAAGTGGTGAAGTAACGTGGAGTGAATTAAGTTGAGTTATGTTATAAATAATTGTATAATGTATTTTGCTTATGTTTTTATTTATCCGTATTTTATTTAGAAATGTGATAATTTACTCCTGGTGTGTGTTTGTGTTTGGGCTGATTATCATTTTGTTCTAGGTGAGCCAACATATGATGAGTTCCATGTTGGAGATGAAGAGACTTAGCCTGTGACAAGAAAATGCTCTGATAAATGTTACATCAAGACATAGGGTTTTATTTCATTTGTTATAATTCCATGAATGATATAGTTATTTTATGTTTTTTGTTTTAGTGCGACTTCTTTTCATGTAGAATGGGCGGCCTTGTTTTGAGCCGAGATAATTTTATCATTTATTCGTGCAAGTTCTATTATGATTTCACTAAGTGGATGTGAACCTTTTATCCTTTTGAATTATTTTTTTATTTAAATGTGTTTTAAAACTTTTAATTAATTCCGCTCTATTTTTCCTTTTATTATTAGTATGTATTTGTGTGAGGTAGAGGGTGTCACACACCTTCTAGGACAGTTTCCATAAAACCGTCTTAGAATGTCAGACGATGGCAAATTTGTAAATAACAGGAAATGTGCGATGATGGTTTTATAAAAATCATCTTAGAAGTTGAGTGTTCAAAGATGATTTTGTTAAAACCGTCTTAAAAATCATGTATTCAAAGATGGTTTTGAAATTAGTCTCAACCTGACGCACAATTCTCCTCATATGTACACCCTTTTATTTTCTGCCCTAGCCTCACTCAAAATATATCCTTCCACCGTTTCCATTTTTGTCTTCTCATTCCACAAGCGATAGCGACCGCGACAAGCTCCTCCAGAGTGTCAACACTCCCATTTTGCTAAACCTTAGGTTGGTTGTTCTTCTTCATGTTCCCTTTTTTCGTTTTTTCTCTCTCTTTCTTTTAATCTCAAATCGTAGCTATGATCCTTTTTCGCGGAATAAAGAGCCCTTGAGAAGAAAATGCGTGTTTCCTTGAGTAATTAAAAGGAAGTAGAATGGGATCCAAAATTCTTCCAAAATGGGCATCGAAGCCTTGCGTAATGGGAATCGACGAAGCTGGAAGAGGCCTCTTTTAGGTTCATTCCCTTTTCCATTCTCCACTTTCCCTCTTTTTTTTTCCTTTTAACATTTTTCCGTCATTATTTCAAGGCCTATGGTTTATGATTTCTTATACCGTGCTTAGTCCTATCTGATGACCTTTTCCATGTTAAGTTTTGCAGGTACCATACCACCTCAACTTATTATTATTATTATTATTATTATTATTATTATCTTTTGTTCTCAATTTTATATTATTAGAAGATTTATAAGATTTGATTAGTTTCACTTAGCAGTTTAGCTTATATTAATTTTAGTAAATACCTTATGCTTGGTGGGAAAGTATTGAATTGACGATGTTACTGGAAACACTGCATAGTGTGCATCCATTGAAACTTAGTGGTTCACCCTTTTGCTTTTTTATTGGTGTAGATTCTAAGACACTCAAGGAAGAGAAGAAGGAATAATTGTATGAAACTTTAAAACTTAATGATTCTATTGGATAAGATGTTGATGTCATTGACCCACGGGAACTCTCCACTAAAATGCTTAAGAAGTAAATCAATATAGCTTACTCCTTCAATGTTTTCACTGGGATTCTCTTCTATTTCCTGAGTGCTTTTCTTGTTGTAATTTTTGACAGAAATAAGATTAACTTGAATGAGATTTTACATAGCTCTGCCATGAGCCTCATTGACAAGGTACTGAAAATGGAAGTGCTTCTAACTGAGGTAAAAACCTTGCAACTTATATGTAATTATTAATTAATATCAAATGTAAGTTGATTATGTGATTCATCTATAGCTCAAATGATTAGAGGTTTATTATAAGGTTAGTGCCTATGGCACCTTTTTATTCATGATTTTCACTTTCAATAAGAGCAGTGTGATTAATTTCTTCCCTTGGACATTAAGTGGAATAAGTACCAAAAGAGAGTGGGTTAAACCTTGTTGTGGTTAAGTATATAGGGTGTGGTATTAAGTAGTAAGCAGATGATAATTCAATTACTGAGGTGAGAAGTGCATAATTTGTTCCTTGCAAGTTTATATAGATACATTTGGAGATGCAAGGAAATATGAAATTAAGTTGCCTAATAGTTTTCCATCTATCAAATTTGTGGTTGCAAAGAAGGCTGATAGCCTTTAGCCCATTGTCAGTGGTGCAAGCATAGTTGCAAAGGTACTTGTTTCTCCTTTATGAAATTACCAATGGTATAAAGTCCTGTAGTCTACCTGCAACCTTAATCCAAACTTTTAGGTCACAAGGGACCATGCTTTAAGAGAATGGGTGCTTGATGAGACTGTTGAAAACATGCAGAGGTTTTTTGGATTTGCATATCTTGGAGGTAAGACGGATGCAATTCTATCTCATGTCGTGCCTATTGTTCTGATTAAAAATTGTATGAACAATAAATCTGGTTGTGTTCTCATTTGTGTAGATCCCCAAACCAAGTCCTGGCTAGAGGATCACAAACATCATATCTTTGGATTTCCATCATTAGTATGATTTAGTTGGGGAAGCTACAACTCTTATTTTAAAGATGCTGCAGAAGTGTTGTGGTAAGCTTGCTTTCTTAAGCTCTGGGAAAATCTGTGACTGCAGAGCACATGATTCCCAAGTTTGTTCTACTTGATACATGTTAATTTATTCACCATATCAATTCTTTGCCATGTTCTTTGTTGAAATTATGGGGTTTTAGGTAGAGGAAGAAAAAGGGGATAAATAGACTGAAAAATTTCAAATTAGTATTAACTTGGTATGATGTGATTAATAACGGCTAATTATGAATATATTTTGGGGTTAAATTATATAGGAATTTGTAATTTTTCTCTTCTAATTTTTCCTTTTAGAGCAAATAATTGTTACATTAACATCATTTAAGTTTTTGTGCAGAGAATAGTAAAAGTGATGAATTTATGATGCTTAGTGGGTAAAATAAAGTTTAGTAAGGAAAACGAGCTAATTAAGGAAAGCAGAGCTAATTAAGGAAAGCCAAGTTAATTAAGGAAAGAAGAATAATTAAGGAAAGCATAATAATTAAGGAAAGTATGTCTAATTAAGGAAAATAGAGGCAAACTTAGTGCAAGAAGTCACACAGAAATTTCAAGAGAATACAATTCCTTATAGAAGACAAAAGGCTAGAAGAAGGAGAAGTAAGCATTGGAAGTCATTCCTTCCCTCCATTCCATTTCTTATCTTTTCTCCCTTTACTAAATATTCCCTTCTTACAATTGTAAAGTCTTCATGACAATGAGAGGCTAAACCCCCTTTGTTGTGAACTTAGCATCCAACTGCTCTTGATATAATTTCTCTTTCTATTTATTTATGAATATTACATTTGCATTATCTTTTCATGTGCTTAATATTATTGCTTGTGGCTTGATCACCCATTTGCATGGTAAGTTTTAGGAGTAGTGTTGGGAAATGTTATTTTCTAATAGAACTGGGAAATGGTATCTAAATAAAGTCATCACTAGGGATAGATTGATATTTGTTTAGCCTGTTATACATCCCTATTCTTAATGCAATTTATTATTTTAGCTTGGCAAAGAGATTTGGGAGAGAAAATAGATAAATTAGACTCTTTCATGCGGGAGACTAAAGTTTGAGTATACTAGTAGATGCAGGTGTAAATTGAAATAATTATAAATAGAGAAAAAACATTAACATTACATCAAAGAGTAGCTCTAGTAGGCTAAGTTCCCAACATTCTCATCTTCTAAATTTCCTTCTACAATAATATTGGATTTTCTCATCTTTTCTGTCTTTAATTAATTAGTTTAAATTTTTGTTTAATTTTTCCTCTTGTTTAATTTAATTTTTTGTCAATTTAAATTATTGTTTTTTTCATAACCTTTTCAAATAAATTTTATTTAACTTCTTTTACTAATCAAATATTCATCTACCTAAATACAAACAAAGTTTCTGTGGATTCGACACTTGGACTTCCGTTTTAACTTTATTTCTTGGGATGAATTGGTGCACTTGTCAATCCATCAACAATGATGTATTACAATGTTATGATATGTTCATGAAACTCAGAGTGTGGTTAAATATTGCAACCTAAGTCAGGTGTTGAGTTCAATTTACAAACTAAATCTGACTATTATTTTCTTTAAATTATTGGAATCCACCCTTTTGCAACACTATATCATTGGGATCTTCCATAGATTTTAGTAGATAAATATGAAGGATGGTTAAGCTCACAAATCATGTAAGTTATTCCAATGTTATATAGGCTTTTTTTATTTTATAGAAAAACGATTGAATTTCATATTCAACCTCTACTTAATAGAAAAGATTATGAGCATTATGCCTATACATGCTTCAAAGCTTTTGGAGACAGAGTTAAGCAACTGATTAATTGAAAGAAGCTCTGAATGGGGTCACTGTTGTTGTAAGTTTCCCCTTGACTTGTTATATTGCCTGGTAAAAATATAGTTGCGAGTTTCCCTTTAGTTTGTTATATGACTGGTAAATAGTTTGCAGCTAAAAGAAAACCGAAAGCCAAGTTGCCTTTACTTTTTTTTTGTTAGTTTCATTCACTATCTCATTGCATTTATAGCTTCCTTTGCCATTTCCATTAATAGAATAGAGAATTCTTAGGCATATGAGCATTTAATGCATCTCTGTCACTGACTCTGCTCAATAGCTTTCAATAATTACAATGACATTTTTTTTTTTGGTTTTGGAAGATAGGCAGAGTCATAGAGATATAAAGGGGCTCTTAAATTTTCAGCCTTTTGGAGAAAAGAGACATTACTCACATACTCACTCACCATCGACGCTAGTGGAAAGTGTGATAGATAGATATCTGCATTGGATTTTCTAATTTCTTTTGTATACTTTGGCCACTTTTTCTTTGTAATTTGCCTAGTCTTTCTTTCTGTGTGGTGGGATTTGTTGTTTTTTTTTTTGTGAAAAAGGCTGCAAAGGAATATTCAGTTATCTGGATCTGGGGTGGTGTGGTGGAGTTAGCCTTCAATTGTACTTTCTTCCACTTTAGATCTGTGATTCAGCTTATAGCATGTGCAAGGTAAAGAACCTTTGTTAATTTCTGCAAAAAATAAAAAATAAAAAAAAATTGGGGGCAATCTTGTATAGGTTTGTTCTGATTACACAACATCTTTTGCACTTTTTTTGTTCATGTTGGAAAAACAGTAACATCTACTACATAAATGACCACTTGGATAAACGAACTTAGACTTATATATTTGGAGCTTGTTGTGCCACCTCTGTGTTCATACCTTCTTTTCACAATTACCATATTTGGTCTTTTCCAGGACTGGAAATGACCACTTACACTGCTTGGTACTTGGCAATAGTTGCCCTTATTCATGGCCAGGTAAATCGTTAATTCTGAACCATAATTTTATAAGTTTTTTTTAAAATATTATTAGAGTTTTAATGGTCTTGCATTGCCACTCATTCAATTACAAATTATTGCTGATATGATTTTTAAAGAAGTTATCATAAATGTCAATGAACTTATCATATTTGATGAGAGCCACCTCCATATACAAGCACGAATAAGTGTTTCTCGAGTGTAAATTATTTTGTGTTTTTTAATACATTGACAAGTTTTAATTTTTATGCAGTGTTAAATCTAAATATTCTACAAAACTAAGTTAAGCTGAAGTGTTTATGTTTTGGATACTCTTGTAGTTTTTTTGTTTTTACTTGGATATTATTATTACTTCTCTAGTTCTCTTTTTGGTTTGATTTCTCTGCCAGTCACATTTTGTTTCCTGTAACCTTGAGGCCTGTTATACTTATTTGTGTTTGCCGGTATCCCTATAAACCTCAATGATGCCTTTGTACACTACTAGAAAATAGACTTTCTACATCAGTTATCAACGCCTTTCAACATCGATTATCACGCGTCGTTGTAGCCGAAGTCGTTGAAACACAGTCGTCCTACAACGACAGTTGACCGACCGTTGTAGAATTCTGACATTCTACATCATTTGTTAGGATAACCGATGTAGAAGTCTGTCCATTCTAAGACGGGTTGGTCTCTAAACCCGTCTTAGAAAGCTAGATTTCTACATCAGCTGTCCTAATAATCGATATAAAATGGTCAGCATTCTATATCGGGTGTATCCTGAACCGTCGTAGATTCCTATCCCACGATGAAGCATTCAACATCGGTTGTCTTAATAATCGATGTAGAATGTTCAGGTGTGGCCTAAACCGATGTAGAATTATTATTTTTTTTTTATAATTTTTTTGCTTTTTGGAAGCAAGAATTATGATGACATAAAAATTGGTGGCATAATCATTTCATTAAAAAATATTTCTACAAAATTACTAGTAATTACTAAATTCAATATCATTGGGGGGAAGATTTAGTGGTAGTGGAAACATAGTTAAGGACTAAAACTTAAAATGCAAATAAGAACCAAATAAATAGTTTAATTAGGTTATTGATGGCGTATTTAGTTAATTATAAAAACAAATATATATATATATATATATATATATATATATATATATATATATATATATATATATATATATATATATATATATATGAGTTTCATTGTCCAGCCTGTCAATAGTGTCAAATATGTGTCAAGAATAGAATATCATAGGCGAATAAATGCAATTGCAAGAGGATATAGAATAGAACTAAGTTCCACTTATGAGTTGCGAACAGTTTTGCTCAAAGTTGAGGCTGATGTGAATGTTTTCCCATGCATCAAGATATCCATTCTCCTCCTTAATCCTATGTCTCATTCTGAGGTCTAGTTCTTCTACACTAAGGTCTAATGGAGAATCTGAAGCCCGTTACATTCCAAAGACCAACAAAAGTCTTAGCAATAATATTCATGCATGACACCTTAATTTTATATGGTTCTATATGCTAAATTTGTCTCAAGGTACATATATCTTAATTTTGTGCCCCCTTTTCATATCACATATATCTTAACATACATAACACATAATACTAAAGAAGAACTTGAAATTAATTATCAGTAATATTTACCATAACCCATCCCCAAATATCAGCATAGGATGGGATGTGAGCTGAATAAGGCACAACATCTACAAACAAAACAAAATTTTTCTTAATTTTTAATCATATTTTGTTACCCACAATATTTAAATCTAAAACTTTTCTTAAAAGATTCAATTTTAGTTTCACTAATCATATTTAACCTTTAATTATTATATTATCTCTTAAGCAAGAACATTCTACATTTATGATTGAAACATTTATGATTGACGCACACTTAGAGTAAAAGGAACCTGTATAGCTCGTGAAGTAATGCACATTGAGGTAAAAAAAACATTTAAAATATATTGGTCTAAAAGTAAGTCTCATCTCATTATCCATAGGGACTGGTGCTCTCTCAGTATCATATATTATAAGTAGTTTCTTAAAATTAAAGGCTATAACTCAAACACACACACCCTAAGAATCTATAGATTAGAAACCCTGTATTTGCCAGCTCAATCATTCATGATTAACATCTATGAACTGGAAGGGAATGACACATTTCTTCTATTTCTACCTACTTAGGTTATGATTCTTTTTTAAATCAAGTTTAAATTGCACTTGTAAACTTGATTTCACCATATAGCCAATACATCTATATTGAAAAATAAATAAACCAAAGTTAACTGTGTGAATAAAATAAATACCAAAAGTACATGCAAGGAAGTTGTAATGTAGGATAATGATAAAGAGTACCAATACTTTAATGAAGCAACTACAATTAAGTGATGAACAAAATAAATGGCTAGAAACCTCAAGCATGGTGAATTTCTTTTTGACACCTTCAAACTCAAGTTCCAGTACAGTATCCTAGAAATAATAGAAAGATTAAAATCATAAATTGCAGAAAATATAGACAAGCTACTAAATGTGAGAATAGAAGATGTTGAACACATATGTAAGCTTGGCAATCCTGCCATCATCACAAAAATATGAACCAAGGAGAAAAAGAAGCAACAAATATCATTCTAAAAAAAGAAAACTTAAAAATGATCTGTGTTTTCTAGTATATATTAATTATTAGTTCATGTTAATTAAGGTTTGGTTGGTTCAACAGGTGAAAAATGATCGATTGAAATTTTTAAGACAAGTTAATTTTGGGTGAAAATCTAATTCAACATCCACTCTTCAATTTAATTTCTCACATTGATATATACTTTCTATTTCCATTGAAAGAATATTAAAGCAACATATATACTTGTGGTTTTGATGAGTGCTAATTCAAGTGAAGGAGTGGAACTGAAAGGGATGAAATCATAGACACCATTCCCTGATGTATACATGGGGACACGATCATCAACACGATATACAGCCTTGTGTTGATTTGGGTACCAAATTATATCTGCAAACTCATGTTGCTGTCCAAATGCTGCGGCTTGGTCCCCCAAATCCGAATCGTTTTTTGTCAAATAGGTAATGGATCGCTTGAAAAGAGGTTCCAGTTTCAAAGTAATATGCTAAAATGTAAAGACTTCTTAATGTAAATGTAAAAATTTGCAACCTGAGTATTACAACAAACGATGCTAAATTTGATACATTCAAAATTTATGATGGTAATATTTAAGTCCATTTTATATTTTTCAGAATATAATATATTTTTATGTGAGTTGTAAATGTAAATAATAATAAATATATACTACTTTTTAATTAAATAAAAAACTATTTAAAAATTCAAATATGATAATTCAAATTAAAATCAATAATAATTTCTATATTATACAGGAAATCACAAAATATTACTCTATTTTTAAAATAGAGTTCAATTTTTGTAATTTTCGCTTCCAAAATTTTCTCTAATATATTACATCAAGTCCATTTGATCAAGATTTTGGTCCATCTAGTGCCATTAGAGTACCATCCACCTATTTACATTACATCCTTGTTAGTGAGCTACATTAGTACTACTGCTAGTAAATTAGAATAAAGTATTTTTAATGTTATTTGAACACATGTTAAATTAGAATAAAGAAGAAATATAAGCCAATGTGATATATATAAGCAAACTTACCTTCATTCTATAAAATAGAAGCAAACTTATTTTAAATAGAAGCCAACAAGTAAATAAATAAAATAGATTTCATTCTATAAGCCAATGTGAATTCGAAGCAATCCATTATAGCTGGCAACAATATTGTTCTCATTAATGCCCTTGGTTGTGCCATCATCTCCTACATAGTGTTTAGCACAAGCTGCAACTTTGTTCATCTGTCAAAGTTAACAAAGAATGAATATCTTCAAAGGCTCCTTATTGAACATACCAAGTTTGTATATTGAAACACTAACAAGTGAAAGTAAATTTTAGAAACAATAAGTCAAATTTGAGAGCTTGCAGTGAAGTTTGTTCAAATACTTTAAGTAGATTCAAAAGCAAATGAAGTTCTAATACCATGTCAAGAATGGAACCAATATCGACAGCATTGGCGAGCCAATCTTTGCATACAACTAGTACCGGCAGCCAATCTTCTATGAGCTTCCTTCTCACCTGAACAATAGTTAAAAGAAGAAAAGAAAAAAAAAAGACACGCGCACTCTGATGATAGTAAAAGGTAATCATAAAGAAGGTTTTCACCAAGGAAAGCCATGATGAACCAGTTGCCCTGCATCATATAAACTTTATACTCATATGCCTTTCTCTAATATAATCAATCAAAGCCTATACTTTCTTTTCTCCTCGTTAAAGTAGGTCTCTTACTAGTTTTTACTCCCAACAATTTTTCAGTCAGCATGTGATAGAATTATACCAAAGCCATGGCAATAATGATGTCACAAGTACAAGATGTCTGATATATTGTGTTCAGGTCATGCATTATAGGTTTTTGTGGCTGTTTTGCATTTGGTTAATTAGAAAATAGGAGGCATATTTCAATGGATGTAACTTATTATCAACTTTTGCTCTGGATAATTTGCAGATTGAAATACTCTTTAAAGGAAGAGCTTGCACTAAAATAAGAGAAGTTGTAATGGGTTTGGCAATACAACTTGCACAAACAGCCCAGGAGACCTTTGGAGATTTTGAAGAATCAGTTGAGAAAGATGCTACATAGACTGTAGTAACTAATGGAACTGTCCATCCTTTGACAAGCTTTGTGATTAACTATGTGAAGTTTTTATTTGAGTAAGTTCATATGTGTTGTATTCTGCTTCAAATTTTCAACCACACCCATCAAGTTATGTCTAGCATTGTAGATTCTTTTCATTGGTGAAAAAGCTGTATCTTTATTTATCCAGGATGTGTAGAATTTTAGGTTTTCTCATTTTTTTTATAGGTACAAATTCTTTCTTTAATTTCTTCTGCCAATTATCTTCAATTGTTTGTATTTATTTGTTTAGAAGCTATACTAAAAATTAGTTATGGACTTGCGGGAGTTGGTTCATGAGTCCTAAAACTCTTGGCAGGAAACTAATATTACTTGGCTAGAGCAAAACTAATATTACTCTTCACAAATGTTCCAACTGGGCAGGCAAGTATCCAGAGGTAATAACTAGTATAGACTGGTTCAAGTTTGACAAATTTTCCTAATGGGCTCTAATTGATTAAAAAGCACTCAACCCGTGGACATATGTAGCAAAGTCCTACACTTATACAACTTTGTCATTTTCGGGCAATAAATTTGCCAAAAATTGTACTGGAGTCCAAAAATTACAAAAGCAATTCGGTTAATTAGAGGATAACAATTCGTTTTTTGGCAGTTGTCAGGAGATTAGGAAAAAAATAGAATAGGGTGAGAAACCATCGACCCACAATTTCTCATTTTTTGGGTTTACTAATAAACCAAAAGTAAGACCATGTAGTTTAGAAACCATCGACTTCACTAACCTTGTTTATGTGAAATGAGCTCAATGTGTTTCTTCACGAAATGCAAGGTCGAGCCGGGGCGTTGGAGCCGTGAAGTCCACCTCGTCCACTTCAATAGAAGAACAACAGGTAGGGTGTTGCTGTCAAAGGGATTCAGGTGTAAACATGGTAGAGCAAAATGTGCGGAAAGAGGCTAGGGTTCATAAAGTTGTGGACGAATGCACGGAAAAAGGCTAGGGTTCCTAAAGCTGTGGACGCAATATGTTAAATAAAAGGACCAAGAAGGGGAACGCGCGCGTTTTGCTTTTTTAACAATTACGACAGGTTTTCGACTAAAACCGACATAAATTTTATAACACATAACATTCTAAGGCGGTTTTCAATAACCGCCTTAGAATGTGCATCGTAAAATGCAATTTCTTGTACAATAATTACAAAAATGTCACTGTACCACTTTCTAAAACGGTTCCTCTACAACCGACGTAGATTAGGTGTCGTCAAAAGCTTTTTTTAGTAGTGGTATTTATTCTTTGGGCCAAGATTGTTGATTGTTTCTTCAATGTATTTTTAATTGATTTTTAAGTGTGATTAATGCAGTTGTTGTGTCATAGGATTATCCAACTGGAAACGCTAAGTCTTATGGGGTTGAAGAGATGACCTTCTTGGAAGAAGAGGGATTTTTCCAATAATTTTGATGCATATGACAAGTTTGAAGATAGTCCAAAATTGAGTGTTTTTGTGCCTCCCTTAAAGGAAGAAGAAATAATACCAATGTGATATCATGTGGAAAAAGGAAGCTTTCATATCAACAAACTAACCAGAAGGTGTGCCTTTTCTTTCCATCTTATCTATCAATGGTTTCACCATGATCCATTTTCTTATTTTTTAGTTTGAGTTGGAAATGAGTACCATTGATGAAGTAAGTATAAAATTTTCGCTCGATTTTCCTGATCAATTTTTGTTTGTGTGAAATTCCTTAAGGGAATGTGGGAAGATAAAAACTAACAGCAATGTGGGAAAGGCCCACAGAGACAAATACCAGAAAGCCCATTTCAATTTGGTTACATTAAAATTAAAATTTTGCAAAAATGTTTTATTCATATTTTTAGTTCTTTTTTTTCCTGCAATTTTGGACTCGTATTTTAGAAAACTTTCATTTTTAGTCCAATAATTTTTGTATAACTAAATTAAGCTAATTAAATATAATTGTTTCCTCTATTGTTCTGCCTGTGACATATAGTTGTGGATGTAACATCGTTTCAATTATGTTTGCATTTAGTAGGAACCTTCTATGGCTTTGGCAATTCAAATATTGGATGGAGCAGAAAGGTAACTGTTATTATTGGAGATTGATGACTGGTACCACCTGTTCTGTTTATGCTCCATTTTAATCACATGAGATATGTCACATTGTTATTATTATCTAATAATGTATTACGGATTGCAATTTTTTTATTATAAATTTTATTTCTATACAGACCTGCCAATTTTTAGGAAAGCTTCACATAATTGATTTATTAAGAGGAAGTACCTCATCTTTTGTTAATTTTGCTAGTAATGTTTATTCAGTTCTTATTATGGTTTTGAGGTTCATATTAGCGAGCATGAAAATGAAAGAATGATACTAAGTAGATGATGCTGATATTTTGTTATTAACCTTGGCTTCCTTTCTCTACTTTGCCTTGTTTTTCTTTATGTACATCTAACAACCTAGTTTAAAATTAATGAAGGCATCTTCTTATAGTTATAATACAAAATAGTTACTATCTTCTAGTGGTATACTTGAAAGGCTGACTGTTGATTTTGTCCTGTCAAGTCTGATTCTGCTCAAACTATGTTGGATAGTTGAAGTGAGGTTTAACATATATGAAGTTGGGTATTCAATTCAGGAGCAAATTTGTCTGCAATCTCATAAATTTAGTTGAATTATAATAAGTTGCTATTCTTTGTAGACTTTTGGAGTAGGAACACTTTTGTATCTTTTATTCTTAACGTATTTTTGGAAGACTTGCACTGCTAGTATGGCTCGTAATTTTTTCTTCTAGGAGGGCCATGTGTCATTAGATTTACCAAGTTTTATGGTGAATGCTGGTACTGATTTTAGTTTATCTTCTACAAGTCACAGTGTATCTAGTATTCACCTTAATTTAATTTAAAGTGCTTTGTGATCTTAACCCACTAAAATTTGAGTGCACCCTTGTTTACTTCACAAACAAGCACACCTTGGAAGACTCTTTCTCTATTGTCTTATATGTTGGCAATCCATTTTTTCATTCCGAAATCAATTTTCATTCACTCTTGTGTGGCCAACCAACTTTAGTTGTCTTTTAAGTTCAAAATCATAACTTATTTTAATCATTTGTAGTTCAAGAAATATTTTTTTTTTCCTTTCGCTTTAACTTCTATACATGCTTTTATGCATATAGGTCATTTGCTCACTTACACCATTGTATTCCACTAATAGACAATTATGTATTCTTCAGAGGCTCTGAATTTTCTGAAGACTATTGTCAAAGTTAAAATGGAAATAGTAGTGAGAAAGGACTAGGTATGGGTTCAATATTTGACAGTAATTTCACTGCCTCATACACTATAATTCAAAATTATTACCATGTTTGTTCAAAATAATTTTTCCCCATTTGACAGTACAATATAATTAGTCATATATGAGATTCAATGCAGCAGAGATTTGAGTTTATCACCTATTTTATAGTTTCATTACAAATTGATGATCATGGAATGTTCAAACAAGTAAGGGTTGCTTCATGAGTTTGGTAATTTCTAACTAGTTATAGCATGTGTGAATCCCCATTCCTTTCCATTGATATACTAATATATATGTTCATTTTTTATATACCAACAATATTAACATTATCTATTAATATTTTTTTTCATATAAAAAACTATATCAACGTGCATATAACATTTTTCTTTTACGACTCCTTTGCATATAAGTGACTCCTATATCATCTTAAGAAATCCAAAACACTAAACAACTTAATTTAAATTTTAAATATAATAGTAATTTTTATAATTTAGAATTAAATATGATTGAAATTAAATTTAAATTTTAAAATAATAACACACCTACCATAATAAAATTTTAAATTAAATTTATAGATAATCATAGAGAATCAATTTTATTCGCATAAGTTACATGTGAAGCTCACTATAACATGTAAAAAGATAGACAATGTAAAAAGTGAGTTAATTGAGAGAATATGAAGAGTAAGAATCTCATACTCCCAAATCAATAGTCAAATATATAATATATATTTTTTGTAACTATGCTATGTTATAGGTGTGAAATAAGAGACTTAATTGAAATTTTTAAGAATGAAAGGACCTTAATGAAACACTTTTAAAAATTAAAGAATCTAATTGAATATTTTACTAATAAGAGAATCAAAAATAAATTAAAGGAATGAAATAATAATTAAATCTTTTAAAATAAATCAGTTCAGTTTTCCTCTAATGAACACAATATTATTATTCAATTTTATAATATCATAAATAGCACTTTGTGTAATAAAAATTAGATAACACTATTCTTATACAAATACGTAAAATTATATCATCATACAGGTAATTCTGATCTTGGTTTTTAAATCAATTTAAAAAGTTTTCAATCCTTAACATGTTGCATGTCTTTTAAATATTTCTTCAGCTGTTGTTAGACTTTTTTTTTAATCTTAACTATCTTTTCATGTTGCATGCCTTTTAAATATTTTTTCAGTTGTAGCCCAAATATTAAAAGCGGCAGGTTACTTGACTGTAAGTGAGCACACTACTAGAAAAATGTTTGTTTAGGACGTTGATTTAAATTGGTGATCTAGTTAAGCTGCAAAGTAGGCATCTTGCATGTTTTCAGAATTAATTACTTTTCCAAGGTGCCAGAAACTTGAAAATCTAGAGCAGGAAAATAAAGAAGCAGAAAATGTTTTACCCGGGAATAGACACAGTGGGATCAATTAATGAAGATGCCGCACTAGATCCAAAGAAAATGAGGCTGGAGGAAGCAGCTACAAAGGCACAAGCTGCTTTCAGGGGTTATTTGGTATGCAACTCTTTTTATTGAATACTTTACTGATTAAAACACTTCACTGATGAAACTGTATGTGTCCTTTAGTCTAAAAACAAAATTGAACTGTAACTATGTAAAATATGTTTTAATCTGTACTGCAAAAGAATAGTAAATGAGTGGAATTGATTTTTGCTATGATTGTAAATTATGTTAACATCTGACTTGGAGGCTTCGGTGGATCAAAAAACGAAGAGGTTTAGAGGATTTAATGTTAATTATTATTAGAGCTCAACCTTGAACCTCAGTGTGACATTTAGAGTTATAATCCCTGGAGACTGTAATTTTAGACAACAGGCTCAAACTTTGCCTGATTTGGTGGTTCCTGCTGTTATGATACTCTTTATTGAAACCATATTTCATCTGCAAATTTGTTTTCTTAAGTCTGTCATCGCTTCCGTCTCTAACAAATTGATAATTGATAAGTATGTCCAGAAAAGGTTGGCAAATACTTGGCATATAAACAATTTCTTGACTTATTTGAACTATCTTTGTCAAGTTTTGATTGTATGACTTATTTATTCTCATGAAGGCTCGGATAGCATCTAGGGCTCTAAAAGGAATAACAAGGTTGCAAGCACTCATCCGTGGGCACTTGGTTAGGAGACATTATGCTCTATGTAGGGTATTGTCAAGTTTCAAGCACTTGTTCGTTCAAAAATTGAATTCTCAATAAGTTATCATTAGTTCGTCATATTGTTCTTGGTTCCTTAAATGGTGGTTGAATTGATCTAGATGTCATTACATATGCTGCAGAAGGCTGACTCATTTAAGTTTTTTATAATTTTCTTCCCACTGTACGTTTTGCTAATTTATTTACATAGTTTGTTACCGGAAAAATTGTTTAAACGCATCATCCTGATTGGCTTCACGTTGTATATTATTGATTTGGATCTTGCTGTAAATTTGTAAATTATGTGAGGTCCAAACACTGCCTTATCCATACATATAGTATATGACCACATATGATACAATAATTTTATTGTCATGCATTAATTAATTATTCTCATTATTGTTTTTAATGTTGATTTTTATGGAGAAGAATACCATTTTTGTTTTCTGGCTTCTTTTTGGTGCTTGACTCATGGTATTTTCATGTGAAATTCATTATTTTAAAATTTAAAAAAATAATTTTTTTAAAATAAAAAATTCTAAGACGGTTGTCTAAAAAACAGTTTTAGAATCCTGATTTTTTTTAAAAAAAATATTCTAATACGGATTTTTGAAAAATCGTCTTAGAAAAATCGTCTTAGAATGTCTACATTTTAAGATAATTTTTGTAAAAATCATTTTAGAATCCTCAATTTATTTTTAATGTTTTTTGTTAAAAAAACATTATAAGACGGTTCTTTGAAAAACTTTCCTAGAATCCTCAATTTGTTATATTTTTTTTTTTAAAAAAACATTTTAAAACGGTTTTTGGAAAAATCCTCTTAAAATTTTTAATTTTTTGAAAAAAAAAATACATTTTAAGTGAAAGCCATCTTAAAATGTCACAATTATAAGACGACTATTTTTCTGAAAACCATCTTAGAATTGTAACTTTTCTAAGACGGTTTTTTGAGAACTGTCGTGGAAAGTCAAGACTTTCCACGACATTTGCTTCAAAGTTCCAAAAATCGTCTTTGAATGTGTCATAAAACTAACGTAGAAAATGTTTTTTCCAATAGTGATAATGCTTTTATTATTTTGTTTTCATTATTAAAATCACTTTTTTTCTCATATGATCTTGAGATAACATTTCGTTTTAATTTGTGTTTTTCGTATATGTTCTATGAGCATGTGGTTGGTGCTATTTTGTGAAATAACAAAAATATTTTCCATTAGTTTTTTAAGAAATTAAGGTCATATATGTAAGCAACAAGGTCCAATATATAGCATGTTATTAGCTATGAATGTAAACATATTAAGATAAATATCAAACATGGATCTAACAAGTTATGAATACCAATGCACTAAATGCTAATGATATCTATCTAATATGCTCCAATGAAATGAATGCTAATCCTAAAACCTCAAAATATCACGAAGTGGTATGTTTGAGCAAATAAAACAGAAAGATTCAAGTTATTCGAGTCTATTCACTATAAATTTTTTAATAGATCTAAGCTTTGTTCAACATAATTTATTTCAAGCTAAAGATATTAATAGGTATGCTAAGTGGATTTTTGAGGCTCTAAGTGCTAACCCTCAACATTTTGACTTGGAATTTTCCCTCAACAAGAGACACACAGGTAAAAAGCAACAAAAAGGGCAACCAACAGCCCCACAAAGGATTGTTCCTAACTTGTTGGTAAGGAAGGCTTAATGAAAGTTAATTAAGGAACATATTTCTATACCAACAAGTTTAGGACCAACCCACTGTGGATTATCAATTGCTCCTACTGTTGCTCTCTACCTGAGTGTCTCTTGTTGAGGGGATGATAGCATTCAGAACCCAATGGGAGGATTCAGGCCCAAGAGGATATCCAAAAGGCCAAAAGGTTGGGAAGAATATATCAACTAGACCGTGAGTGGAAAGTTTCTTAGAGGTAGCACAGCTAGGTAGTGGAGTTTGTTAGATGTTGATTCCCTACTCCTTTGTCCCCTATTTTATATTATTCAGTGTTTTCTATTTTTATCTTTTAGAATTATATAGCCTAAGAGCTTATAAATATGTAGACAGAATGAATGGGAATCATAAGAAAATTATTCAGAAATACCTTTCCTCTCTTGATTTCTGGAGGTATTTTCCTAGCCTCAAACTCAAGAAAAATCTCAAGTCCCTGACCCCCATCAACTGGTGCTTTCATTGCCTCCAACGGCGGACAACACTCATTCCCACTCCATTTTGAGGCTTGAAGAAGTTGGTACATTACTAACCCAGAACTAGAGCGCCCTCACCACCAACCAGAGCTCCCTCCACTCCAAACTTGACGAAGTCATCTCTCACCTCACTTCCCTCAAAAGCGCTTCTCTAGGTCACTCTCCACGGCAAGCTCCACCCCATATGAAGCTTGACGTCCCTCACTTCAGTGGAATTGATGCCATGTTCTGGATTTTTAAAATCAATCAATTCTTTGATTATCACAACATCTCGAAAAAGGAACACCTACAGGTAGCTTCCTTCTATCTTGACGGACCTGCCTTATGCTAGTATCAATGGCTATATCGCAACGACCAGATCACCTCTTGGTCAGGATTTGTCCAAGCTTTGGAGATGCGTTTCACCCCTTCTTTTTATGATGATCCTCGAGGAGCCCTTTTCAAGCTCATGCAACACGACTCATTCAATGCATACCTATCGGAATTCAAAGCTCTGGCTAACCGAACTATGGGCCTTCCACCTCCGTTTCTCCTCAGTTGTTTCATCTTTGAATTATCACTTGATATCCTCTGTGAAGTCCAGGCTCTGCCACCATTATCGCTTGTTCAAGCTGCCGCACTGGCGAAACTTCAGGAGGATAAGCTTTTTTATGCTCGTCATGGCTTGCGCTTCTGGCTACCTGTTTCTCCTATAACGGTCTCACCCTTCAGCTCGTTGCCTCTATCTTAATTACTGGCACTGCTTTCAGCTCCTCAGAAAACCACCTTCAAAAAGCTTACTCCCGCCGAGATGGCATCGCACCGTGAGAAGGGATTATGTTATAACTGCGATGAATGCTACGGTCCCAACCATCATTGTCACGCCAAATTCTTCCTTCTCATTGCCTCTAAGGAAGACTACCCCATCGATCCAACACCCACTACTGACCCAGAGCCTTCCTCTCCTATTGCTCTCTAATTTGACAATAACCACCCTGCTCAATTAAGTCTTCATGCCCTATTGGGTCAACCGACTTATGTGACCCTGCGCGTTATGGGCTCCGTCAATGAGCATGTTGTGGTTGTCCTCATTAATGGGGGTAGCACCCATAACTTTGTCCAAGGCAGGATGGTTCCGTTCTTGAACTTGGTTGCTCAACACACAAAGAGATTGACCATCATGGTGGGCAACGATAATGAAATTGGTTGTGACCATGTCTGTCGCAATGTTTCAGTATTGATACAGAGTTACTAATTTTTTAAGGACCTCTACGTTATGCCACTTGGAGGTGCGAATATGGTTTTAGGGGTGACATGGCTTAAACTCCTTGGCCCTATTACAATTGACTATTCACACCTCACAATGTCCTTTGTGTGGAATAGCAATGTTGTTTCATTGCAGGGGTGTCTTGGGCCTGGCCCAACAGAGGCCACCCATGGCCAAGTGAAACGTTTACTAGACACGGATCACGTGACTTCCTTTTCACACATTCATCTTCGTGACATGACCACCTCTTCCGGCACCTCCACCATGCCAACTCTGCCAAAACTCCGTTCCCTTCTCAGCCGTTACTCACCTATTTTCCAACAACATAGTTCCCTTCCTCTTCCTCGACCCACTGATCACACTATTCATCTTGTCCTGAACTCCCAACCTATGAATGTCAGACCATATAGGTATCCATATTTCTAGAAGCACGAAATCAAGAGGCAAGTTGAGGATATGCTACAAAGCAACCCCATTTGACCCAGCCATAGTCCCTACTCTTCACTAGTGTTGCTTGTTAAAAAGAAGGACGACACATGGCAGTTCTGCGTAGATTACCGCACCTTAAACACTATCATCGCCAAGGATAGGTTCCCTCTACCTACCATCGACAAGCTTCTAGTCGATTTGGGACAAACAACTTGGTTCTCTAAGGTCGACCTTGCTTAGGGTTTTCATCAAATCCATATGGCGGATGCTGGTATCTCCAAAATGGCTTTTCGTACCCATAAGGGGCACTACGAGTATGTCATCATGTCGTTTGGGCTCTATAATGTCTTGTCAACATTTCAAGCCACGATGAATGATTTGTTCCAGCCTTTCATCCATAAATTCGTCTTGGTGTTTTTTGATGACATTTTGGTGTATAGTCATAATTTTGACGAACACTTAGATTTTTTGAACAAGGTTCTTCATACTCTACAACAGGGAGAATTTTATCTCAAACTTCCCAAGTGTGCTTTCGGCTAACATCACATAGACTACCTGGGCCACATCATTTCCACAACTGGAGTTGAGCCTGACCCATGAAAGATACAACGAGGTCACCCCATTGCTTATTTTAGAAAGTAGTTCTGTCCTAAACTGCTCTTAGGGCATACTTTCTCCATTCTCACCAACCATAAAAGTTTGTCGGAGCTTATGACCCAATCCATCCATACGCTCGAACGACATATCTACCTTGCTAAGTTGTTAGGCTTCATGAACCACCAACTGAGGCTTTTTGGATCCTCACCATGCCCCATTTTTAATTCCTCGAGGACCTGAAGAAGGAATTGACCAGCTCCAACGAATTTACTATTCTACTCAAGGTTGTCTGCGATAACCCCAAGCATCACCTTGAATTCAAAATCCAGGATGAGCTACTCCTTCATAAAAATCGAATTTGGGTGAATAAAGGAAATTCATTCATCTCAGTTATACTAGAAGAGTACCTTAAATCCCCTTTAAGGGGTCACATGGGCCTAGCTAAGACTTTGAGTCGCCTCCAACATATTTTTTTCTGGACTGGTATGAAAAAAGATGTCTGCGAATACATCCTAAGTGATGCAATCCTACCCTGCAAGGGTTTGGGATAGAAGACTCCAAGTAGACTGGGTCAGAGATACAAGAGAAGACCCTAAGGTTCTCATGAGCCTTAACATAGATTTCGGGCCCATGGGCTAAGTATGAGCCCACTTATCTTTGTATATATTAGATTAAGGTTTCATTATTTTTTTGCCTTGTATTTAGGGCTCCATAATGTAGGTAGGTACCCTTGAAATGTAGGATTTTTCAGCCCTTGTATTTTAGGGCACCTAGACTAGTTTTTGTATTAGGGGTAGTTTTGTAATTTCACATGCATTGAGTGAATATTTGATGTGTGTGTTGGTAAATAAATTTAATTGAATTGGGAGAAGCCCAATCCAATTAAATTTTAGAGGGGGAGGTGAACATTTGCTTGCGACACCCCATTGCCAGATCATATAGTCACAAATTCACTAATCATTATTAGTGGGCTGAATCATAGCTAAAATTCACTAATCATTATTAGTGAAGTTTTGGCTCCAAAATTTGTCTCCACAAATTCAATTTCAAATTCAAGTAAAATTTGAATAGAAATTCAAATTTTCCTCCAATTTTGTGTAACACTTAGACTATAAATAGAGGTCATGTGTGTGCATTTTTTAACTTTGGTCATTTGAGAATTAAACTTCAAATTTCAGACCTCTTTTGAGGCACAAAATTTCGTGCTCCTTCTCTCCCTCTCCCTCCATTCATCTTCTCCTACCTTCAAGCTCTTATCCATGGCTTCCTATGGCGGTGAACTTGTTCTAAACTCATCTTCTTCTTGAAGTGGCGTCTCCAATCATGTTTCTCCTTCTCCATTCTACTGCCATAAAACTTCAAGAAGCAAAGGGCTCGATTGATAAAGAAGATCCAAGGCCTACAAGCTCCATAAGAGCTACATCATGTGGTATCAGAGCATCTTCATCTAGGTGATGTTCTTTTATTTTCTCTATCTTTTTGTTCGGTCAATTCACTTTAATTCCTTGTTATTCATCTTATTCTCCATATATATCCTCCATTGTCTTGTGGTTTGGTGTTGTTTAGAGTAGATTAAAAAAAAATAAACCGATTAAATCTTAGATCTACACTTGTTCTTGCATTTCTATGGTTCAAATTTTATAGATCTACTCTTGAATCATCTTAATCCATGTTGTCTTAGAGTCATGTTTAGTCATAATAATTGTCACATTATGTTCTAAGTTTGTGTTGAATTTTTATTTTGTTGATTGAATTCTAGATACATTTGTTCATGTATTCTTGTCATTCTTAGCCTATCTTTTGAATTTTGAGTCTAATTCATGCATGTTATTTAGTGCATAACATATTCTAAATCAATTCCTAGAAGTAGTCTTGTTGTTGAACTTTTTTTTTTGTTTTCTAAGTTTCCTACATTATGCCTATGTTGAAGTTGAGTTGTGGTACTGAGTTGTGGCTGGATTTGTGAATCAAAATAAGTCTTAAGCTCTCTTGAATTGTGCTATTCAAGATAATTGAGCATAATCAAACACAAATTATAACTATCTAAGCCTTAAGTAACATAAACACTACTCTTGATTTCTAGGTTGAAATCGCTGGTGCTGGCAGCTTGAACATACGAACTTGTATAAATTACTAGTAATTGGTAACTACGAATTTTGAGCTGAAATTTTTACTGAATTTTCTAGACATCTTTAATAAAATTATAAAAAAAAGAACCAAGTGATTTGGATTAAAGGAAAAAAATAATAAAAATAAAACAAGTTGGCAGAAAAATTAGTGTCCAGGAAAAAAAAGTGAAAGGAAAGTGTGCTTGTTGTTTTGGCTCAAAATTTGTTCTATAATTGGTGTCTATTTTATACCAATCTTAGTTTTGAAATTTCAATTGAAAATTAGTGTGAAAACAAGTTCCAAAACTAGAGGTTTCTTGAGTCTTTTTTTTAGTTTTTTTTTTACTCTACTCTAGAGCCATTCTGAGTTTCTCTTTGAGTCCTAGCTTGTTTTTATGTGCTTTTCATCGTTTTAATTGTTGAATAATCCTTGAAAATTTGTCTTGTTAAAACTCTATTGGTTTAGCTTTCATTTCATTTTTTTGGTCTTTGGTTATTGCTTGTCTCTTTGTTTCCTTGTTTGTGAGTTGCCATATAGGGAACTGGAAAGGAGGATTGGTGCCATCCCTTGACGAATTTGAGTCAAGAAGCAAGGGGAAAACCACCTTAAGAGCTATTGGTTTAAAAAGCACTCCAAATTGTGTGAATCAACAAAGAGAAAACAACCACCAAAATTGAGGACCTTTTTGTAATTTTGTAATTGACAATTTACTTACTTTCATTGCTTTCAAATTTTGTAACAAAAAGGCCTTTCAGTGGAAGTAAGTTGGGAGCCTCCAATAGGCCATCCTACTTCCATTTGTGTGTAATAATTTTAGGAAAATTTCCCTTAGGATTATGAGTGTTTTGTTGGGAACCTTAAATGTGGTCATCCAAACACTCTTAGGATTCGCCTAGTTTACATTTCTTGCTTACTTTCATAGCTTATTTCCTTTACCTTCCATTGTCAAACCGCCTAGATAGCTTGCAGTTTACTAATTAGTTTTTACCTTATCTTTCACACCTCTTTTAGTGTTTATTTTGGCTAGTTTCAACCATAGTTTCTTTTACCTTTTGTTATCAAACCCCCAACAAGAAAGAACCACAACTTAGGAACCAACATGAGTCTTCATTCTTCATCTAGTGTTAATGGTGAGAGTTCTACTCCTAAGGACCCCTTGTATAAGATATTAGATGAGTTGAGATCCCTTAAGTTGTGGAAAGAAAAACAAGAGAGAAAAGAAAAAGAAAAAAAGAGTGGAAGAAATAAGTCAAGACGAAAGAGAGAAAATAAGAGAGGAAGAAAGAAGGAAAATACTAAAAGAGTTAAGAAAGAAAAACATGCCTCCTATAGTAGTCATAACTCTTGAAAGAGCCTAAGTGAAGAACTTTGTGACTTTTATGAAGGAAGGCATAGGTCACATCTTAGACCTCACTCCCATAGGAGAGAAAAGGAAAGAAAGCCTCAAGAGGCCTACATTAACCTCCCATACTTTCATGGGAAGGACAATGTAGAGGCTAACTTAGATTGGAAAATAAGGGTAGAGAACAACTTAAAAGGAAGTCTACTTCAAAATCTTAAGGCTCTCACTCTTGTCCAAAGAAAGACCAAGGTCAAGGCATCTTAGGGGTGACACCTTATAAGCCTAAAGATGATAAGGGGAAGACAATACAAAAACAACCCCTTAAGGCTAGTATGCAAGAGAAGACTAGCTCCATGAAGTGCTTTAAATGTATTGGAAGAGGACACATTACTTCTCAATGCCCCACTAAGAAAATCATGATTATGAGGGGCCAAGACATTTATAGTAGCCAAGATGAGGATACTACTTCACCTTCTTCTAATGAAAGTGAAGAAGCAAAAGGGGAAGAATCTAGTGAAGAAATCTACCCCCAAGAAGAAGGACAACCTTTAATGGTTAAGGAGGAGTGTAAGGAGGTAAGTGTCTCCTCCAAGAGGTTAGCTAAGAATGAAAGGAATTTTGAAATAAAGACAAATATTAAAGAAATTTTCCCTCTTAGACAACCTCCACATTTTCTCCTTTGTAAAAAGACACTTGTTAGCATTGCCACACCTCTTGGGCTTGAGTTTATGCCTCAAGTAAAGGAGTTGTTGGATGAGGGTTTGGTTCGCAAGAGCTTAAATCCTTGTGCTTTGTTGGTGCCCAAGATAGGTATTATTAGGCACCAAATCCCTAAAATAGGTGGTATGATGAATGTTTTGAGTGGTGCAACCCTCTTTTATAAAATCACTCGTGCACCCAACATCTTCATGATTTGTGTATAGAGGGACTCATTAGGTAGGTTTGTTCTTATTCTTATACAAACTTAGGTACTCATATGGGACACCTTAGATTTGTCATACTTTTTGGTAGGAATAATCAACATAAAAATTCAAAAAAAGGTATGTTTTATTGCATTAATTTTCTTAATTTTTTAAATAGTGATCAAGGGGTTCCCATGAATCCTAAGAGAATAAAGGTCATTCCTAAGTGGCCCACTCCACCAAGTATAAGGAAAATTTGGGGCTTCCATGACTTAACAAACTTTTACAAAAGGTTTGTCCCATATTTTTCTATACTTGTAGCACCGCTCATTGAGTTGGTGAGGAATCATGTTCCTTCATGGGAAGATGCCCAAGAAATGGGTTTTCAGACCTTACCTTACTTCAACTTCCCAAACATCACTTATATATATGTTTTTGTTCTTTTTACAGGTGTTGAGGAAAAAAAGCCCAGAGTTTCAAGAACCTAGGGATTTGAGGTCAAATCCTTTTCAAGGGGGAGGGAATGATGCAATCCTATCCCGCAAGGGCATTGGATAGAAGACTCCAAGTAGATTGGGTCAGAGATGCAAGAGAAGGCCCTAGGGTTCTCATGAGCCTTAGGGTAGATTTCGGGCCCATGGGCTAAGTATGAGCTCACTTATCTTTGTACATATTAGATTAAGGTTTCATTATTTGTGGGCCTTGTATTTAGGGCTCCATAATGTAGGTAGGGTATCCTTGAAATGTAGGATTTTTAGCCCTTGTATATTAGGGCACCTAGACTAGTTTTCGTATTAGGGGTAGTTTTGTAATTTTACATGCATTGAGTGAATATTTGATGTGTGTGTTGGTAAATAAATTTAATTGAATTGGGAAAAGCCCAATCCAATTAAATTTTAGAGGGTGAGGTGAGCATTGGCTTGCTACACCCTATTGCCACATCATATAGTCACACTTTGTGCATGTCCTACATGCTTTACATGCCTCATGACACCTAAGCACACTTAGTGGAGAATCTTGGACTTGATCTTGGATTAGTGGTCTGAACCATAGCCAAAATTCATTAATGATAATTAGTGAAGTTTTGGCTCCAAAATTTGGCTTCACAAATTCAATTTCAAATTCAAGTAAAATTTGAATAGAAATTGAAATTTCCCTCCAATTTTGTGTGACACTTAGGCTATAAATAGAGGTCACGTGTGTGCATTTTTTCAAGTTTGATCATTTGAGAATTAAACTTCAAAGTTCATACCTCTTTTGAGGCACAAAATTTCGTGCTCCTTCTCTCCCTCTCCCTCTATTCATCTTCTCTTACCTTCAAGCTCTTATCCATGGCTTCCTATGGTGGTGAGCTTCTTCTAGACTCATCTTCTTCTTGAAGTGGCGTCTCCAATCATATTTCTCCTTCTCCATTCCGCTACCATCAAACTTCAAGAAGCAAATGACTTCATTGATGAAGAAGATCCAAGGCTTACAAGCTCCATAGAAGCTACATCACTAAGGTGTTCTGATTGTCAACTTACAAAGTATATCCCTAAATAACATTCAAGGATTCTTCAACCAATTCCCCCTCTATCTATTCTGTGGGAGGACGTGGCCTTGGATTTCATTACAGGGTTGCCTAACTTCCAAGGAGCTACTGTGGTTTTATTAGTTGTGGATCGATTCTCAAAGGGAGTCCATTTCGGCATGCTTTCTACCCATTTCAGAGCACATAAGGTAGCTCAGTTATTCATTGATATGGTGTGCAAGCTTCATGGATTTCTCATAAGCTTAATATCAGAAAGGGACCCAATATTCATGAGTCAATTCTAGCACGAGCTTTTCAAGTTGTATGGGACTAAGCTGCGTATGAGCACTGCTTACCATCCTCAAAGTGATGGACAAACTAAAGTGCTTGATTGAGTTTTGGAACAATATTTGTGGGTGTTAGTGCATCATAAGCCATCCTAATGGGATAAGTTTTTGTATCTTGCTGAATGGTGCTACAACCCCACTACTCATTTAGCCACTAATTTAACCTCGTATGAAATTGTTTATGGTAAGCCTCCTCCTAGTATTTCCAATTATCAAGCTGGAACCTTTGCCGTGGAAGCAATTGAATTTTTTCTGACTTTGCGCCAAGAAACCTTTCACCTACTTAGGAAGAAGCTTGAAAAGGCCTAGGAACATATGAAAAAGAATGTTGATACTCATCGTCGAGATGTCAATTTCGCTATTGGTGATTGGGTATATGTGAAATTGTGTCTTTATCAACAGTCCTCTTCTTCAGGCACTACTTACCAGAAGCTAGGAAAGCACTATTATGGTCTACATTAGATCACGGAGGTCATTGGTCCTGTTTCTTACAGGTTGGCCCATCCTAAGTCTGCGAGGATTCACCCTATATTTCATGTGTCATTGTTGAAACCACACCATGGCCCAATACTGTTTGATTAGCCTCTTCCAACCTCTGCATTAGAGGGCAAGCCAGTTATTGAGTCGCTAGTTATTTTGGACCAGAAATGGGATTCTTCAGACCCACCCCAGTTGTGTGTCCTGGTTCAATGGTTGGGCTGACAATCGGAGGATTCCACTTGGGAAGAGTGGGCTGAGTTGAAATCCACTTATCACCTTGAGGACAAGGTGCTTCTTAAAGCGGAAGGGAATGATAACATTCAGAACCCAATGGGAGGATTCAGGCCCAAGAGGATATCCAAAAGGCCAAAAGGTTGGGAAGCATATATCCAGTAGACCGTGATTGGAAAGTTTGTTAGAGGTGGCACAGCTAGGTAGCGGAGTTTGTTAGATGTTGATTTCATGCTCCCTTGTCCCCTATTTTTTTGTTATTCAGTGTTTTCTGTTTTTATCTTTTAGAATTATATAGCCTAAGAGCTTATAAATATGTAGACAAAATGAATGGGAATCATAAGAAAATTATTCGGCAATACCTTTCCACTCTCTTGATTTCTGGAGGTATTTTCCTAGCCTCAAACTTAGGAAAAATCTCAATTCCCTGATGTGACACCCTCTACCCCTCACATATATATTAATAAAGGAATAAAAATTCAAATATTAATTAAAAGTATTT
The DNA here is from genome assembly GCF_004193775.1 of Glycine soja. Classification (NCBI taxonomy): domain Eukaryota; kingdom Viridiplantae; phylum Streptophyta; class Magnoliopsida; order Fabales; family Fabaceae; genus Glycine; species Glycine soja. Next base: position 21,730,792 of record NC_041008.1, on the reverse strand, counting down.
TTAAAACATTTTTAAATACAAGCTTTTCAAATGGGTAAAAGGCTCACATTCACTTTCTTCTACATCATATTCAAACTTGTCCAAATAAATAATAAAGTCATCTCGACACAAAGAAGGTCATCTAAGTTTCATACAATTAATATAGAACCTATATCCTAATGTCACATCCTATCAGAGCGTGGTGTTCCCGTGTCCTCTAGCATGAGGTTCTTCATAGTCATCCACCTATTCATCTGCTCCCCCGAACACAAAGTTCAAGATCATCACAGGATCCAAACACAAACAGCAAACCAGGAGTGAGTTATCACATTTCTAATTACTAGAGAGAAACAACACAACATATAGTAGCCAAATACAATTTACTTAGCATATCTCACATTATTTCATCACTTTGTCATTCATCAATCACACTTTTCATCTATCAATCACACCTTTCAATCATCAATCACAATACACAGGAATCACACACTCCGATCAAGACATAATAACACATCAATTTCATAATAAACAATTAGCAAGCGTATGCGAAAGTTATGCTAAGACTCAAGCCTATATGCAATGTGGTACCATGTCAGTGAAAAACCTCGTCGGGCGCCTAGGAGTACATGACAAGACAAACCACACAATAATAAGTCAAGTCACTCTCACTAGGTAATATCATAGGGAGACCAGTCAGGGTCACAGTGTTTTGCGAGAATGCTCCAACCATATATGGGATCAACATAGGCTTAAAGGAGCACTCAAACCGTGTGACCCCCAAGGCCTACACTCCGAAGAGTCCGTCAGGGCCTTTTCCTCCTGATTCAGGTCCAACCCAGAAAACATTTTAGCACATAGACTTTATCTATGAACTGTACAAAACACACAACTCCTCAATTGTTTTCAAAATAATTTTAACTCGTCGCTCTTTAAGGGTCTTATCATTAACTCGTCGCCCTTAAAGGGACTTAACATTAACTCGTCGCCCAAAAAGGGACTTAGCATCAACTCGTCGCCCTAAAAGGGACTTAGCATTAACTCGTCGCCCTAAAAGGGACTTAACATTAACTCGTCGCCCTTAAAGGGGCTTATGATCGTGTGATTGTACAATTCATAGTTCACAACTCAATGCACATATATATCTCAATCATATACATACTCAATTTATCACATACACTTAATCCCAATCACAATGATATAATCTCAATTTAACATGTTATCACATCTCATGAATCATATACACTTTACCTATGAACTATGCAATACACACATTTACTCAATTGTTTTCAAAGTCATTTTAACCCGTCGGGTTCCCATAGTGGATCTCATCACAATACTCATCGCCCTTAAAGGGTCTTACAATTGTGTGATTGCACAGTTCATAGTTCACAACTCAATACACACATCTCATCTCAATGCACATGTATTTCATCATCCGTCACATGTTCATTTTATCACATACTCACAATTTGAATCATCATCTCATAACCTCAACGTAACAATTTATACAAAAGATTTTATCACAACATGGGGTGTAAAACCCCTGAAATAGTTTCTCACAATTGTATCAAAATCAATTAATCAAAATCATGGGTTAAACACAAAGACATCAAGAGCACTCAAGTTTATCAATCAATTCTCATCAGGACATCAATTGGTACATAGAACACAATAATATTGCATTCATAATCATAAAGAAAAATTATAATTCAATAAACATCCTAAAATAAACCCAAATTTAGTTCTCTAAGGATCCCTACACATGTTCTCACTAACCCTCAATTGTGAATAACTCATCCCTTACGTCTGAGCGGACTCACGTGTCTTCAGCCAGCGATAGTAACATCTCTAGCGGTTCCCTGAGATCCCTTCAGTTATTCCTCCGACTGCTCTGATAGAATTCCCAAACGTTAGAGAGACGGAGAAGAGATTGAAACCTCCACTTGTATTGTCTTCATGCGATTCCTTTTTCTGCCTCCACGAATACTATCTAAAACATCCCAACGGTGAAAGTGTGCGCAATTGAATTTCGAACAACATATCCAAATTTAATAAAAATCCAACGGTTAATGAAATTGGGATCAAAGTCTTACCGAGACAGTTTTGGGTTTCTGCGGGAAATTAAAATGCTACAATGCGAAGGGTTTTCCTCTAAGCTCAGATATGATTTTGAAATTTCCAACGGTTAGAATGTTCAAAATCGGGTTGCAAACATGGTATTCAAATTTAACAACGATCCAACGGTGAACGATTCCAAGATCTTCGTTTTTCTGAGACAGGTTTGGTGGGCTGCGGGAAAAAGAAAGGGTTTTGAGAGGAGAAGAGGAAAAACGAAAATGAGGTCAAAAAGAGACACCTGACTTAACATAACTATTTATACCTAGGGTATTCAGCCTATTATTTGCTCTATATTTATTTATTTATTTTATAAAAACAAAATCTATTTTATTTTCTATCAAACAAATAAATGAAATACCCTTTTTATTTTCTCTCAAATCATTATTTTAATTAATAATTATATCTCCTTATTTATTTATTTATAAAATCTCATCATTTTTCTAAAACTCTATTTTTTTTATAAATAACAATCATTTTTAATCTAGATTACAAAAATTGGGATGTTACACCTGACCCCATCAGGGGAAATTCTAAGTCAAAATGTTTAGGGTCACCACTAAGAGCCCCAAAAATCCACTTAGCATACCTATTAATATCTTTATATTGAACAAAGCTTTGATCTATTCAAAATTTTACAGTGGATATGCTTAAATAACTTGAAATCTTTCTATTTTATTTGCTCAAACATAACACTTCATGTTATTTCAAGATTTTAGGATTAGCATTCATTGCGTTGGAGTATATCGATTAGATATATATTATTAACATTCAATGTATTAGCATTCGTAGCTAGCTAGGTCTATGTCTAGAATATCTATCTCAATATGTTTCCATTCATAACTAAGAGCATGACATATATTAGACCTTTTTGCTTACGTAGGTGACCTTATTTTCTTTAAATAAAAAACAATAAAAAATGTTTTTTTCATTTCACAAAATGACACCAACAACTAGAATTAATGTATACAAAAAGTACAAACCATGGGGAAATATCATCTCAAAATCATACAAGATAAGTGATTTTAATAAAGAACAAAATAATAAAAAGGTTGAAAACGAACCCTCCCAAAAGGAATAGAAGATTCAATTAGCATTGAGACTAGCTTCGATTTAGTAGCTCCATGGTGCAATTTCCTTTAGTTAGTCAGGTTGGCTCCAAAACGGTTGTTGGAGTGTGGTTCCTGGTATGATGAGGGTACATTTCTAGATTCGGGTGATTGTTGATGGTGTTGCATTGATGGTTCAGGGAAGTTTAGTTCACATGTTTCTGGGGTCAATGTTTGGTAGTACATAGAGGAGTTTTTATGGAGGATCGAAAATGTTTGTTGCCATGGGTTTATTGTATGAAAGAATAAGAGAAATTTGTGGGTGATTAACATGTTATAAGCGAGTGTTGTTTAGAGATGGGAGCTAGAAAATATAGGTAACTAGGGGTTGTGTGAGAGTTTATGTGTTGGTTGGTTAGGGTTAAGGCAAGTTGCTATGCAATGTGTTCTTCGGAGGTGTGCATGTAGAGCACATGGGGTAAAGTCTACGGGGTCGGGATTGAAGAGGAAGAACACCATGGTTCTTTTGTATCAGGGAATCAAATTAGAGGAAAAGTAGTAGTAGGGTGCGAGGGAGTGATATGAAATTGGTTGTGAAGGAGATCTAGAATGGGTAGGTTCTTACATATCTAATTGAGGCTAGGAAAGAGCGGTGGTGTGTGTGTGTGTGTGATGCTATTATGAATGAAGGAGTCTCAAGACCTAGACCTAAAAATGATTGCACTATTATAAAATACACCTTCTACATCGGTTATTTAGGACTTTCTACATCGGTTTTTAATCGATGTTAAAAGTAACGATGTTGAAAGTATTATCGTTAACATCTGTTTTCCAAAACCGATGTTAATGTAAAATTGACAAAATCGATTATCTAAATAACTAATGCTATATAATAAGAATTACACCAAAAAAAGTATATTAATGTTGATAGTTGACATCGGTTTTTCCACAAAACCGATGTTAACTTATAGATTAACATTGGTTTTGTATAAAAATTGATGTTAAATTATATATTAACATCGGTTTTGTATAAAAACCGATGTTAATCTATACGTTAGCAATTGACAAAAATGTAAAACAAGGTAGTAAACTAATTAAGTAACCTAAAATGAAATAGTTCCCTAACATCCTAACTTTCATTTCTAACTTTGAGATAAAATTGTGCCCACTGGATGCGAAGCACCTTCAATCTCTCTGCTTCCAATGGTCTAACATCGTTAAAATACTGCATGATCAAATAAAACATAAGTTAATAATGTAATATCAATGACAAGAAAATAAACTTTGTTTGAAATAAACAATTACTGTTTCCCAATTATTCTTGAAAGTTCCTAAGATTATCATGGACATCCAGTGCATGACATAATAGCCGCACTCAGTGCTTCCTTTTTGTCTATTACACTAAATACATAATGAAATTTGAATATTAATTAAACGTTAACTATAATTAGTGTACACACACATAAGAAGTATATATAAGTAGATGTTTTATTTAAATTACGTATCTTAACAACAATCCACCTAGCACCAGCCTTGGATTTAGGTTGTGGAGTATCATCAAGTCCTTTCAAAGCATTGTTGAATATGAGGAACACTAAAATAATGATTTTTTTCAGTTATGCTAATGCAAATGTATTGAAAACAATACTGACCTATTAATTACTCCCTTAAGGTAATTGTCTGGCCTGTTATGCAAGGAACAAAACCAGACAACAAGGTTTTCCTTAGGCAGAATGGCGACCATTTGCCAGTTCCCGCTGTAGTGGAGACGAATACAGGTTATTGTTGTATTATACATTATTTAAATTTAGTTGTTTTGTTTGACTTACCCATTTAGGTAGGCTCCAAGGTAGACATCGCGTTTTGAACTCTGCATCCAACTCTTGATGTAACTTTCTGATTCAAATTGTGATTGCCTAGATCTCTGAATGGATTGTGGCTCGAGGAATCCATACACATCAAAATTCCCCACTCGCATACTTGTCTCAGTCAAATGCCTGTTGTTGTTAAGACAAAGTTAATTATGTATGAATTTAAAACAAAAACTTAGGTAATTAACAATAATCTAAATTGACTTACAAAATCCACAACTGTATAACAAATATGCTGAGACATTGACCACCGTGTGCAATTTTGAAGAGATCTTTGTGCTTGATGTACAATGGGAAGTCTGAATTAAACACCCTGAACATGGTAGCATCCCACATAACCTGGAGAGGCTTCAAGAAAAGCTGTGGGATGGTCAATGTCATCAGATACAAGGGATCATCAGCTTCAGGATCCGACCAATATGGAGGCTTTGTTGGAGACACAGTTGCCTGTTTATCAAACATAGTGAAATAACATAATTTAATTACAGTGAACAAATCAATTGAAAAAAAGAAGCATATAATAAGAGTAAAATACATGTTCTGATACACGCTTCATGAGACATGTCAGCCAAGCAAGGAAGGTGTTCAGTGCTTGCCCCACTAGTTGAACCTCGTCAGTGGGTATAGGAATGGGAGCCTCTGCATCTTTAACCACCTCAACACCAACTTTCACCTGGCCATGCAACAAAGGGATGTTGTGAACAACTATGGATCTCTCATAAACTCTTCCAAGGGCAACTAGGCGGGAAGGATTTTCTTCGATGTATAACCCGCATTTTTCTGAGTCACCCGTCTCTGGATCGGTCGGTGAGGGATCAACACAACTCCCCTTTGTGCTAACATGAGCAGATGAGGGACCAACCTCAAGCTCCGGAGGCAGTGCAAGTCCCTATGATTGCATCTGTGACTGAAGCTAGGACTGCATCTGGCTGAAGGATGCCATCAGCTACCGAGTCACTTTTTCTGTGATCGACTCCTCCAACTAGTCCCTGATTTGTTGAGTGAGCTGCTCGAGTTCTTCGGGAGGGATGGAGGAGGAACTGCGGGAGCTTCGTGGAGCTGATCCGAAGTATTGCTTGATGGTGACACCGGCTCTAGCAATACGCACACGACCAGGGTGTTCTGGTCACCCAATGGTAGCAGTCAAGACATCCTGACATCCATGGGGGACAAACGAACCCTGTGATGCCTGCTCCTCCAAAGAATCCTGTACAAAACACATATATTTGTCCAAGGCATTAACAGAATAAACAAACATAATTACAATTCTTAATTTACATTTGACTTACAATCTTCTCAGCGATTTCCTTTGCGGCCTCAGACGCCATCAGCCCAGTTTTCTTGGTGCGGGCCATCTTCCATTTCACGTGTCGTCTGATGGGAGATGAAGGGTTAATGACACCATCAGTGCTTCCTGAATGAGTAGCTTCCTCTAGTTTTTTCTTTGTCTTCTCATCCATGAACTTCTGTTCTAAATAATCATAACCCCCACGAGACAACACGTGGGGGCGGTGTTTTGCTTTTGGATGGCTTGTGCTTTTTTCCACACATCCTGCAAAAATCAAACATTAATGAACAAAAGAATACTACAATCTATTATAAGAACTGAATTTTTAGTGGAAAACAATTCAAATTACAAATTACATACCTCCCACGAGGGATCTTTTCGGGTTTGACAAAAATGGGCCCATTTCTCCTTGCTGATGCCGTATTTTTCACAGACAGTGTCGTCCACACCATCCTTGTTGGCTGCAAGTGCCCATTTCCTGGTCAAATCGGATTTAAACTGCCTCCGCCGCTCGCCCATAGTCTGAAGAACTTTCTTCTTTGTCCTACTGTTAGAAGCTTCAGGGATTTCAAATTCCGCCTAACAAATAATAAATTAGGTTTTATTGTTAGTAAATTATAAATTTTGGCTACTAAAGAAAATCAAAGAAGAAAACTAAAATACCTGAATATCCTCCCATATCAAATCCTTCTGAGTAGTAGGGACTTCCTTCCAGGTGTCGTATGTGATGTCGACCTTATCACGAGCGACAATCCCCAAATATGTTCTTAATTTCTTATTTTGGGGACCGTCGGCCTTGTCGGTCGCAGGATCGACGTTCACCACTAGTCTCTCTGCCACAGGTGGTCTAGTGGCCAAGGATCGTAGCCATGTCGCTTTGCGTGTCCGCTTCTGGGTGGACAGAGACACTAATGCTACTACAGGAGGAGGAGGAGAAGGAGAGGGAGAAGGAAGAGGAGGCGAGGCAGGTGGAGTAGCCATGGTCCTATAAAGAGAAAAACTTGATTTAGTTAACATTATCAAAAACCACAATATAAGTTATGTAAATCAATTTACTAAAATGAAATACACAATTAGAAAATTACATTAGATGATGTTAATTAATTCTCCTTCATCATGATCATTACGATTAGCATGAACGTCGTCAGCTTCTTCTTCTCTGGTGACATTAGGAGTGATTTGTGTGGACAAAGGACTAACATAAGTGTCCATGTATGAATCATCATCTTCTACATTAACACCAATTGGTTTCCCATGTAGAACCATGCACCACCTTTCATCACAAGGGTCTTGCACATAAAATACTTGTTTAGTTGGTTCTGCCATGATGAAAAAGTCATTGTGGTAACCTAGTTTCTTTAGATCTACCAATGTAAATCCTACATCATTGGTTCGCACACTGGTGTTGCTGTCAACCCATTTACATTTGAAAACACATACAATAAATTTGAAATAGTTAAGCTCCCAAATTTCATCAATGAACCCAAAGTAAGGGATGGAAGCTACACAGGGATTGTCATCATGCACACTTGCGAAGTGTTGAGATTCAGCCCTTAGGGTGACCCTACTGTTTTGCATTGTACTTTTGTTGTCTTGTGCTTTAGTGTAAAAGGAATACTTGTTTATGTCATATCCTTGCCAAGTTATAACATTTCTTTTAGGCCCATATGCTAACTTTCTTAATGTTTCTGAAGCATTTTCATCAGCAAAGAATCTATCTCTAAACCAATCAGAGAAAGTCTTGTTATGCTTTTTCAACACCCAGTTCTTTGACATTTTTGGATTATTTTGTTTGACTAAAGCTTCATGCTGAAGTATGTATGTCAAAACTTCATTACTATTGTTCAACACATACAAGTGAGCTTGTAACAAATCTTCTACACTTGGAGTGATAACATGCAGTCCTTTTGAACCCTTACCGCCCACTCTGTCATCATGGCAAGACTTAGGAAGGCCAACAGGTTTAGCCTTTTCCATGTAGTCTGAACAAAATTCAATGGCTTCTTCTACAATGTACCTTTCAACAATAAATGCTTCTGGACGATGTAGATTCTTCGTATACCCTTTTAAGATCTTCATGTACCGCTCAACCGGGTACATCCACCGCAAATAAATAGGACCACAACATTTGATTTCTCTAACCAGATGAACAATTAAATGAATCATGATGTCATAGAAAGCAAGAGGAAAATACATCTCCAACTGGCACAGTATAATTGCGACCTCATTTTCCAGGTCATCAAACTTGACAGGATCAAGGACTTTGCTACATATGGCATGGAAGAAAAAGCACAGGTGAGTTATGGCTAACCTGACTTTGTTAGGCAAAATGTCTTGCATGGCCACGACTAACAACTGTTGCATCAACACGTGACAATTGTCAGACTTTAACCCTACCAGCTTAAGCTCCTTCAATTGCACAAGGCTCTTAATATTTGAAGAGTATCCTTATGGGACTTTGACCCGACGCAGACACTAACATGAACTTATCTTCTCCTTTCTAGACAAAGTATGACAAGCTGGAGGCAACCATATTTTTTTCTCATCAGACCTTAGATGCAACTGCGATCGTATACCCATGTCAGCTAGATCTTAATGAGTATTTAGACCATTTTTCGTCTTGCCTTGAATGTTAAGGAATGTCCCAATGACACTGTCACATTCATTTTTCTCCAAATGCATAACATCAATACAATGTCTAACATATAAATCAGACCAGTACGGAAGATCAAAGAAAATGGATCTCTTCTTCCATATGCAAGTCTTACTTTTATCCTTCTTTTGGGTCTTTCCAAATACAATATTCAGGTATTGAACCCGTTGGAAGACCTGCTCAGCAGTCAACGGTATCGATGCAGTTTCATGCTCTTGACTTCCATTAAAAGCTTTTTTCAATCGTTTGTAAGGGTGATGAGGTTTTAGAAAACGGCGATGCCTAGTGTACATTATTTTTCTACCATGTTTCAGTTGTATGTAGCTTGCGTCTTCTTCACAGATGGGGCACGCATGATGACCCTTAACACTGTAACCAGTCAGGTTCCCATATGCTAGAAAGCCATTAATGGTACAAAAAAGCATTGCATGCATTTCAAAAGTCTCCTTGCGAAACCCATCAAACACTAAAACCCCCTTTGTACCACAACTTTCTCAGGTCTTCAATCAACGGACTTAGATAAACATCAATGTCATTTTCTGGCTGTCTTGGGCCTGATATCATCATAGACAACATCATGTATTTTCGCTTCATGCACAACCAAGGAGGCAAATTGTAAATTACTAGTAGAACTGGCCGTGAACTGTGTTGAGTACTTAAAATTCCATATGGATTCATTCCATCACTGGCTAGTCCAAGCCTAAGATTTTTTGCCTCTTTGCCGAAATTCGGATACAAACCAGTAATCTTCTTCCACTAGGAGCAATCAGCCGAATAACGGATCATTCCATCAGAGTTTCTCCCATTTGCATGCCAGGTAAGGCCTTTTGCGTTGTCCTCATTATCAAAAAGACGCTTAAACCTTGGAATGATGGGAAGATACCACAAAACCTTCGCTGGAAGGCCCTTCTTTGAGTTTTCATCAGAACTGCAGTCCTCATCATCCTTCACCTTGTACTGTGACACCCCACACCTAGGTTATTTGGACATTTCTTCAAATTCATGGTTGTACAGTATGCAATCATTAGGGCAAGCATGAATCTTCTGATACTCCATACCCATCGGACACAGTATCTTCTTGGCCTGATAATAGCTTTTAGGCAACGTGTTTTCCTCTGGAAGCAGATCGTGCACTACTTGAAGCAGTGAAGTAAAGCTTTTGTGACTCCACCCATATTTGGCCTTGACATTAACCAGACTTAACACCGCCGTTAATAGCATCAAGGAATTCTTGCACCCCAGATACAAAGGCTTCTTTGAGTCACTATGCAATCCTTTATACACAGGGGCATGTGCTTGCTGAAAAGACTCTTGTCCAAGGTCACGAATCATATCCTCCAAGCGATCTCCCATTTCTACATCAAACGGTTCGGATTAGGGCCCACTCTACATGTCTGTCATTTCACCATGCCATATCCACGTTGTATAATTCCTCTTAATTCCATCACACAACATATGCTCCCATATGTCGTCCAGCATTTGTCGTCTTCTGTTCAAACAATTGATGCAAGGACAATAATATTTTCCATCTTCATCCGGTCGACCTCTTTCTGAAGAAAATTGTAAGAACCGCTTGACGCCTTCCTCATATTCTGGGCTGATGCGACTTTCATTCATCCAACTTCGATCCATCTAAGGAATAACTCTGTGATACTCACAAAGTTATTCGATGCATGAAAATCTCACTTTTATATTATAGGTGTGGCCCTATCCCATTCAGGAAGACCGTATTTTATGGTAGCTTCATACGTCAGGGTTAATTCTATTTTGTTAAATTTGACAAAATTTTGACAGCATTTCGCATTGGTTTCCAAGTACACGACATGAAATCAGTGAAATTGATTTCCTGATAATCAAGTATGCACTCAGAGAACAACTAGAAATGCATTGTACCGAAATTTCATCAAATTCAACAAAATAATGTTAACCTTAACGCATGAATCTACCATAAAAATATCAATCTCCCCAAACTGTCCAAACGGATAATTCAAGATTGAATACAATGATTAATGCAAATTGTCCGCAAGAATCATTGCATTTAGTCTCAAACGGGAATCTAAGGTTCACTCATCATGAACACAATTTGTATAGATATATCAATTGTCATTAATGGCAGAGAACAAGTAATAAAAATATTAATATGAAAGCAAGAATCCAATAAATAACTCAATCACCACCTACATCAATTATTAATTGAAAAACTAATATCAATGTGTGACAATCAGTCAACTTAAAGTAATAAATATATTAATATGAAAGCAAGAATCCAATATTGATTTGGAGTGTCTTTAAGATGTGAGAAATATTGATTTTGCTTTTGGTGTTTTTAGTTTTTCTTTTTAAATCATGGTGTTCCTCTTTTCTCCTTCAACCACTAGTCTTATTTAAATATTTATTCATTAATTTTTGGTTGATGGAAAAATTATGAGATTAGTAGTAGGTGGATCTGTAGAGGTTTTTTGAGGTGGATTGATTCGGGGTTTAGTTTAGGCACAAGGGAATCTTGGATGGTTGTGGGGGAGTGTAATCAGCATCTACTACTGGTGGTTGGTTTGGAGGAACAAATGTGATGTCATTGGTTTTTCCCTTGTTTGGTTTTGGTGTTTGATAATGTCGTGGATCTTAAGTGGTTGCTTGCTGTTTCTTTCCCTAGTGTGGAATCTGGGGTTTGATTTAGTTTGTATGAGATCATTATAACAATGGGGTGTTTTGAATGTTATTTAAGATTTAAGCATTTTACCTAGTAATTATATGGACACAGTGTATGTTGGGTAGTGAGAAACTGGGTTTTTACTTTTTATCGTTGGATTTGACTCTCTAAAGTGAATGGAGTGTACTTTATACTAATACTGATAATCGCAATGGTTGAGATTATATCTGATGCAAATCTGAAGGATGAAGGGAACATTGATAAGAGTAAGACTACACTGAATTGGTTTGAGTCATTCAATGAAGATGGTGATGAAGACCTTTAAGAGACAGAGGCTAATGAAGCTTTTTTGGCAAAGGTTTTTGCTAACATTTCAACTGTTAAAGCTGCATATGCTGAGTTACAATATGCTCAATCACCTTTTGAACTGATGGGATTGAAGTCGCTGATCAATTGCTAGTGTCTGAGTTGAAGAACTTATCTGAGCTAAAGCAATGTTGCTTGAAGAAACAATTTGATCCTTCACCCAAGACTGCAATACTTGAGGCCAAATCCAAGGAATTGTAGGGTGTGATCAAAATCTACAAGATCATGGGGAAGAAGTTGGAGTCACAGGTGAGGCTCAAGGATTTTGAGATAATTTTTCTTAGGGAGAAGTTGGAGGAAGCTAATAGGCAGAACAAGGCAATCGAGAATAGATTGAATCAAAGTGGCCAACTATCCATTCTTGATAATCTTCACATAACAAGATTAAGTCCTAGCCACAAGAGGGTGAGGCTTCTACACTACTTGGCCTTCTCCTATGAGCCTTAGGCTTCAATCTTCCAAGTGGGAAATGTTGGATCGAGTGGCCTCAGAATAATTAAGAAGAGGGGTTGAACTAATTATTCCTAAACCTTTACTAATTAAAAAATTTACTCTTCTAAGGCTTTTACTTATGTTGTTAAAAGAATAAGGAGTAGAAGAGAAACTTACAGAAAGTAAAAGCGGAAATTAAATGCACAGCGGAAATTAAAAGAGTAGGGAAAAAGGAGACAAACACACAAGAGTTTTTATACTGGTTCGGCAACAACCCGTGCCTACATCCAATCCCCAAGTGACCTATGGTCCTTGAGATTTCTTTCAACCTTGTAAAATTCCTTTTACAAGCAAAGATCCACAAGGGATGTACCCTCCCTTGTTATCTTTGAACCTAGTGGATGTACCCTCCACTAGAACTGATCCACAAGAGATGTACCCTCTCTTGTTCTCAGTCAAACCCAAGTAGATGTACCCTCTACTTGTACCACAAAGGATGTACCCTCCAATGTGTTAAGACAAAGATCTCAGGCAGTTAAACCTTTGATACTTTGTGAATGGGGATACAAAAGAATTCTCAGGCGGTTAGTCCTTTGAACACTTTTGTATAAGGGAATGGGAAGAATCAAAAGAATTCTCAGACTGAGTCGTTTTGAATTCTTAGACAAGGGAGAAGGGAGACATAAAAGAATTCAGGCGGTTAGTCCTTGGCGAATTCTTTTTGGAAAAGGGAGAAGGGAATGAAAAAGGTGAATAGCACAAGTTTTTGAACAAAGAACTTTTCTTGGAAGAGAAAGTTTTGAACAAAAACTTTTAGAAAGATGAAGAGAAGATGAAACAGAAAAGCTGTTGAAAGAGATGAAAGAAAATATTGAAAGAAATGATTGAGATAATTAATTAATGTTTCATGCCAAGGTCACATATTTATAGTTTCTTAATGACTCAAGTCAAAACTTGTAACTCTTGGCAATTCCTTTAAAACTAATCACTTAAAAAGATATGACTTTTGAAAGAAACTTCAGAAACAAGTCACTTGAAGAAATGTGACTTTTGGAAATGAATTTTTCGAAAACAGTCACTGGTAATCGATTACCGTAAAGGTGTAATCGATTACACATCAATAGATGTGACTCTTCATTTTGAATTTTGAAAATCTTAACGTTTTAAAACCACTAGTAATCGATTACTATAATCTGGTAATCGATTATCAGAGAGTAAAACTCTTTGGTAATGATTTTGTGAAAACTTCTTGTGCTACTCAATGTTTTGAAAAACTTTTTAATACTTATCTTGATTGAGTCTTCTCTTGATTCTTGAATCTTGAGTCTTGAATCTTGATCTTGATTCTTCTTGATTCTTGATTCTTGAAACTTGATTCTTGAATCTTGAATCTTGAAACTTGAAACTTGATTCTTGAATCTTTGTTTGAAAACTTTGCTTAACTCTTGATTCTTTGATATCATCAAAATAACCTTGGAAGGCATTGCTTCCCCAGGGAAAGGGTGCAAATTCTCTAATGTGTACATGGAAAGTGTGATTGATGAAATCTTCCTCTATTCAAAAGTGGAATCAGATCCACAAGTTGCTTTCACAGTAGTTCCAGGGTTTAGGATTGGTAAAACTGTTTTACAGTGTCAAGTGTACCTCTCACAGCACCAAACCAAGGTTAAAAAAAATCAATTCAACAAAGCAAAGGTAGTTGTTGCAAGCACTTACTGACCCCACAATTTAGGTGATTGAACTGGAAGGCAATTCATTATTTTGTTAGTGAAAAAGAAATTTTTAGAGGGAAATGAAGGGCCTTGTGGTGGGGACTGAACTTTGCCTAGGCTAACTCACTGGGGCATCTTTGCCCATTTGTATTTTGAAAAGAAAAATTCATTGGACCATTGCATTGGGAACTACCCTTTTCTTTCAATTTTTTTTTAATTTATGCCAGATTTATCAAAGAGACTTTCCCCCAAGTATATGCATGAAATGGCTTTAAAGATTTTAGTGATTTCATGAGCAGGAAATTTCAAATGGTCTTTAACAGTGTCATCCATGGTCTTTTATAGTTAAGCTTAGACCATCATATGTATACAAAGTTGAAAGAAAAAGGAAAGAAGCATCATAACTAGTCGATCAAAACATGTTCATATATTTAGGTTGGGTTGCAACAAACCAAAGTACTAATAGATTCCTAGAAAAATCAAACTCTTAACAGAGGCAAACTTGAAGATGTTTCCTAACTAAGCTAGAAATGAAAAAGAGACCAAGCTTACCTCGAACCCAAATAGTGACAATGGCAGTGAGATCTAAAACAATGGTGTGGAGACTTTAAGCTTTTCTCGTACCTCGATCAGGTCACCATGAAATGTACCTAGGGTTAACCGAAACAACACAGACCTAGGTTAGATGAAATGAAGCTTAGACATGAAGCTAACTTACATTTTAGTAACTTTTGTTCTTTAGGTCTATTATTTACATTTTAGTAATTCATGCTCATAGTATATAACCATGGATAGATTTACTATGTAGACCCTGCTGCTCCGGGTGAACTTAATAATTTTGGCCATGTCTTTCTTTCTAGTCAAGCTCCTGAGGGCATATCATTGTGAATGGTAAGTTTGGAGCAATGCTATCTATAACTGTCATAGTGCCAATTTTCTCTAGAGGTTTTCCATGTTCCAATAGGTTAGGTTTGACAATGTATGCTTGTATGAATTCACAACCAAATAAAGAGCATTGTTGTATTTTCCAAATGAAAATGAAAATGATAATGTATATTACTTCAAAGCAAAATTTTTGGATACTACTAGCTTTTTATTGTAGAATGTCTTGCAAAATGTAAGGCATATGGAAAGGTTGGAAAATTCCTCAAAATTTACTACAACATTTGTCTAAGGGTGTTTATGCCAAAAGAAAAGAAGAAAATTAGTCAGACACAGGTTAATTGCAGCTTGCGCTGTTAACTTATTCTTGCATCAAAAGAAGATATATTTTACCAAATACTAGACTTTAGTAGCATATAACAAATGAAGTGAACAAACAGCATAGCAATAGTAACAAGGTAAGTGAAGAAAAAAACATTGAAATTACTTTTCTCCTCCCTTAGTAACATGAGTGTGACTCTCAATTTGATGAGCTTTCCATCTTCGAATTTGAATTTTATATAATCCAAAGACAAATTATAGCTTACATTTTCAATCTCACAAAAAACAATTCCTATGATTTCCTTTTAAAAATATATGCCAAAAAGATTTAGCCTTTCTATAAATGCCTGTTTTAGACCTACATCACTGGGCCTAACCTTATAGAATGATTAGAATCTGACCAAGGGCAGACCCTCACTCTCAAAGCATTGCTAGACATGGTTACCCTCCTAGACATAAGCTCTATAAGCCTCAAGGCCCAAGCATCAACAACATGAATGTGTCGATGGAAGAAGGAGATAGTGTTGTTCTAGAATAAAGTCAAGATACACATAATGCTGAAATGAGATTGACTTCTCAACAATATAAAGCTATTATGACATTGTTACAGCAACAAAGCTCAGTTCACAATAATTCACATGTAAACCAAATTGGTACAATCACAGGATCCAATAATGAATTAAACATATAACAAAATGTTCCAAATCTAAAATGAATTAAAAATTCTAGAAAACATAATCATTTTTCCAACAAAAATGAAGTAGTTGCATATGTATCATTCTAAAGGTTTTGAGTTCAAGTTACTATAAAGCACTTCAAGCTTGTGAATGTACCTATGAATTGTTTTTTTGCTATGTAAATAAGCCAACCCTGAGAGAATATGGCGAGTGAAATTCCGAATGACAGATTCTATTAGGGCACCACAATGATCACGGACATATTTATTAATTGAACCAGGATGAACATATTCCAGATAAATATAAAAACGGTCCTCAACCTGCAAGCACATATGTTAAGGTTTTAATGCTGTTACAGAATAATGATTATTAATCTTGAGTAGCTAATTATGAAGTAGGAGATTGCTTACTATTTCACTGCCAAAATACTGTACGATGTTTGAATGTTTTAGATTGCTAAGAACTTTAATTTCCTGGAGAAAAAGAATAAACTAATAAGAAGGATAAAGAGGATATAGAAAATAACATATCTTCAAAACTATTACGGAACGATAAATATATATAGCCAAGCAGCCCAAGCCATTATTAATAAAAACAACCTCATCAAGTATTCAACTACAGTGGACACTAAAACGAAATGAGGAGCGTCACTGCAAAATATATGATATCGGCCAAGGCATACAATATATATATATATATATAGGTAAATTAATAGACTAGTTAATCTGAGCTGAGCATCTTAACTGTTCAACACGAAAATTATTTTCATTAAAATTACAATTACAAAGTAGCTGCATTAGTTATTAGAAGTTTCATGATAAAACATTTCAGAAGCAAATTTGCTAAGCATAATTATACAAATTTCTTAATCACGCAGCTATCAGTTCCCAGTTTTCATATATAACAAGAAACTTCAAAGTGACTGAAAATGTGTTCTCAATTCTCATTCAGGATTGGAAAGAGACTTACTATTCCAAAGAAATTGATTATTTGCCATACTGACTTCTTAATAACAACACACACAAAACAAGACACACAACACTCTATGCAGTTGCCAAATAGATAGTGGCAAAAAGCAAGTAGTGGCAAAAAGCCAGCTTACACTGTATCATCTTTAGTACTTGAAAATAACATTTTCTTCTTTGTTATTTCCTAGAAAATAAAATGCTAGGAGCCTAGGACCTTCCCCCCCCCCCCCCCCTCCCCCCCTTCTTTAGTGATCTACTTATACTTAAGCAAATCATAACATCTGGGTTGAGTAGAAGCAACACTGTTGATTATGCAAATTGAAAGACAACATCAACATATTAATTAAGCTTCTTGTTATGGATATTTTGGGTGAACGCCATGATGTGTGTCATACCCTAATTTCGTCCGGGAATTATTATTTGATGATATACAACCTTTGATTGGCCGCTTCGAGATACTTGGCACCCTTTGTTGCATAATATGTGAAGTCCCGGGACGTGCTGAAAATCAAAAGGAAGCAGACTTACGCGATCCGTGAAAATTTCGTAATGTGACGGAAATCGAAAGGAGGTGTTTTTTCGTAATCCGTGAGTTTTTGTAACTTCTTCGAAAGCTAAAAAAGAGTAAATACATAATCCGTATGGATTCGTAACCTGGCGGAAGGAAAATAAGTATCGTTACGAAATTCGTAAAGTTTCGTAACGTTACGAAAAAAGAATCTCAAAAAAAAAGATAAAGGGGGGGGTGAACTTATCAAGATAGGGGTGTAAATAGCAATTCAAATCTAGGCCCTTTCGGAACATTTTGGAAGTTGGGTTGCTTAAGGAGGAAGCAACTGGGCGGCAAGCTCCTCCACGTTTTTGAAAAATGGTTTCCGGGGCTTCCGCGGCTTCCGTAATACTTCCGTAAAATTTCTGAAAACCTTGGGTAAGCATATTCCACTTAACATTGGTGAAAGGGAAGAGAAAAAGATGAAAATCAAGTTCGAAAACACTTCCGTAAGGCTTCCGTAACTTTTCCGTAAAATACGAAAAGGGGGGTGAACTTAGTAATTCGGGTGTGCTTAGAAATCTTCTTCATTAAGTCTCTGGGCAGCAAACACCTCCCTTTTTTTCTATAAATAGGGGAGAGGGGAGCTGTTTCAAAATGTTCAAGACCCCTTTGGCTATGCATTTCGGCTATTTTGGGCAAAAAACACGTTTTCGTGAAGAAAAATCGAGTCGAAGTGCTTCCGTAATGCTTCCGTAAGCGATTATGTGGAAATTCTTCATCGTTCTTCACCGTTCTTCATCCGTTCTTCGTTCGTTCTTCATTCTTCAACGGGTAAGTTTTTGAATCCGAGACTTTCAATTCATTTCTTGTTTTGTGTACTTTCACTTTAATTTCGTTTACTTTCAGTTTTCTTTTCTTCCGTTTTTAACGTGCTTTAACCGTTTATTTAAGCCGTTTTCTCGCCTAATAAATGATAAAATGAATTTCAACCGATCATTTGTGTTGTAATCTCGTTTAATCACTGTTAAAACAAAATCTAACCGATCGTTCACGTTGTAACCACGGTTAAACCAAAAAGAGGTAAAATAATAATTTAATAATAAAAAAATATCTTTTAGTAAAAACAAAAAAAAAATCAATCGGACGTTTTCTCTTTGGGATTTCTCATTCTTAATTGAATTGACTAATAACTAAAGTGAAACTAAGACTAAAATCAATTCGCCAAGTCAAACTCGTCCACAAAAAAATCACTAAAAAGGGATTTGGAAGTTTATCATTTCAGTTTCTTACCAAGTAAAATGGGTCATTTTTAAGGTCCAACGCCTTAAAATGATCACCTTTCAAGTAAAAAGAATCACTTGATTCACGCATAAAAAGAACTACGTAGGTCTGATTTCCTCTTCGATGGAGGGTACGTAGGAGCAAGAGCCCCGCTTTTGTCGACCTCAAAAAATAAAAAGAACTAAAAGTTAAGATAACACAATTTCCACAATTCTGAAAAATAGGCTGTTGTCCTTTGAGACAAACGTAAGAGGTGCTAATACCTTCCTCAAACGTAAATACAACTCCCGAACTTAGAATTTTCATTTCGACTGGTTTCCTTCAGTTTTTCCGACGTTTCCCACAAATAAACGTTGGTGGCGACTCCGCGCATCTTTCCTCCTTTGGAAAGCGCACCGGTGACCCTCGCCTTCGCTTGCCCGCAAAAGGGCACGTTGCAACAGTTGGCGACTCCACTGTGGACCTTTTTGTGAGTTAGGCCTATTTTAAGGAATTATGGATTTGTGAAACTTCGTGTGTACATTTGTTGAACTGTGTAAAATGTAAATAACTGTTGTCTATTTCGCATTCTTTACACTGCATTCTAAGCACCCACGGGTTTGAGTAAAAAAGGGGCCCTATACCCGGGTTCATGGGAATTTAAGGAGTGGAGGTGAATCTATTATCATGCTAGGTCTCCGACTTGCTTGATAATAGTGAAACCTCGTCTAGAGCTTTCTCTCTTTATAATGTGTTGTCGCTGGTATTCCATACCGCCACAATATTATTATCTTGAGTAATGATACCTCTAGAAAACAGCTGTGTGAGTTATGAATTATTGGGGAGTAGTTATTAGAGACCCCTAGATATTGTCCTATAGGTTCCCAAATAGGGGCAAAGAGCAAACACGCTCCGTGCCATTCGTTCTCATGCATTTTTTGGTAAATAGCACTAGTTTATAGTTTTGCTAGTGATGTTTGGTTTCTTTAGAGTAATACGTAACCTTTTTAATACTACGTTGAGGCGCCATCATGCCCAAAAACGTAGCATTAAAGTTGGATCTCTGCAGTCTCGTATGTGTGAATTATCCCTTTGTGTTGTTTTCTTTCCGTTTCATGCATGCACATCTGCATCATACCGTCACACATGCGTTGTATGTGGGTCTCGTCTTTTGTCATGGGAAGCCAGAAGATCCATATTGTCTTCTTAACTGCACACATGGGGCACTGCGCCCCCCAAATACGCAATAAGGAGAGATAATTTTCCGGGCTCTCGTGTCCGTAAATGCATTCATATCATGCACCGCATAAACATCTCTTCAGCATCATAATGAACATATCATTCCTGCATTTGTCCGTTATCACATTCCCATTTTGCATGAGTCATTGCATCATCATGCATATGCGTTCAACATACTTTTTGTTCTACATGTTTGCTCATACATGATCCTTGTATTTTCCTCTACAAAACAAAAACAAAAAAGGGAAGCATGAAAATTCATGATGCATTCTTAGTTGCATGTGTTAGGTACCATGAGCCAACCATGTTGGGATCATAAACCCATTTCTAAAAAAAAAAAACAACACAAACAACAAAACAAAATGATTGAGCATGGTACCTAATGCGTGGTTAAGGATGTCTCTTCGGGCATCTCAATCTCATAATTACATTTTCCATTCATAGCATGCGTATTCTCGAGTCTTTCATCCCTATGAAATGTTGTTGAAGTATTGGCAATCAAAATTGCCATTCCCTGGGTTATGGGGTTGAACCAAGCTCGCGCTTTTACGAAAAGGTTCATCGAGTCAAGTTGAAGCATGGAAGTAACCATCTTGCAAAAATTGGGGCTAAAGATGGATCGTGTTACATCATTGCTTCGTCTACTGCCAAACACGTTTAGGATTGTTGATATCCTTGTTACTTCCAGCTTCACCTTGACAAAGATGTCATGGACCATGTTGAAAATCTAAATTGATTCAACCCCATGTCCTGCGTAAAAATTCGCAATACTTCAACTATGCATCATTCGCGTACATCCATACTTTTTATTGGTTGCATTGCTCATTACATTCTTTCCTTGAAAAATAAAATAAAAAAAAGAACTTAATCATTGTTATAAAAAAAAAACATGTTTTACGATGCCCTTACCAAACCCGTACGGAGCTAGAGTAATGGGTAAAGCAGAGGAGGTGCAAGAGAAGGTGAAGGCCGACATGGAGGCCATGAAAGAGAAAATGGCCGCAATGATGGAGGCCATGATTAGCGTGAATAAGATAATGGAAGCCAATGCAGTTGCAATTGCCGCTACCAGCGTTGTTGCTAAGGTGAACCCGACGTCCCCATCCGGCATCAACCAAATGAATCATCCAACCTCAGATATGGTAGGCAAAGATTTGGGAAGTACGGGCGGCCCCCATGATGTGCAAATTCAAAACGAGCACGCCTTCTCACCATATGGCTTGCCTCTCAACTATACGCCACCCAATGTGGCGTACACTCCCAATAAGAATGTCAATAACTCCACTCCTATACCCATTGGGAGCCAACAACCCCAAACTGATCATGCACATGTCTGTTAAACCGGGGGGGAGACACATGAAATTCCCCACCACAATCTAGCCGACTTCGAGCCTTGCCTCGGATATGCCACGGAAGGGCAAGCAGTTGGTGGTATACCCCTACAAAACCCTTTGGAAGGCCCTCAGTATCACCCACAACTACACCTCTTGCATTCCACAAACAAGTAAAAACCCTCATGCTATGGCAGAAATGGGAAAGTTGGATCATCTAAAGGAAAGGCTCAGGGCCATTGAAGGAGGTGAAGATTATGCCTTTGCTAACCTAGAAGAGTTGTTCCTAGTACCCAATATCATCACCCCTCCCAAGTTCAAGGTGCTGGACTTTGACAAGTACAAGGGGACTACTTGCCCCAAGAACCATCTAAAGATGTATTGTCGGAAGATGGGGGCATACGTAAAAGATGAGGAATTTTTGATACATTCCTTCCAAGAAAGTCTTACTGGGGTAGTTGTTACCTGGTACACTAACTTGGAGCCTTCCCGAGTCCATTCCTGGGAGGACCTAATGGTTGCCTTCGTTAGGCAGTGTCAGTATAATGGCTTCGGATAGGACGCAACTACAAAACATGTGCAAAAAAGGGGGCACGGATCTTTCAAAGAATACGCCCAAAGGTGGAGAACCTGGCAGCTCAAGTGGCACCTCAATGACGAAAAAATGATGACAATGATAGTAGACACGTTACCAGTGTTCTACTATGGAAAATGGTGGGTTACACACCTTCAAGCTTTGCGGATTTGGACTTCGCCAGTGGAAGGATCAAAGTGGGTATGAAAAGAGGCAAATTTGGTCATCCTGCTTTGATAAAAACTAGGGCAAATGAAGAGGATGAGAATGAGGGAGAAACCCATGTTGTGGTTGCCATTCCTATATGGCCAAGTTTCCCACCAACCCAACAATGTCATTACTCAACCAATAACAACCCATCTCCTTTCCCACCACCCAGTTATCCATAAAGGCCATCCCTAAATCAAACCACAAAACCCACCTACCAATGCTAAACACCACCTTTAGCACAAACCAAAACACCCGCCAAGAAATGAGTTTTGTAGTGAAAAAAAACCTGTAGGATTCACCCAAATTCCGGTGTCCTATACTGACTTGCTCCCATATCCACTCGATAATGCAATGGTAGCCATAACCCTAGCCGAGGTTCATCAACCTCCATTTCTCCAAGAATACGACTCAAACGCAACGTGTGCTTGTCATGGAGAAGCCCCGTGGCATTCCATTGAGCATTGTAGGGGCCTGAAGCGTAAGGTGCAAAGTCTAATTGATGCGGGCTGGCTGAAATTTGAGGAGAATCACGTGTAAATCCTGACATTGACAAGAGATGCCACACATGGGGCAATTTTGAAAGCTGTTGTTAGATGTCTCTAATGACTCATCAGAATTTTCAAGTGCAAGCCATTGGTCAGTTTGCTCAAGCGACCTGTGCTCCTGAGTTTGGACTTCCAAGACCGTTCAATCATAGATTACTCGTCTTACACGTTGGTGGGGGTGCCGTAAAACAACGATTAAAGTTCAAAACAAATAAGTTCCAAAATAAAAAAAGAGGGTTCAAAAAGAAAAAGAAAAAAAAAAGCATTTGATTGACTGTGTTTTCAAGACGTTCATGTGACCTCATTTTATCATTCCAGAAAGTTTGTCTTTTTAGAGAGAAGTGAGTTATCAAGAATAGGATGTTGGATAAATGGCCTCAGTTACCTTAAGAAAAAAAAGGGGGGTTGAATTAAGATACGAAGATTATTCCCCAATTAAACTTTCACTCTCTCTTTTTGGATTAACAATGCACCCTTAAACATGAATTACTCAAAAGACAATTCAAAATAAACTTCTTTAAAGCAAAAGATAAATAGCAATAAATAAAAGAAGTTTAAGGGAAAAGAGGAATGCAAACTTGATTTATACTGGTTCGGCCACTTCCCGTGCCTACGTCCAGTCCTCAAGCAACCCACTTGAGATTTTCCATTCTCTTTGTAAAACTCTTTTTACAAAGTCTGAACCACACAGGGACAACCCTTCCCTTGTGTTCAGGAATCCTCTACAACAAGAGACCCATGGTCTCTTAATCCCTTTTCAGAAATAAGAAGAAGAGAAGAAGAGATCTCTCTTAAAAGAGATAGATTGTACAATGAAGATCAATCAAAATTCCTTATTGAATATACAAGTGGTTGACCAAGGAATCTTTTTGAGAGGATAAGACATTTCAGTTCAGAAAAACTCGTAATCTTTTGAGAGGATAAAACTTTTTGGGCAATGAAAACTCTCTTTAAATTCGTGTTTCCAAGTCACATATAAATAGACCTTTGATGGTCATTCATAAACCATTTGAATAGATGTGACTCTTGGGAATTATATTCTGAAAATCCCCTCTCGTAATCAATTACAAGACTTGTGTAATCGATTACAGGTTTTAAAAATTTGAATTAAAACATTCAATAAACTGCTGGTAATCAATTACCATCGATGTGTAATCAATTACATGTTATAAATTTTGAATTCAAATTTCTAGTGACTGTTATAAACATTTTTTAGCTGCTGGTAATCGATTACCAGAGAGCAAATCTCAATTTGAAATGATAGAATTCTTTGGTCAAACCTTTTGTTTTTTCAATTTGGAAACTTCTTCCTAAAGATTCTAGAAATCAACTTGATCATATATCTTGATTTTCTTGGATTCTTGTCTTGAATAAAACTTAGAAGCACTTGATCCTTTAGCATCATCAAGACATCAAAACATCTTGCTTCTACATAGGAGTCATTTGACTTAAATCCATCAACTGAAAAATCCTTCAACTATTTCTCGTCCTTGGAAAATTCTTTTTGCAAGAATCAATTGCTTCTTTCATTCTTCCTCACAACGAGGTTGTGAAAACAAGACAACAATTGGTACCTCTAAGCCCTACACAGGGGCAATGAAAGGCACCATGCATAAACCTCAAACGAACCTAGGGGCAGATTAGAAGTTCTCTCCCGATAGGTTCCCAGCTATAAGGTCATGACGAAAGACAACAATTGGTACCTCAAAGCCTTACACTGGGGCAATGAAAGGTACCATGCAAAAACCTCAAGCGAACCTAGGGGCAGATTAGAAGTTTTTACCCAATAGGTTCCCAGCTACAAGGTCATGACCAAAGATAAAATTGGTACCTCAAAGCCTTACACTGGGGCAATGAGTGGCATCGTGCATGAGCCTCAAGTGAACATAGGGGCAGATCAAAAGTTCTCACCCGTCAATGCTTTTAAACAAGAAAAAAAAGGGAGACAAGCCCTGGAATTTCAATAGATTGATTAAACGTCAAACGACTCCATTCCCGTCACTCCAAAATGGTCAAGTGACTAAATCAAACAGAACATACACTCTGAGGGAGTTCCCGGAGAGATTTGCAAAAGATAGGATAAGGTTGCATGAATTATCACCTTTTTCAAAAGGACAGTCAATCCGTGTTTTCCAAAAAGATTAAATCAAAATCAAAATCACAAAATAGGGAAAGAATGTCATGAACATTGTACAACTTTCCATTGCATTGCATTGTTTCATGTGAGGTCAGCGTTACCAAATTTCACAACAAAGGTTGCATGCGTCTGCATCCCTAAATATCATGTTAACTGCATAGATTTCCTACATCTCGTGTCCAATCTTGTTGGATGACCGGCCCCCTCGATGGGCCGATCGCTTGTTTTCTCATAAAGGTGGACCCTTGGGTACTAGTACCTATCACCTTTAGAGGACCATATGTCCTCGCCATTAGAGGACTGCACATCCTCGCCTGCAGAGGGCTGCACGCCCTCGCCTTTAGAGGGCTACGCGTCCTCATTTTCAGCGTGCTCCATACCCACACCTTAGAAGAATATAAGGTCCTTTGCCCTTAGATGCTTAACCGAGACTTGCGCTCCCAGTTACGGGGGCCACGGTTTCCTTTCAACGGTTCCTGGGCTACCCCCTGATATTGGAGGGCGACCAACTGTGCGAGCACATCCAGAGAGGGAGGCTATCACGCATCTACTATGCATAACGGGGCAAGATTTCACCCGTGCCGCTGCAAAAAGACGAGTGTGGATCATGCGCACCAACATGACCACTTTTACATGGATATGGATGGCGTTGCTATTTAGTAACATTCTGTCCGGCGACCACAATGCCAATCTCCCCCTGCAGATGTATCGGTTGGTCTGTGCCGTCATGACATAGGTAAGTATGCATATGGTTCAATTGATTTCTGATGTCATCTATTGTTTGTAGGGATCGTGCCCACAAGACGCCCAGTGGGCCCGAAGAAGTCCAACAGGGCCCTGGGGTTTCCAGCTCTGGTTACGGGCCTCTGTCAGTCCTACAGGGTGCCCGTTCCCCCAGCGAGGTCATGCCATCGTGACATAGGTAAGTATACATATGGTTCAACTGATTTCTGATACCATCTATTGTTTGCAGGAATCGCACCCACAAAGACACCCAGTGGACCCGGAGAAGTCCAACAGGGCACTAGGGTTTCCAGCTCTGGTTACGGGCCTTTGTAGTCCTACAGGGTGCCCGTTCCCCCCGGCAAGGTCACATAATCATAGGTAAGTATGCACATCGCTCAACTGATTTCTGATTTCATCTATTATTTGCAGGGATCGCGCCTGCAAGACACCCAGTGGACTTGAAGAAGTCCAACAGGGTCTTGGAGTTTTCAAGCTCTAATTACGGGTCTCTGTCAGTTCTACGGAGTACCTGTCACCTCCAGCAAGGGCATCAGGCCCCCTACTAATCGAGCTTTCATCAAGAAGTACTGCGTCTCCAGGCAGGCGCAGGGCGAAACACCACAACAGTCTGGGGATGGCCGACAGCGGGCAACAGACGCACCGCCATCACCTCTAGAGTTCACCTCAGCTCATCAACAAAAAGGTTAGAGCATTGCTTACGACCCACAGCCAACCAATAGGCGACCAAGTCCAAAGCCAAAGGTAAGCAAAGTACTAGGTCCGTGACCGACAAGCCATCAAGCGTCCAGCTCAAGACGTTAAAGAAGCGCTACTAGGAGGCAACCTAGTACCTTTTAAATCTCTGCTTGTTATTTGATCACCTTTGTTTCTCAAGTCATAGCAGGACACACCTAGTTGCTCATGATCCTAGGAATTTAAATAAAACAAGCACAAGCTCGGAAGGTAGTCATACCTCACAATATATATATATATATATATATATATATATATATATATATATATAGGTAGAAAGATACCTTGGATATGCATGTATGTAGCAAAAAAATACTTCACAAAATATATATATTTATGTTTAGGTAGAAAGATACCTTGAATATGCATGTATGTAGCAAAAATACTTCACAAAATATATATATGTTTAGGTAGCAAGATACCTTGGATATGCATGTATATAGCAAAAATATCTCACAAAACATATATATGTATGTTTAGGTAGCAAGATACCTGGGACACGCATGTATATAGCAAAATACCTCACAAAAATATACGTATGTTTAGGTAGCAAAATACCTCATGAAAAAAAAAGCAAAAAGAGAGTGAGCAAGAAAAGAATAAGAAGGAAGAAAAAAAATAGAAAATAAAAAAATAATAAAAAAAAGTTGTCTAGCTAAAAAACAACATGCTTGTGAAAAGAGATAATTTCCAACTTTTCTTTGAAAGATTTTACTGATCTTAACCAGTTTTTGAAAAAAATGTGTGTACACACCTGAAGAGTGAATGCTGTGAAAATTTTCCGAATGCCCAAAATAGACTCGGATGAATGCATGATTTGATAAAAGAACATATTTTGGAAACATTGGGTTGACTTAAAATAGGGAAAATGAATCCTGAGCCCTAGTGTCACATGACCATAAAAACTTGTTGCTTGAGTGTCCACATGGGTGCATGCATGACCAGTTTTGCATAAAATTTCCTAATCATCATTGTTGCATGTGTATCATGGAAATAATGTAGGACATCCCCTTTATCCCCGAACCGCTGGCCAAACCCTGACATATATCGTGACCAGCCATTCTACAAGCCTTGAGCCAAAATCCCAACTTATCATAAACCTTGACCTAAGGTGAGAATGTCAATCCTTGCCCTCGGAAGAAAACACAAAGAGAAGGAAAATTCCGAATCCAAGAAAGGGAGAAGACAAAAAAAAAAAGAAGAAAGAAAATTCCCAATCAAAGAGTGGGAGAAAGCAAAAAAAGAGAAAAGAAAAATTCTCGATCAAGGATCGGAAGAAAACAGAAGAAACATGCAGAAAGGTCTTTAGACCAGACAATATCTGAACAATACAGAATTGTCACCAAATAAACTAAAAAAAAACAAGAAAAAGGAAACCACGACCTAAAGTGGTCCTCTCCCTTTGATTGCCAACCAAAATCCTGTGCGCTAGCGACTTTCTCGCCCCGCACTAAACAAAAACAGAAAAAGGAGGAGGCAAAAACACTCAAAGCCAAAATTCCCCACCTAAAAACCATTTCCGAAAAAAGTCCTATTGATCCATGATCACGCATGTAATCTTTGATTTGATAGGAAATGATTTGCAAAATCAAGTCATGACATATCTATGGTTCGAAATTAGGATAAAACACTTACATGTGTGAGATTGATACACTTTGAGTGATTTTCTTCTATTTTTGTTGAACCCAGTGCTTCCTCTAAATGGTCATTTAGAAACGAAATGCTAACATCCAAAATCTCATTTACGGTTATGATAAAATTTCATCAGCATACTCTCCTTCCCCGATAGACACATTGTTTTTCATCCAAAAAGCATATGTTGCTCTGATTAGTTAGAAGTTTTGTCTCTTTACTAAAGCATGTTCGCATTTTGGTGAAGAAAACACCGAGACTATTTTTAGTCTCACAGTTAGCAAGAACTACGTAGGTCTGAGTTCCTCATCACAAATTAAGGATACGTAGGAGCAAAAGCCCTGCTTTTGTCGACCACCCCACCTTTTGTTACCATGACCCAAGAGTCTGGGGGCATGCGGAGCCACATGACCGTGGGATCCCCAAATTCGTATGTTCCATCATTTATCATTTGTATGCTATCTTTTGTTTAACTGAGGGACTAACGTTTGTTTTGTTTTGACTGACTTTTGTTTTGTACATACATATCATTTGAGTTGTTACGTCAGTACTTGTTTCGTTGTTATCAATAGTGTTTGTATAAATTCCAGAATCGCGTAGAATTTTTTTCATTTAGGAACGTCGTCCAAAATAAAAATAAAATGAACCAAAATCATGATAAAAAAGGAGGGAAGTGTAGTGAATAAAATGTCTGCGTATATAAAGAAAAAGGAAAATGTGCATAGAAGGGTTTTTATAAAAAATACGTGTAGAGGGATTCTTGTGTGTGTGAATGAGTATATATAAAGAAACTTTTGTATGAACCATAAGTGTGCGTTGGAGAAAAAAGAAAAAGATCTTTGAATGTAAATAGGGTTTGACCGTGTGACGTGGAGAGAGAGAGTTCCAATGCATATACAGAAAGAGTTTGTTATGTACAAGAGTGTAGATATACAAAGAAAATTTCTTCATAGAGGACCATAGGTGTATAATTTTGTGAATATATAAAAATGAAACAAAAAGGAAAAAAAAAGAAAAACCGCGAAGGTCGACATGTTATAGTTAAGAAGTATAAATCATTCGTAAAGAGCAAACGTATCTTCTGGAAACAAGGGACTGATGCTAAGAGTTTATTTTCCGGAATAAACCGAGATAAGAATGGATGAATTCATTGAACTGATGGGAGAACATAATTTGGAAACATTGGGTCTGTTTGTGTAAATTCCCAACCGTAGTATCACAATGCCATAAACGGGATGTTTGAGTGCCCACCTGGCTGTAGCCATGACTAATTTTGCACGTTGTTTTCAAATCATCATTGTCACGCGTGCCTTATGGAATAATATGGAAGTTCGGCCCGAAATCGACACCTTGACACCCAAATTTGTTTCGCCCCAGATATCAAGATTGGGTTCCCACGATAAAAGACCCCATTGAAACACAACCTTAGACTTTTTGAACCTTGGCCTATAAAAAAGAATCCTCATTCCTTCCCCGAAGCAAAGGACAGCGGAATCTCCTCAAGGGAGAGCGAATAGAATGCTAAAACCCAATTTCCCAAACAAAGGGATGGGGAAGGAGAAGTGAAAAGAAAGAAAAGGAAGAAATGGAAAGAAAGAAAAAGAAAAAGATGAAAATAAAGAAAAGAACAAAAGCAAGGAAAGAAGGATTCCCGATCAAAGATCGAAAGGAAGTAAAAAGGGAAAATAGGCAATTCTCGATCAATGAAAGAAAGAGAACGGAAGATCTTTAGACCAGATAAATTTTCAGCAAGGTAAGGGACTGTCGGCAAAGGAAAACCCATTTTTAGTGTCTCTTCCCTTCAGATTGCCATTCAAGGTCGTTCTTGACTGGCGATATCCCACCCCACCTGAACAAAGAGGAAAAGACCGAAACACCTAGCTTCCTCTCCAAAAACACTACCCTCGAGAAAATCCTATTGGTCCGTGATCGTACGTTTGATCTTTGATTCGATAGGAAGTCGTGTGAAAAATAAAGTCATGGTGCAGTTATGGTTTGGGAATAGGATAAAACACTTGCCTGTGTGAGTTTTATACACTATGAGTGATTTATTTTCAGCTTAGCCCGATGTTTCCCCTGCATGTTCATTTAAAAGCTAAAAGTTGACATCCTGCCCTTCATTCTCGGTTACAAGGAAGATTACCCTTGGCACAAGTATATTGTTTCTCTAAGATATGGTGCTCTTGCGAATGATTTATTTTTCTTTGCAAAAAGCATGTTTTCCTTTTAGGTGGAAAAACCAGGTGGAACGGTCCTACCAACCACTTTTATTCGGAGCCCCATGAATGTCATTGCCTAGCGCTGTTCATGTGTTCTCCACCTTCGAGTCTGGAGCCCCGCGAATGTCATTGCCTAGCGCTGTTCGCCAATTCTCCATTCTCCACTTTTTTCGGAGCCCCATGAATGTCATTGCCTAGCGCTGTTCATGTGTCCTCCACCTTCGAGTCTGGAGCCCCACGAATGTCATTGCCTAGCGTTGTTCGCCAATTCTCCATTCTCCACTTTTTTCGGAGCCCAATGAATGTCATTGCCTAGCGCTGTTCATGCATCCTCCACCTTCGAGTCTGGAGCCCCACGAATGTCATTGCCTAGCGCTGTTCGCCAATTGTCCATTCTCCACTTTTTTTGGAGCCCCATGAATGTCATTGCCTAGCGCTGTTCATGCATCCTCCACCTTCGAGTCTGGAGCCCCGCGAATGTCATTGCCTAGCGCTGTTCGCCAATTCTCCATTCTCCACTTTTTTTTTGGAGCCCCATGAATGTCATTGCCTAGCGCTATTCATGTGTTCTCCACCTTCGAGTCTGGAGCCCCGCGAATATCATTGCCTAGCGCTGTTCGCCGATTCTCCATTCTCCACTTTTATTCGGAGACCCATGAATGTCATTGCCTAGCGCTGTTCATGTGTCCTCCACCTTCGAGTTTGGAGCTATGCTTCATGATTGCCTAAGTGTGGACCCTCAAGTGCAACCCTCCATTCTCCACTTTTATTCGGAGACCCATGAATGTCATTGCCTAGCGCTGTTCATGTGTCCTCCACCTTCGAGTTTGGAGCTATGCTTCATGATTGCCTAAGTGTGGACCCTCAAGTGCAACCCTCCATTCTCCACTTTTTTCGGAGCCCCATGAATGTCATTGCCTAGCGCTGTTCATGTGTCCTCCACCTTCAAGTTTGGAGCTATGCTTCATGATTGCCTAAGTGTGGACCCTCAAGTGCAATCCTCCATTGTCCACTTTTTTCGGAGCCCCATGAATGTCATTGCCTAGCGCTATTCATGCACCCTCCCCCCAAAGAGTTTGGAGCTATGCTTCATGATTGCCTATGTGTGGACCCTCTAGTGCAATCCTCCATTCTCCCTTTTTTTTTCGGAGCCCCATGAATGTCATTGCCTAGCGCTGCTCATGTGTCCTCCACCTTCGAGTTTGGAGCTATGCTTCATGATTGCCTAAGTGTGGCCCTCTAGTGCAATCCTCCATTCTCCACTTTTTTCAGAGCCCATGAATGTCATTGCCTAGCGTTGTTCATGTGTCCTCCACCTTCGAGTTTGGAGCTATGCTTCATGATTGCCTAAGTGTGGACCCTCTAGTGCAATCCTCCATTCTCCACTTTTTTCGGAGCCCCATGAATGTCATTGCCTAGCGCTATTCATGTGTCCTCCACCTTCGAGTCTGGAGCCCCGCGAATGTCATTGCCTAGCGCTGTTCGCCAATTCTCCATTCTCCACTTTTATTCGGAGCCCCATGAATGTCATTGCCTAGCGCTGTTCATGTGTCCTCTACCTTCGAGTTTGGAGCTATGCTTTATGATTGCCTAAGTGTGGACCCTCTAGTGCAATCCTCCATTCTCCACTTTTTTCGGAGCCCCATGAATGTCATTGCCTAGCGCTGTTCATGTGTCCTCCACCTTCGAGTTTGGAGCCCCGCGAATGTCATTGCCTAGTGCTGTTCGCCAATTCTCCATTCTCCACTTTTATTCGGAGCCCCATGAATGTCATTGCCTAGCGCTGTTCATGTGTCCTCCACCTTCGAGTTTGGAGCTATGCTTCATGATTGCCTAAGTGTGGACCCTCTAGTGCAATCCTCCATTCTCCACTTTTTTTGGAGCCCATGAATGTCATTGCCTAGCGTTGTTCATGTGTCCTCTACCTTCGAGTCTGGAGCCCCGCGAATGTCATTGCCTAGCACTGTTCGCCAATTCTCCATTCTCCACTTTTATTCGGAGCCCCATGAATGTCATTGCCTAGCGTTGTTCATGTGTCCTCCGTCATCAAGCGCGGAGCCTCTGGTGACTGGGAAATATGTTTTTCTGTTATTTTCCGGATCGGTTCCTTCGCCAAATATGTGTATATGTATATTATATTTGTTGTTCTTGTTGTTGTTTGTATTTTGTTTTGTGTTGTACAGCAAAAAAAGAAGGAGTAGAGACGAGAATCGTCATCACGGAGAGGGCAGGACAGACGAAATCAGTGTCTTATCTTTGCTTTCCTCTTACCTCCGATTAGAGGTAAGTAAAGAGGGGCAACTGTCATACCCTAATTTCGTCCGGGGATTATTATTTGATGATATACAACCTTTGATTGGCCACTTCGAGATACTTGGCACCCTTTGTTGCATAATATGTGAAGTCCCGGGACGTGCCGAAAATCAAAAGGAAGCAGGCTTATGCGATTCGTGAAAATTCCGTAATGTGACGGAAATCGAAAGGAGGTGTTTTTTCGCAATCCTTGAGTTTTCGTAACTTCTTCGAAAGCTAAAAAAGAGTAAATACATAATTCGTAAGGATTCATAACCTGGTGGAAGGAAAATAAGTATCGTTACAAAATTCGTAAAGTTTCGTAACGTTACGGAAAAAGAATCACAAAAAAAAGATAAACGGGGGGTGAACTTATCAAGATAGGGGTGTCAATAGCAATTCAAATCTAGGCCCTTCCGGAACATTTTGGAAGTTGGGTTGCTTAAGGAGGAAGCAATTGGGCGGCAAGCTCCTCCACGTTTTTGAAAAATGGTTTCCGGGGCTTCCGCGACTTCCGTAATACTTCCGTAAAATTTCCGAAAACCTTGGGTAAGTATATTCCACTTAACATTGGTGAAAGGGAAGAGAAAAAGATGAAAATCAAGTTCGAAAACACTTCCGTAAGGCTTCCTTAACTTTTCCGTAAAATACGAAAAGGGGGGTGAACTTAGTAATTCGGGTGCGCTTAGAAATCTTCTTCATTAAGTCTCTGGGCGACAAGCACCTCCCTTTTTTCTATAAATAGGGGAGGGGGGAGCTGTTTCAAAATGTTCAAGACCCCTTTGGCTATGCATTTCGGCTATTTTGGGCAAAAAACACGTTTTCGTGAAGAAAAATCGAGTCGAAGTGCTTCCGTAACGCTTCCGTAAGCGATTATGTGGAAATTCTTCATCGTTCTTCACCGTTCTTCATCCGTTCTTCGTTCGTTCTTCATTCTTCAACGGGTAAGTTTTCGAATTCGAGACTTTCAATTCATTTCTTGTTTTGTGTACTTTCACTTTAATTTCGTTTACTTTCAGTTTTCTTTTCTTCCATTTTTAACGTGCTTTAACCGTTTATTTAAGCCGTTTTCTCGCCTAATAAATGATAAAATGAATTTCAACCGATCATTTGTGTTGTAATCTCATTTAATCACTGTTAAAACAAAATCTAACCGATCGTTCACGTTGTAACCACGGTTAAACCAAAAAGAGGTAAAATAATAATATAATAATCAAAAAATATCTTTTAGTAAAATAAACCAAAAAAAATCAATCGGACGTTTTCTCTTTGGGATTTCTCATTCTTAATTGAATTGACTAATAACTAAAGTGAAACTAAGGCTAAAATCAATTCGCCAAGTCAAGCTCGTCCACAAAAAAATCACTAAAAAGGGATTTGGAAGTTTATCATTTCAGTTTCTTACCAAGTAAAATGGATCATTTTTAAGGTCCAACGCCTTAAAATGATCACCTTTCAAGTAAAAAGAATCACTTGATTCACGCATAAAAAGAACTACGTAGGTCTGATTTCCTCTTCGATGGAGGGTACGTAGGAGCAAGAGCCCCGCTTTTGTCGACCTCAAAAAATAAAAAGAACTAAAAGTTAAGATAACACAATTTCCACAATTCTGAAAAATAGGTTGTTGTCCTTTGAGACAAACGTAAGAGGTGCTAATACCTTCCTCAAACGTAAATACAACTCCCGAACTTAGAATTTTCATTTCGACCGGTTTCCTTCGGTTTTTCTAACGTTTCCCACAAATAAACGTTGGTGGCGACTTCGCGCATCTTTCCTCCTTTGGAAAGCGCACCCGTGACCCTCGCCTTCGCTCGCCCGCAAAAGGGCACGTTGCGACAATGTGTAATAGATTTTGAATTTGAGGACAGAATAGGCCTCCTAAAGAAGAAAGAGTAATTAGATAGAAATGGACTTAATTCTCATTAATTGATAAAATGCATTTACAAGAATATATATAACCATTTGTCCATGCTGTCTATACATAATAGATCCTTCCTATTAGAATTCTAATCAATTCTTTCTAGAACCAACTCAATAATATATCTACTTGTAAGACACATAGTCAGTCCATTTCTATGGTGCTACCACATTCCTTTTGGGCCTGCTAGATTCTACCACATAATCATTCCATTTCTACTTGTATGACTCTTATAGACATGTACCTGTGGCTCTTTTCTAGATTGGCTTCTAGTCCATAATAGTCATTACCTCGAGTGGCCCATTCTTTTTTTTACTGCAAAATCCATGTGGTATTGAACTTCATATTTTTTTGTAGCTGATATATAGAGAAAATCTTAGTGGTTTGTGAAATAGAAAGGATAACATATTAACATGGGAGCAGTTTTGGAATTTTTAAAATTGTAGTGTTTACTTTTTAACTTACACATGTTGTTTTACCAATTCTGTGGAGAAAAGAATGAAATGGATATTTGGAAGGCTAAAGAGCAAGAGATTGCCTTCAATTAAAGCTCCCCTACCCTCAAAAGGAACAACACTAAGTGAGGCAGAGCAACAACAGAGCAAGATGCTTTAATAGTGAGCATTGCCTCACCAGTAGTTGTTGAAGCTGTTGTTATTGTTGCTCATCGCCTCACTGGGAAACGCAAGGAAAACTCAGAAGACTCTCAACATGTTAAAACTAGCAATGGTGCTCTAACTGTTAGTAATATAACTGAGTAGGCCAATCTATTTTCTTTATCTTGTTGTATAAGTTGTATTTGGTTTGGAGAAACTAGTGTCTATTATCTTTTTTCTCTGCAGGATTGAAGAATTGTAGTAGGTTATCAGTAGCTATTAATAAAAGCAGGCTTTAGTTTCTCAGTTCTAATGGCCAATTTTTAGGTATCTTGAGAGATCAAGTTGACATTCAAGTTATGTGTTGGTACGAGTATTTTAGTGAATATATGCTACTGCAGTCTGGCTTGTGCTCTCTATTAGCCTGTTGGTATAAATCAAACAGTTCTACAACTATACAAGTAATGCTTACAAAAACAATTTCAAAGACATTTAAGCCATCCATTCTACAACTACGCAAGCAAAAGCAAAAGATAGGACCACATACATAAAATGTAACGTAAGGTTGCCCTTTTTCTAGGGCCACTATAAAAAAAATCACAAAATTCTGCCTAAAAATAAAATAGTGGCCGAGACTTAAGTGGGTCGTGCACTAGAGACAAACATGTTGATCCCAAGTTGATCACGTTAAGGAATACAAGGCCACTGTCCATACATTTTGACATGTGTTGGCTATAGGATTACATTCACAATTTCCTCTAAATCTTAATTTGGACTGGTTCTAAAGTTTGTGACAGCCTCATAAACAAAATCAGACCTCATCATAGTTTTGCTAACACAAGTTTAGTCATTCTCATAAGCTTTAATTTTCATCCTTTCTTTCCCTCTCTTTTCATTGGTGTGCACTTTCACTTGTGGAGCTAGCTGCACCAACAGTAGTGGAAATTACCTTGTTCTTGAGATGTCTGGTGTTCTTTGTTGGGTGACTTGTGGACCCAAAGAGAACATCAACTCCTTGCTAAGTTTTTCATTCAGGAGTGGTGGTGGTGGTGAAAGAACACAAAAGAGGTTTTCTGGAATCATTTTCGCAAATGGTGCCTCTGCTTTTTCATGATCAAAAGTCAGAAAGGTTCACTACCATTTTCTCCCTATGTATCCACATTCCAACGAAAATTGTAGATAGCAAACAACCAAAAAAAAGGCAAAAAAAAGAAAAGAACACCACAATGAACAAAACATGCATCCAGATCGAAAATGAACACTAACCTTTCGAGAGTGGCCACCTAGAGCGAGGCTGACCGTGAGTGGGAGTGAGACTGGCCACGAGCACTTAGGTGAAAAGGGTTTGTGGAACACGAACAATAGTCCCTGTCATGGTGCCACCCATGAACGGCGGAGTTGAGACAGAGCACTCAGGTGAAAAGGGTTTGCAAAAGCTCACAAAAATGAGAAAAGAAGCAAAACACGTACCTTGCGTTGATGTCAGACTCCAACAGAGGATGCTCCACTTCGTGGTAGTCATAAACCCCAATGGCAGTCGCGAACGACGACGATGGTAACGAGGAGATGGCGGTCACAGGTCACAAACGACGGTCACAGGTCTTGCGGGTGAAAGGGAGAAGAGGAAGGCTATGTTTGCGATACTAAGCGCGCGAGGGAAAAAAGAGTTTTGGGTTTTAATTTATGTATATCAACATCAGTTTTTTAAAAACCGATGTTAACCTAATTTGGTTAACAAATCGATTTTATACAAAACTGATGTTAACAATATCATGTTAACATCGGTTTTTGGAT
This sequence comes from Glycine soja, assembly GCF_004193775.1. Lineage (NCBI taxonomy): Eukaryota > Viridiplantae > Streptophyta > Magnoliopsida > Fabales > Fabaceae > Glycine > Glycine soja. Next base: position 21,694,110 of record NC_041008.1, on the reverse strand, counting down.
AAACTAATGTTAACCAATTTCGTTAACATCTATTTTGAAATAACCGATGTTAATCAGTTGACGTTAACATCGATTTTTTAATAACCGATGTTAACGATCTCATGTTAACATCGGTTATCCAAAAACCGATGTTAATGTCAATTGATTAACATCAATTTTTTCAAAACCGATGTTACTTAACTCAAATTATTTACGAAAATACCTTCGTGCTTTTGTTAACATCGGTTTTTTCAATAACTGATGTTAACCGTGTGATGTTAAATGTATAAATTCTAGTAGTGTTGTGGCCAATGTCACAATAACATCGTGCACTCTAAAAGGATTTTCATACATTCGATTTATTTGAGAGTTTATTTTTGAATTCTTCTTGCCATATTATAACATTTATTAAATAAAAGTAGTTATTAAAAAAATTATTACCGCATTTATTACAAGCATTTATAGACACGCATTAAAGTTTTTATTGTTTAATTTAATTGTAATAAAAATTATTTCTACATAATTACTTCACGACTTTTTCTAATGGTGTATATATATATATATATATATATATATATATATATATATTATTTTAATAAAATTATCTTTTTAAAATCTTTGTATTTGCTAGTTAAGTCAAACTTCTTTTTTTCACCAAAATTGTATCAATAAAAAATATTAAAAAATATAAATGCCACTTGATAACACCAAAGGAGAGGAATCATTTCATATAAAACCGTAAGATCAATATGTTTGTTTGTATAGAATAAAAATATATAATTTAAAGGTAAATATGTTTTAGTCCCTCAAAATTTAGATCATTGTTATTTTTGGTTCTCAATATTTAAATATGTTTTTTTCTAGTCTCTTAATTTTTTTATAAATGTTCTTGTATCTCTTTAGTCCCTCAAAATGTAGATCAATTGTAATTTTGACCCCTTATTTTTCTGAATAAGTAATTTCGATCATTTAGTTAATTTATCAATAGTTAACTATTTAAAGTAAAATATTGAGTTTAATGTGACATATTAGTGATAACATATCACTTATGTAGAATGCTAACATGACGTGTATGTGACAAAAGATTAAATAAAGTAAAAAATAAAAATGATTTTGACAAGTGTGAATACCAAATTTTATCTGGGTATATTTTTTATTTCAATAAATAAAAAGAAAACAAAAGGAGAAAAGATGTGGAAGATGCAAGACTTGTTCATTAAAAGATATTTAAGTTACAACATAGTAAATAAGATGATCACGATCATGGGATAGTGGATTTAGTTGGTTACAAAAGCATCAATTGATTTTAGCTATAAAAGCCACTCAATATAAGAGAAAAAAATATTCTGACAAATGGAGCAAAAATTACTTTTGTGCATGTTCAGGTATTGGCAAGTGTACCAAATCGCTCTAGGTAGTAAACCTCGGAAGTCCGAGTATCGTTTCCACAGGGATTTTATTGCACTTTATTGAATACTCTTCAATTTGTAAGTAATGAATAAATAGTAAAAACAGGAATAGGTGCAAGAGTAAATTGCTATTACTAGATCAAATAGTTTTAGAAAGACAATTGATGAAAATGCCAAGACCAGACAAACCCAATTGGCCTACGATGCATGTAAATATGATATTCATTACCAATGCAATTGTATTAGTTCTACCCACATCTATTAATTTTACTTGCCCCTGATGCCTCACGATGACAAGCCTATTTTAACTACCTATCTCCCAAATGCCTTTGCGAAGATTCAATAATTAAAATGCATTAAGGTTAAATTCTAGATGTTGCTAAATGCATGGGCATTGAATTATCATTCTATGCCTGGCAATGCTAACCCGATGATTCTTTTCTTAAGATGTTCTATTAGGAGTTACCCTTTCCCAAGTGTATAACCCCTAAAACTGATGCATGTATTAATTCTTAAACCCTTATTATGAAATACCCTCTCCCGAGCGAATAAAACCCAAAAGAAATTTAAGAAATAAATGCAAGATTAAAAGAAAAGAATTAGAACAGAAAAACCTGAAATGAATCCTCTTTGCATTGATAACTCTTGAAGTACACCATACATCGTTGGCTTTTTAGGCCTGTCAAGCCCTAGCTAGGGGATTAGCCACTCATGGCCATTGAGGGCTTTACAACTGGGGGTGAAAGAAAGAACGGGGGTAATAAAAACAAAGAATATAGAGAGAAAAGAGAGAGCTCAGGCTTGGAATGCTGAGAAAAGTGCTCTGAGGCGAGGTGTGTGGTTTCCCTTGGACTGGCTCTCTATTTATAGCTGCTGAAGTGGGCTTTGGGCCTTCATAGACGCGCTTAGCGCGCGCTGCAGGCTTAGCGTGTGTTTCTGTTGGATCGCGCGCTTAGCGCGTGGCTCGCGCTTAGCGCACGTAACGGATTCTGCATCTTCGAGCTCAACGCCTGTACTGTTTTTCACGCTTAGCACGTGACGCGCGTGTTGGGCTAGGCCTGCTTCAGACTTCTTCTTTTTCTTCACTTCTTGTTGCCTTTTTGCTTAAAGTAACTTCAATTTTTGTATCTGCAATCAAAAATTCAATTTAATTAATTTTCTAACTTTTAATCACAAATAACTGCTAAATAATTAATTTCAGGCCAAAATTTGACTAATTCTTTACTATTAATTTATAATTATTTAGAAGTTATCAGTGCATATTTGCTACACATGGGCAAAACTCTATATGCTTTAGACAAGGGAAAAGTCAGCCAGTTTTGCGTCATTTCAATTATTTTATCCTTTTCTTTTGTAATACATAGAAATAGAAATGTCACTATTAGAAAATACACTTTCAACATCGATTATTTAGAACATTCTACATCGGTTCTAAAACCGATGTTGAATGTATCAATGTTAACATCGGTTTTGTAGAACCGATGTTAACATATATATGACAACATCGGTTTTGTAAATACCCGATGTTAAACACAATGAACAACAGCAAAAAAAGTGTACGCATGATGAACGTTGGCATCGGTTTTGCAGTAAAACCAATGTTAATATATTACATTAACATCGGTTTCCTACGATAACCGATGTTAACATATTTCATTAACATCGTTTTTTCTAGAAAACCGATGTCAGCGTTGATGATGCATACACTTATTTGGTGTAGTTCTTTGTGTATAACATCGGTTATGAGTAGATAACCGATGTTAATATTCAAATGTTCACATCGGTTATTTATAACTAACCGATGTTAATGTACAAGAGTTGACATCGGTTATCTACAGATGACCGATGTTAAAATACAAACGCTGACATCGGTTATACACAAATAACCGATGTTAATTTACAAACGTTAACATCGGTTTTTGTAAATAACCGATGTTGTTTATGATATTAACATCGGTTTTTGTTAATAACCGATGTTGTTTTCAAGTATTTTTTTTATATATACTTTCTGTTTTTACAGTAAACCCAAAATTGTACCTGTCAAATGCAATTTCAAGCCCAATTTGTAACATCCCAATTTTTTGTAAATAAATTTAAAAAACTTTTTAGTAAATAAATAAATATAGAGCAAATTGTTTTCAAGTATTTTTTTTATATATACTTTCTGTTTTTACAGTAAACCCAAAATTGTACCTGTCAAATGCAATTTCAAGCCCAATTTGTAACATCCCAATTTTTTGTAAATAAATTTAAAAAACTTTTTAGTAAATAAATAAATATAGAGCAAATTGTTTTCAAGTATTTTTTTTATATATACTTTCTGTTTTTACAGTAAACCCAAAATTGTACCTGTCAAATGCAATTTCAAGCCCAATTTGTAACATCCCAATTTTTTGTAAATAAATTTAAAAAACTTTTTAGTAAATAAATAAATATAGAGCAAATAATAGGCTGAGTACCCTAGGTATAAATAGCTATGTTAAGTCAGGTGCCTCCTCTTCCCCTCATTTTCGTTTTTCTCCACTCAAAACCAATTCTTTTTCCCGCAGTCCACCAAACCTGTCTCAGAAAAACGATGATGTCGGACTCATTTACCGTTGGATCGTTATGAAATTTTAGCAGCACGTTTGCAATCCAATTCCAAACATTCTTACCGTTGGAAATTTAAAAATCATGTCTGAGCTTAGAGGAAAACCCTTTTCATTGTAGCCTTTTATTTTCCCACAGAAATCCAAAACTGTCTCGGTAAAACTATGATCTGAGTTTCGTTAACCGTTGGATTTTCATGAAATGTGGATATATTGTTCTAAATTCAATTGCTCACACTTTCACCGTTGGGATTTGCGAGATAATGTTCTTGGAGGTAGGAAAATGAATTGCATGAAGACAGTACAATTGTAGGCTTCAATCTCTTCTCTGTCTCTCTGACGTTTGAGAATTCTATTGGAGCAATCGGAGGAAAAACTGGAGGATTCTCAGGGAACCGCTAGAGATGCCACTATTGTTGTCGGAAGACACGTGAGTCTGCTTAGAGGTAAGGGATGAGTTATTCACAATTGGGGGTTAGTGAGAGCATGTGTAGGGATCCTTAGATAACTAAATTTGGGTTTATTTTGGGATGTTTATTGAATTATAATTTTTCTTTATGATTATGAATACAATATTATTGTGTTCTATGTACCAATTGATGTCCTGATGAGAATTGATTGATAAACTTGAGTGCTCTTGATGTCTTTGTGTTTAACCCATGATTTTGATACAATTGTGAGAAACTATTTTAGAGGTTTTACATCCCATGTTGTGATAAAATATTTTATATAAATTGTTATGTTGAGGTTATGAAATGATGATTCAAACTGTGAGTATGTGATAAATTGAACATGTGACGGATGATGAAATACATGTGTATTGAGATGAGATGTGTGTATTGAGTTGTGAACTATGAACTGTGCAATCACACAATTATAAGACCCTTTAAGGGGGACGAGTATTGTGATGGGATCCACTGTGGGAACCCGACGAGTTAAAATAATTTTGAAAACAATTGAGTAAATGTGTGTATTGCATAGTTCATAGATAAAGTGTATATGATTCATGAGGTGTGATAACATGTTAAATTGAGATTATACCATTGTGACTGGGATTAAGTGTATGTGATAAATTGAGTATATATATGATTGAGATATATATGTGCATTGAGGTGTTGTGTGCATTGAGTTGTGAACTATGAATTGTACAATCACACGATCATAAGTCCCTTCAAGGGCGACGAGTTGATGCTAAGTTCCTTTTTGGGCAACGAGTTAATGTTAAGTCACTTTAAGGGCAGCGAGTTAATGATAAGACCCTTAAAGGGCGACAAGTTAAAATTATTTTGAGAACAATTGAGGAGTCGTGTGTTTTGTACAGTTGATAGATAGAGTCTGTGTGCTAAAATGTTTTCTTGGTTGGACCTGAATCAGGAGGGAGAGGCCCTGACGGACTCTTCGGAGTGTAGGCCTTGGGGGTCACACGGTTTGAGTGCTCCTTTAAGCCTATGTTGATCCCATATGGTTAGAGCATTCTCGTAAAACACTGTGACCATGACTGGTCTCCCTATGATATTACCTTGTGAGAGTGACTTGACTTGCTAGTGTGTAGTTTGTTTTCACTGACATAGTACCACATTGCATATAGGTTTGAGTCTTAGCATAGCTGTTGCATACGCTTGCTAATTGTTTATTATGAAATTGATGTGTTATTATGTCTTGATTGGAGAGTGTGATTTTTGTGTATTGTGATTGATGATTGAAAAGTGAATTTTGAGTGACAAAGTGATGAAATAATGTGAGATATGCTAAGTAAATTGTATTTGGCTACTATATGTTGTCTTGTCTCTCTCTAGTAGTTAGGAATGTGATAACTCACTCCCGGTTTGCTGTTTGTGTTTGGATCCTGTGATGATCTTGAACTTTATGTTCGGGGGAGCGCATGAATAGGTGGATGACTATGAAGAACCTCATGCTAGAGGACACAGGAACACAACACTCTGATAGGATGTGACATTAGGATATAGGTTCTATATTAATTGTATGAAGCTTAGACGACCTTGTTTGAGTCGAGATGACTTTATTATTTATTTGGACAAGTTTGAATATGATGTAGAAGAAAGTGAATGTGAGCCTTTTACCCCTTTGAAAGGCTTGTATTTAAAAAATGTTTTAAAAATACTTTTAATTAATATTTGAATTTTTATTCCGTTATTAGTATATATGTGAGGGGTAGAGGGTGTCACACAATTCACAGCAAATAAACATTTTATTCTGCTTTCAAGCAGTTTTAATGATAATAAACATCAAATAATTGATTTATCATAAAGAACAATCATCAAATGAATTCAATGTTCATATTACATAGAAAATGTAAAAAATGTTAAACCAAAGTAAACTAAGGAAAAAACCATTGTCCCTAAATCCTAGGCCTGATCTCTAACTCGGAGATAAAACTGTGCCCATTGGATCCGCAATGCCTTTAATCTCTCTGGCTCCAATGGTCTAGGATCGTTAAAATACTGCATGATGAAATAAATTATAATAAGTTAATAATGTAATAGAAATTATAAATAAATCGATTTTGTTTGAAATAAACTTACCGCTTCCCAATTATTCCTAAAAGTTCCTAAAATGATGGTGGACATCCAGTGCATCACATAGTCGCCGCACTCAGTACTTCCTTTTTGTCTATTACACTAAATACATAATGAAATTTGGATATTAATTAAACAACTAGTGTACAGACACATAAAGAAATATATATAAGTGGAAGTTTTATGTAAATGACGTACCTTGACGACAATCCACCTAGCAGAAGCCTTTGATTTAGGCTGTGGAGCATCATCAAGACCTTTTAAAGCACTGTTCCAGATGAGTAACAATTAAAAACCGGTGTTGTACGTTGAGGTATTACAATGAAAATGTATTGAAAACAACACTAACCTATTAATAATCCCCTTAAGGTAGTTGTCTGGCCTGTTATGCAATGAACAAAACCAGACAACTAGGTGTTCCTTCGGCAGGATGACCACCATCTGCCAGTGTCCGCTGCAGTGGAACCTAAAATGGGTTAGTACATTAGTAAACATTAATTAAATTTAGTTATTTTGTGACTTACCCATTTAGGTAGGCTCCAAGATAGACATCGCATTGTGAACTCTGCATCCATCTCTTTATGTAACTTTCAAACTCAAACTGCGATTGCACATACCTCTAAATGGACTGTGGCTCGAGGAATCCATAGATATCAGAATTCCCCACACGCATACATGTTTCAGTGAGATGCCTGTTTATGTTAAGTCAAAGTTAAATATTTATGAATTGAAAGCAATAACTTAGGTAATTAAAAGTAATATAAAATGACTTACATAATCCACAACTGTAACACTGATATGCTGAGACATTGACCACTGTGTGCGATTTCAGAGAGGTCTTCGTGCTTTATGTAGAGGGGGAAATCTAGATTAAAGACCCCGAACACGGTGGCATCCCATCTAACCTAATAAGGCCTCAAGAAAAGCTCTGGGATGGTCAATGTCATCAGATAAAGCGGATCATCGACCTCCGAATCGGGCTTCGGAGGTTGTTTTGCCGGAGACACAACTACATGTTCATGAAACAAAGTTAAATAGCCTAATTGGAGGCACGTTTAATGAATTAATTTAAAAAGAAGAAACATATAGTAAGGACAATAAGTACCTGCTGTGATAAAGACTTGACCAGATGTGTCGGCCAAGCAAGGAAGGTGAGAAGTGCCTGCCCCACTAAGGAAACCTCATCAGGGGGTACAGGAACTGGAGCATCTGCATGTGTAACCTCCTCCACACTCACCTTTACTTGGCCAGGCAACAAAGGAGTGTTATGAACAATAGTGGATCCCTCATAAACTCTCCCCATGGCAACCAGGCGGGCAGGATCTGCTTCTATGTACAAGCCGCACCTGTCAGAGTCACTGGTCTCAGGATCATTTCCTGAGGGATCAACACAACTCCCCTTTATGCTCACTCGAGAACCGGAGGGACCAACCAGAGGCTCAGGAGGCACTGCAAGTCCCTGAGATTGCATCTGCGACTGAAGCTGGGACTGCATGTGGCTGAAGGATGCCATGACCTACCTCGTCACTTTCTTTGTGATGGACTCCTCTAGCTGGTCCCTGATTTGCTTGGTCAGCTGCTGCAATTCGTCAGGAGGCAGGGAGGAAGCGCTGCGGGACGTCCGTGGAGCTGATCCAAAGTATTGTTTGATGGTGACACCAGCTCCAGCAGCACGGACACATCCAGGGTGCTCTGGCCGTCCAATAGCAGCGGCGAGAACATCCTGACGTCCATGGGGGACGAAGGATCCCTGTGTAGCCTGCTCCTCAAAGGAATCCTGCACAGAAAACACACAGTGGTGCATGACATTCACAAAATATTGAAATATAATTGTAATGGTTAGTTGAAAATGACTTACAATCTTCTCGACAATTTTCTTTGTGGCCTCAGTCGTCATCTCCCCTATTTTCTTCGTGCGGGCCATCTTCCACTTCACGTGGCGTCTGACCAGGGATGGAGGGTCGATGACGCCATCAACGCTTCCTGACTGTGCAGCTTCCTCTAGCTTCTTCTTCGTCTTCTCAGCCAGGAGCTTCTGTTCCAAATAATCATAACCCCCACGAGACAAAACGTGGGGGGCAGTATTCTGCTTCTGGATGGCTTGTGCCTTCTTGCGCACATCCTGAAAAAATTAAACAATAATGTTTGAAATTGGTAGAATGAAGTATAACAACATCATGCTTTTTGAAAAACAACTTAAATGGCAAGGAACATATCTCCCAAGAAGGGTCTCTGTGAGTCTGGCAAAACTGGGCCCACTTTTCCTTGCTGATGCCGTATTTCTCACAGACAGTGTCCTTGACACGGTCCTGATCGGCTGCAAGGGCCCATTTCCTCGTGAGGTCTGATTTAAACTGCCTCCATCTCTCCCCCACGGTCTGCAGTAACTTCCTTTTCGTCCTACTGTCAGAAGCCTCTGGGATATCAAATTCCGCCTGAAAACATCAAATAAAGTTTATTTGTTACAATAATGTATTTTTTGGCTATTAATTAAACAAAATCAAATAAGAAAAGAAAAATACCTGAATATCCTCCCAAATCAGGTCCTTCTGAGCAGTAGGGTCCTCCTTCCAGTTCTCGTAGGCGACATCCACCTTATCACGCGCCACAATCCCCAAATATGTTCTTAATTTCTTCCTGTGGGGACCGTCGCCTTCTCGGTAGCAGGATCAACATGTACCACTAGTCTCTCAGCACCAGGTGGTCTAGTGGACAACGATCGTAGACGTGAGGCTTTGCGTGTTCGCTTCACGGCAGACGGCGAAGCCGATGCGTCCGAAGGAGGAGGAGTAGGAGGAGGAGGAGGAGGAGTGGAGGCAGGTGGAGAACCCATGATCTGTTATACAATAACATACAACAACATACAAAATAGGATTAATCAAAAGAGGATCAGTCATAAGTGTTTTTTGGAAGGCAAAAGTATAATATTATTAATAAAACATAACTGGACCAGAGGTACTTAGGAGATCAGATACAAGACACCCAAGGTGCCACCTTCCAAAAACATAAAACCCAACAAAACCCCACCACAGAAGGAGACAAGACAAATTAACCAAAGGACTCCGAAAGATTGGTAGTTGTGCTTTTTAATTGTGATTTGGGGCAACCATGTTATAAAAAGTCTATTACATGTAATCAACAGTCAATGCATGCTTGATGGAATATAAATACTATATCTTCAGAAATACACATGTACATGGCATCCTTAGGACTTCATCTAGCTGATGTTTGTTGCCAGTTTCATCATCCACCACCCTTTTCTTCTCTGCCTTCTCACGTGAGAAAGCATAAATATGGGTTTAACAACAATAAACGTGAGAAGACAGAGAAGAAAAGGGTGGTGGATGATGAAACTGGCGACAAACATGAGCTGTATGAAGTCCTAAGGATACCATCTAAAAGAAAATACCGATGCCTCAATCAGAGAAAAATGTAGTTGTCACTTACTTGCTTTGGTGACCTCAGTCTCTGCAGAAAATTACATTAGACGATGTTAATCAATTCTTCTTCATCATGATCATTTCGATTAGCATGAACGTCGTCAGCTTCTTCTTCTCCGATAATGTTAGGAGTGATTTGAGCAGTCAAAGGACTAACATAGGTGTCGATGTATGAATCATCATCTTCTACATTAACACCAATTGTTTTGGACTGCAGAACCACGCACCACCTTTCATCACAAGGGTCTTGCACGTAAAATACTTGTCTAGCTTGTTCTGCCATGATGAAAGGGTCATTGTGGTAACCAAGTTTCTTTAGGTCTACCAACGTAAATCCTATATCATCGGTGCACACACTGGTGTTGCTGTCAACCCATTTACATTTGAAAACACATACCGTAAATTTCACATAGTTAAGCTCCTAAATTTCATCAATGAACCCAAAGTAAGGTATGAAAGCTACACAGAGATTGGCGTCATTGACACTTGCAAAGTGTTGAGATTCAGCCCTTAGGGTGACCCCACTGTTCTGCATTGTACTTTTGTCATCTTGTGCTTTTGTGTAAAATGAATACCTGTTTATGTCGTATCCTTGCCAGGTTATAACATTTCTTTTAGGCCCATCTGCTAGCTTTCTTAATGTTTCTGAAGCATTCTCATCTGCAAAGATTGTATCTTTAAACCAATCATAGAAAGTCTTGTTATGCTTTTTCAACACCCAATTCTTTGACATTTTCGGATTATTCTATTTGACTAAAGCTTCATGCTTAACTATGTATGGCAAAACTTCATTCCTGTTGTTCAAGACATACAAGTGAGCTTGTAACAAATCTTCTACACTTGGAGTCATCACATGCAGTCCTCTTGAACCCTTACCACCCACTCTGTCATCATGCCGAGATTCAGGAAGCCCAACAGGTTTAGCCTTCTCTAAGTATTCTGAACAAAATTCAATGGCTTCTTCTGCAATGTACCTCTCAACAATAGATGCTTCTGGACGATATAGATTCTTTGTATACCCTTTTAAGATCTTCATGTATCGCTCAATCGGGTACATCCATCGTAGATAAGCAGGACCACATCATTTGATTTCTCTGACCAGATGCACAATCAAGTGAATCATGATGTCAAAGAAAGCAGGGGGAAAATACATCTCCAACTGGCACAATATAATAGCGGCCTTGTTTTCCAACTCATCAAACTTGACTGGATCAATGACTTTGCTAGATATAGCATGGAAGAAAAAGCACAGGCGAGTTATCGCTAACCTGACTTTGTTTGGCAAGATGTCTCATATAGCCACAGCTAACAATTGTTGCATGAGCACGTGACAATCGTGAGACTTTAACCCTACAAGCTTAAGCTCCTTCAACTGCACAAGGCTCTTAATATTTGAAGAGTATCCTTGTGGAACATTCACCCGACGAAGACACTGACATAAACTTATCTTCTCCTTCTTGGACAAAGTATGGCAGGCTGGGGGCAAGTAAATTTTCTTCCCATCAGACCTTGGATGCAACTGTGATCGTATACCCATATCAGCTAGATCTTGACGGGTATTCAAGCCATCCTTCGTCTTGCCTTGAATGTTAAGGAGCGTCCCAATCACACTGTCACAAACATTTTTCTCCACATGCATAACATCAATACAATGTCTAACATCAAGATGACACCAGTACAGAAGATCAAAGAAAATGGACCTCTTCTTCCATATGCAACTCTGACTTTTATCCTTCTTTTGGGTCTTCCCAAATACATTATTCAGGTGTTGAACCCGCTGATATACCTGCTCACCAGTCAACGGTATCAGCGCAATATCATGCTCTTGACTTCCATTAAAAGCTTTTTTCAATCATCTGTAAGGATGATTGGGTGTTAGACAGTGGCGATGCCTACTATAGACAGTTTTTCTCCTATGTTTAAGTTGTATGTAACTTGTATTTTCTTCACAAATGAGGCATGCATGATGACCCTTAACACTGTAACCGCTGAGATTCTCATATGCTGGAAAGTCATTAATGGTACAAAAAAGCATTGCACGCATTTCAAAGGTCTCCTTGCGAAACGCATCAAACACTACAACCCCGTCGTCCCACAACTTTCTCAGATCTTCAACCAACGGACTTAGATAAACATCAATGTCATGTCCTGGTTGTCTTGGGCCTGATATCATCATAGACAACATCATGTATTTTCGCATCATGCACAACCAAAGAGGCAAATTGTAAATTACTAGCAGAACTGGCCATGAACTGTGTTGAGTGCTTCAGGTGCCATATGGATTCATTCCATCACTGGCTAGTCCAAGTCTAAGATTTCTTGGCTCTTTCCCGAAATCTGGATACACACCATCAATCTTCTTCCACTACAAGCAATCAGCCGGATGACGGACCATTCCATCAGAAATCCTTCCAGTTGCATGCCATGTAAGGTCTTTTGCATCATCCTCATTAGAAAAAAAGACGCTTAAACCTTGGAATGATTGGAAGATACCACAAAACCTTCACTGGGAGGCCCTTTTTCGAGTTTTCATCAGAACTGCTTTCTTCTTCATCCTTCACTTTGTACCGTGAAGTCCCACAGATAAGGCATTTGGACATTTCTTGGAATTCATGCCTGTACAATATGCAATCATTGGGGCAAGCATGAATCTTCTGATACTCCATACCCATCGGACACAATATCTTTTTTGCCTTATAGTAACTTTTAGGCAACGTGTTGTCCTCTGGAAGCAGATTGTGCAATACCTCAAGCAGTGAGGTGAAACTTTTGTCACTCCATCCATATCTGGCCTTCACATTAACCAGACTTAACACAACAGACAACAGGGTTAAGGAATTCTTGCACCCCGCATACAAAGGCTTCTTAGAATCACTCTGCAATCCTTCATACGCAGGGGCGTGTGCTTGCTGGAAAGACTCTTGTCCAAGGTCACGAATCATGTCTTCTAATCGATCTCCCATTTTACATCAAACGGTTCAGATTGGGACCCACTCTACATGTCTGTGACTTCACCATGCCATATCCACGTCGTGTAATTCTTCTTAATCCCATCACACAATAGATGGTCTCGTATGTCATCGAGTAATTATCGTCTTCCATTCAAACAGTTGATGCAAGGACAATAATATTTTCCTTCTTCATTCGGTCGACCTCTTTCTGAAGCAAATTGCAAGAACTGTTCGACGCCATCCTCATATTCTAGGCTCATGCGACTTTCATTCATCCAACTTCGATCCATCTAAGCAATTCCATGCATGAAAATCTCACTTTTTTATTTATAGGTGTGGCCCTATCCCATTTAGGAAAACTGTCTTTTATGTTAGCTTCAATTGTCAGGGTTACCACTATTTACAAAAATTTGACTAAATTTTGGCAGCATTTCGCATTGGTCTCCAAGTGCACGACATGACATCGGTCAAATGAATTTCCTGATAATCAAGTATGCACTCAGAGAACAACTTGAAATGCATTGAACCGAAATTTAATCAAATTAATGAAAATAATAATAACCTTCACGAATGAATCTAACATAAAAATACCAGTCTCCCCAAACTGTCCAAACAGACAATTCAAGACTAAATACAATGACTAATGCAAACTGTCCACAAGAGTCATTGCATTCAGTCTCAAACTGGAATCTAAGGTTCACTCACCATGAACAACAATTGTTTATATAGAAAATTACACTGATCACATACAAGAACATACAAAAGGTAAAATTCAATTACAGACAAATATAGACATCAGCAGTTGTTTATGTAACTAATTTCAAATGCTGGGTTTCAAGGGTGCTTATGCTTTATTATTGTAGTTGGGTATATGTGTGTGTGTGTGTATCATGAGGGTCTGTGTGTATCATAAGTACCAATGATGTGTTAGCCATTCTTTGCAGATCAACCAACAAACTAAAGATATATCTGCAAAGAATGGGAAATTAGGATTGAAATTGATACCAATGTGAAGAGAGAAGAGGTGGAGAAGCTGGTCAATGACTTCATTGCAGGAGAGAAAGGAAACAAAATGAGACAAAAGATCGTGGAGTTGAAGAAGAAGGCAGGGGAAGCCACTACCCCCAGTGGTTGTTCATTCATGAACTTGGACAAATTCATTAAGGAGGTGTTGCTTAATTAGATAAACCGAAAAAGTTTCTTCTAGAAATCAAAATTCTCCTTGCTTGCCTTGAGATAGAAAGCCTCCACAATTATTGGATTTTGCCCTTAACATCTTAGCATCGGATTCTCGCTCCTCTTCTGTTCCTTTTGTTGTGGTCCTAAAACATCATAATGATCCTCTTCTCATTATTTCAGGAACCAATCAAGGCTACAGAGAAATCTCATGTACCTATCTGCAATAGCTGATTCTCAACCACAACCATCTCCATTGGATGGTCAGGTACATCATACTGTTGGGGATATCACTGCAACAGCCTTTCTCAGTGCTTCAACAGCAGCAAGGCATGCACAGCCAACTTGGCATGAGCTCCAGTGGAAGTCAAGGCCTCCACATGCTGCAAAGTGAAGCCACTAATGTTGGAGGCAATGCAACCATAGGAATTGGAGGAGGGTTTCCGGACTTTGTACACATCGGTAGTGGCAAGCAAGATATTGGAATCTCTAGTGAAGGCAGAGGAGGAAACTCTAGTGGCCACTCTGGTGATGGTGGTGAGACACTTAATTACCTTAAAGCTGCTGGTGATGGAAACTGAACTAACCAGGGAGAATGGTAAAAGTTTCCTTGGCCCTTAGCCGTTTATTGAGTTAATTAGGAGAATTAGGCAGTGGAGATTAAGTAGGGAAGGGAAGGAGGAAAGCAAAAAGTTGTTGCTTAGATATCTTGTTCGTTAATCTTGTGCTAAAGGCAAACTGCCTTAACGTTTCTGTAGTACTAGTATTTTCTGTGTGTGTGTGTGTGTGTATGTGTGTGTGTGTGTGTGTTTCTGTGTGTGTGGGTGGGTGTGGGTGTGTGTGTGTTTCTGTGTAGGTGGTTGTGTGTGTGTGTGTGTTTCTGTGTGTGTGTGTATGTGTGTTTGTTTCTGTGTGTGTGGTTGTGTGTGTGTGTGTGTGTGTGTTTGTTTCTGTGTGTGTGGCTGTGTGTGTGTGTGTGTGTGTGTGTGTATGTGGGTGTGGGTGTATGTGTGGCTGTGTATGTGTGTGTGTGTGTGTGTGTTTCTGTGTGTGTTGAAGAATTGGTTTGGGATGATATTTTGGGGGAGATGACTTTCTTGGTGACGCTACGATGCACTGTGTGTTTGCATAAGATACTGTCTTCCATTGTGTTCCTTATTCTAATGACTGTGCCACGAAGCAAAATAGGGAATGAAAAGAGAGAATCGTGAAGGGGAAGGTTAAACCGAAATCTTCCAAAAGGTTAAAAAAAGAGGAAAGATAGAAAGAAATATTAAGACATGGTTAGGACTGATGATAGGAATAAAGAGAAAATAACCACTTTTGACATCATGGGGGTGTGTGAGAGAAAAAGAAAGAAAAAAGGGAATTATTCAGATGATGTTGATTCCAATAGTGTTGAGAAGGTAGTAGCTATGTGGGAGAGGAGACTTTCGTTGAAACTTCTGCTTGCTGCCTTGAATGGAAAGGATTCAGCAGTAGCTATGTGCAGATTCTACAGGCTCATGGGTACTACCACTGCTGAGCTGTTGTTGAATCGGTAAAGAAGAACAAGAGTTCAGTTTCTGCTGATAAGTCCCTAACACTGATTTCCATGTTTTGTAGGTTTAAGGATACTTGGGTGTGGGGAGCTGCATGTAATGGGATCTTCTCTACCAAAAGTTCAATAAAAAAACATATATATAGATAATACAAGAGAGAAAGAAGGGCAGTGGCAGTCACAACATATATATAGAGAAGGGCAGTAGATAAAATTACAAAAACATTCAACACTAACAATGAACAAGTTCTGAGAGATGAAATCACAGTAAATACTTCAAAGATATCAGTCCAATGAAAGAAAGGTCATGTAGAGAGGCATGAACATATCAGTCCAATGAAAGAAAGGTCATGTAGACAGGCATAGCATAAGTTACAAATATACCAGTAATGCATACAACAACAATTTCAAATTAGTTTTCGAATCAAAGATATAAATACCTGAGTTCAAGGCTTCAACACAATTGACTTTCTAGCAATGACCGCAGGACCAGTTTGAATTTTTAAACAGCAATGACCACAGGATCAACAATGGCTAAAATCGCTCCTAATGGAATCTGAAAATAGTATGGCAGCATAATTTAGTGTTTAGAAAATTAAATAAAAAAAGGCTAAATGACATTATAAATAATATATTTGATTTTGTCCTGCATCCATTTCCTTCCCTCTATCTAGTTTGGAGTCTTATACTCAAATTACTTGCTGACTTTCTTCTATATTCACTCTTGCATTTGTGGGAGCTTGTGATTATGCTTAGTCATGTTAATTTCTTCTATATTCACTCTTGCTTGTGGCTAATATTTATGCCCCCTGTGATTTAGAAGGTAAAAGACAGCTATGGCAGTCTTTGAGTACAAGGAAGCTTCAATCTCAATTGGGTACAGGTATTAAGTGGGTCTGTATCAGGAATTTGCAAGAAACAAAGAGGGATTCCATTGACAGGGCACTTTGTCAGGCTCTGTAGGGTCACTCAGACTTTGATTGGGAATCGTTTCCTGTGAACAATACAGCTGAGGGGCTTCTCTGTGTCTGGAATAACAATAACTTCCAGGTTGATATTAAAATAGCTTAAAGGGGTTTCATCATGTTGGAGGGGGTATGGCTGGTAGAAAGTCAGAGGGTAGTGGTGGCTAATATCTATGCTTCTTGTGAGCTAGAAAGCAAAAGACAGTTATGGCAGAGGCTATATTTAATGAAGAATCAGTCTCAGGTTCAGTGTTGGTGCCTTGTAGGGGACTTCAACTGCATCAGACACCCAGCTGAAAGAGTGGGAAGCACTCTTTGTAATC
Source organism: Glycine soja (assembly GCF_004193775.1). Lineage (NCBI taxonomy): Eukaryota > Viridiplantae > Streptophyta > Magnoliopsida > Fabales > Fabaceae > Glycine > Glycine soja. The sequence goes on along the minus strand of NC_041008.1, from coordinate 21,677,202 downwards.
CAGACACTAATCTTATAGCTGAATTTAACGTGGTCAATGTGGACCTTGTCTGTATCCAAGAAACCAAAAGGGAGAATTTTAATAAGAGCATTTGTCAGGCCATTTGGGGGGACTCGACTGCTCAGTGGGATTGTCTTCCTTCTGTGCAGGCTGCTGGTGACTAAAATAATCAGCTTTCTTGCTCCCTGACACATTAGTTATAGTTTTTATGTGTTGTGTAGCACTTAGATTACAAGAGTGTAAGCAAGAGGCAGAAGAAAGGAAGGGAGAGATATGGAGGAGTTTTTTCTGGCAATGAAACTTGTTTTTTCAGTTGCTGTTGTGGGGATTCTAAGCTGGATTCTTTCTGTGTATGGTAATTTGTGGCATGAGTCTCAAAGGGTGAGGAAGAGGCTACAAATGCAAGGTATAAAAGGGCCTCCACCTTCTTTTCTACATGGGAATCTGCCTGATATGCAAAGAATTCAATCTCATGCCAAAGCTGCTTCCACTTGCAACTCCGACCATTCTGATCAGTTTCTAGCACATGACTACACTACAACCCTCTTCCCCTATTTTGAACACTGGAGGAAACAATATGGTACCCTTCTCTTACTTTTGATCTACTAATCTTAACCATTTTTTTAAAAATGTTTTATGTATGTAAACAAATCTGGTGCTGAGGATGTTGGATAACTACAAACCTGGTTAAAAAATTCTGCATTTTTTTTATTATAGATTTAGACCTGTTTGAATAAATTTATTCTTAACAGAAGAAAATAAAGAAATAACTTAAGGACTTATGCTTATATAAGTGTTCTCATCTAATTTCTTTAAAAGTTGAAGTGTATAAGGGTATGCTTGTTTACTCGTCTAAGACGTGTGTATCCTATGATTTTTGCGTCAAGAATTTCAAAAGGCAGAGAAGCTAGACTTTTTAGCTTCTCAATCGACGGGGATCTTTTGCCTCAAATGCTGAACCAAACAGGTTATAAGTTTTTTTTTTTATGAAGCCCATGGAAATTCGAATTCATCACTTTTCTTTTCCTTATTCCTTCCCCCTTAAACCCTCCTTCTCAACCACTCAAACATATTATAAAGGCTGTGTTTACTGTGTCGTTTCTGAAGCTCCAAACATTAGTTCACACTTTCCAAAGTGTCGCAACCTACCCTTGTACGGGCGAGCGAGGCGAAGCTCACGGGTGCGTTTTCCAAAGGAGGAAAATGCACGGAGTCACCACCAATGTTTATTTGTGGAAAACGTAAAAAAAAAACAGAAGGAAACCGGTCATAAAGAATATTCCAAGTTCGGGAGTTGTATTTACGTTTGAGGAAGGTATTAGCACCTCTCACGTTTGTCTCAAAGGACAACAGCCTTTATTTTTAGAATTGTGTGAAATTGTGTTACCCTAACTTTTATTTCTTTTTTTATTTTTGAGGTCGACAAAAGTGGGGCTCTTGCTCCTACATACCCTCCATCGAAGAGGAAATCAGACCTACATAGTTCTTTTTTAAGGGTGAATCAAGCGATTCTTTTTACTTGGAAGGTGGTCATTTTAAGGCGTTGGACCTTAAAAATGATCCATTTTACATGGTAAGAAAAACTGAGGTATTGAACCTTAAAATCCTTTTTAGTATTTTTTTTTTGCGGACGAGCTTGACTTGGCGAGTTGATTTTAGCCTTAGTTCCACTTTAGTTATTAGTCAATTCAATTAAGAAAGAGAAATCCCAAAGAGAAACGTCCAATTGATTTTTTGCTTTATTTTACTAAAAGATATTTTTTGATTATTATATTATTATTTTACCTCTTTTTGGATTCCAACGTGGTTACGGCGTGATCGAACGATCGGATTTCATTTTAACAGAAATTAATGGATAGTACAAATCAAATGATCGGTGGAAATTTATTTTATTTTTTTATTAGGCGAGAAAATGACTTAAGTAAATGACTGAAGCACGTCAAAAGGGGGTACGGAAAGTAAATGAAACGAGAATAGAAGTACACGAAACAAATGAGGACCACCACGGGTACATAGAATGAATTGAAAAGTTCGATTCGGGAGCTTACCAGTTGAAGACCGAAGAACGATGAAGAAAGAACGATAAATGACGAAGAACGGTTGAAAATCTTTGCGAAATCACCCACGGAAATGTTATGGAATCGTTATCGAAGTGCCTCGGCTTGGATTTTCTTCACGGAAACAATTTTCCCCACTGATTTCAAGTGAATACGAAGTGCCAAGAAGGCTGAACCCCTTCCTTCTTCACTCCTCCCCCTATTTATAGGATAATAGGGGAGGAGCTTGCCACCCAGCTCGCCCAGGCGAGCCAAGTTGCTTCCTCCAGAAGCAACCGCCTTCTGGAGAAAGAATCTGGAAGGCCCATGTGGGCCTGGTTGCTATTTGCACCCCTTTCTTACTAAATACACCACCCATTTGCTTTTTTGGTGATTCTTTTTCCATAACGTTACGAAACTTTACGAATTTCGTAACCCGATACTTGTTTTCTTTCCGTAAGGTTACGGAATCTTACGAGTCACGTAATTACTCCTTTTTTAGCTTTCGGAATGTTACGGAAACTCACGAATTGCGCAACAACACTTCCTTTTGATTTCCGGCGCGTTACGGAATTTCACGGATTGCATAACGATGCTTCCTTTTGATTTCCGGCATGTCTCGGAACTTCACGTATTGTGCAACAAAGGGTGCTAAGTACCTCAAAGCTGTCAAACAAAGGTTACATGCCATGAAACAATGGTCCCCGGACGAAATTAGGGTATGACAGTTGCCCCTCTTTACTTACCTTTTATCAGAGATAAGAGGAAAGCAAAGATAAAACACTGATTTCATCCGTCTTCGCCCTTTCCGTGATTAGCCTATGACGACTTCCGTCCCTCCTTCTTTCTCTGCACAACACAAAACAAACACAAACAACAAAAAACACCAATAACATAATATACACATATACACATGTTTGGCGAAGGAACCGGTCGGGAAAATAACAAAAAACCACATTTCCCAGCCACCGGAGGCTTCGCACTTGATAACAGAGGACACATGAACAACGCTAGGCAATCAATTCGCGGGGGTCTAGACTCGATGGTGGAGGACGCATGAACAGTGCTAGGCAATCAATTCATGGGTCTCCGAATAAGATTTGAGGGTGGAGGATAGGCGAACAACGCTAGGCAATCAATTCGCGGTGCTCCAGACTCGATGGTGGAGGACTAATGAACAGCGCTAGGCAATCAATTCATAGGTCTCCGAATAAGATTTGAGGATGGAGGATAGGCGAACAACGCTAGGCAATCAATTCGCGGGGCTCCAGACTCGATGGTGGAGGACGCATGAACAACGCTAGGCAATCAATTCATGGGTCTCCAAATAAGATTTGAGGGTGGAGGATAGGCGAACAGCGCTAGGCAATCAATTCGCGGGGCTCCAAACCCGTTGGTGGAGGATGCATGAATGACAATCAATTCATGGGGCTCCGAATAAGATTTGAGGGTGGAGGATAGACGAACAACGCTAGGCAATCAATTCGCGGGGCTCCAGACTCGTTGGTGGAGGACGCATGAACAGCGCTAGGCAATCAATTCATGGGTCTCCGAATAAGATTTGTTGGCAGGACCGAATGGTCCACCAGTTTTTTGCACCTAAAAGGCGAACATGCTTTAGCAAGGAAAAATAAATCATTCACGAGAGCACCATATTTTAGAGAAACAATATACTTCATGCCAAAAGTAATTTTCCTTGTAACCGAAAATGATGGGCAGGATGTCAACATTTAACTTTTAAATAAACATTCAGGGGAAGCGTCGGGTCAAACTGAAACTAGGAATAAAATCACTCATAGTGTATAAAAACTCACACAGGCAAGTGTTTTACCCTAATCCCAAACCATAGTTGCACCATGACTTTATTTTGCACATGATTTCCTATCGAACCAAAAGATCACACACACAATCACGGATCAATAGGATTTTCTCGAGGGTAGTGTTTTTGGAGAGGAAGCTGGGTGTTTCGGTCTTTTCCTCTTTGTTTATGTGGGGCGGGACATCGCCAGTCGGGAGCGACCTTGAATGGAAAATCCCAAAGGAAGAACCACTTCAAAAGTGGGTCTTCCCTTTGCCGGCGGTCATTTACCTCGCCGAAAATTTATTTGGTCCGAAGATCTTCTGTTCTCTTTCCTGGTTTCCTTTATTGATCGGGAATTATTCTATTTTCCTCCGATCTTTTCCTTTTTACTTTCTTCCGATCTTCGATCGAGAATCCTTCTTTTCCTTTTCCTTTCTTTCTTTTCATTTCTTCCTTTCTGATCTTTGATTGGGAATTCGGGTTTTACCATTCGTTATTCGCTCTCCCTTGAGGAGATTCTATGTCCTTTTCTTCGGGGGAAAGGATGAGGATTCTTTTCATGGGCCAAGGTTCAAAGTAGCTTAAGGTTGTGTCTCAACAAGGTCTTTTCATCGTGCGAGCCCGATTTTGATATCTGGGGCAAAACAAATTCGTGTGTCAAGGTGTCGGTCTCAGGTTGAATTTCCATATTATTTCCACGAGGCTCACGTAACAATGATGATTTGGAAACAACGTGCAAAATTAGTCATGGCTACAACTAGGTGGGTACTCAAGCATCCAGATTATGGCATTGTGATACTAAGGCTTGGGATTTACACAAGTAGACCCAATATTTCCAAATTATGTTCTTTCATCGGTTCAATGAATCCATCCATTCTTATCTCGGTTATTCCAGAAAATAAACTCTTAGCGTCAGTCTCTTGTTTCCAAAAGATATGTTTGCTCTCTGCGAATGATTTATGCTTCCTAGGACCATAACATGCCGACCTTCGAGGTCTTTCTTTCTTTTTCTTTTTGTTTCATTTTTTATGTTTGCAAAAACTATACATCCATCATCATCTATGAGAAAAGCTCTTCTTTGTACACCTACATTCCTATATACGACAAACTTTTTCTGTATACACACGCATTAAAAACTCTTTCTCTTCATATCAACACGGCCTACATACAAACTCTATTCCTGTTCAAAGATTTCTTTTTTGTTTTTCAACATCTACTCGTGGTTTACACAAAAATTTCTTTATATACACTCGTTGCTCACACTCAAGAATTTCTTTCCACACCTTATTTATACACGCACACAAAATATTTCCATACACTTTTTACATATAAAAAACTCTTTTCTTTTCTTTATATATAGACATGGCATTTGTTCACAACACCTCTTTCTCTTTCTATTCTTGGCGTTATCACGATGTTTGTTCGTTTTATTTTAGGACGACGTTCCTAAATGAAAACTCTACATGGTTCTGGACTTTCAACAAACATTATCGACAATAACGAAGTATGCACTAACGCAACAGTCCAAACAAAATGTATGCACAAAACACATGACAACTGAAACAACAAAAACAAATGTTAGACCCTCAAGTCATAGAAATGAAATAACATACAAATATGAATCTGGGGATCCCACGGTCATGTGGCTCCGCATGCCACCGGACTCTTGGGTCACAGTAACAAAAGGTGGGGTGGTCGACAAAAGCAGGGCTTTTGCTCCTACATATCCTCAATTTGTGATGAGGAACTCAGACCTACGTAGTTCTGGATAACTGTGAGACTAAAAATAGTCTCGGTGTTTTCTTCACTAAAATGCGAACATGCTTTAGTAAAGAGACAAAACTTCCAACTAATCAGAGCAACATATGTTTTTTGGATGAAAAACAATGTGTCTATCGGGGAAGGAGAGTATGCTGATGAAATTTTCTCATTACCGTAAATGAGATTTTGGATGTTAGCATTTCATTTCTAAATGACCATTTAGAGGAAGCACTAGGTCCAACAAAAATAGAAGAAAATTACTCAAAGTGTGTCAATCTCACAAAGGTAAGTGTTTCATCCTAATTCCGAACCATAGATATGTCATGACTTGATTTCACAAATCATTTCCTATCAAATCAAAGATTACATGTGTGATCATGGATCAATAAGACTTTTTTTTTTGGAAATGGTTTTTAGGTGGGAAATTTGGCTTTGAGTGTTTTTGCCTTTTCCTTTTCTGTTTTTGTTTAGTGCGGGGCGAGAAAGTCGCTAGCGCATAGGATTTTGGTTGGCAATCAAAGGGCGAGGACCACTTTAGGTCGTGATTTCCTTTTTTCTTGTTTACTTGGTGACAAATCTGTATTGTTCAGATATTGTCTAGTCCAAAGACCTTTCTGTATATTTCTTCTGTTTTCTTCCAATCTTTGATTGGGAACTTTCTTTCTTTTTTTGCTTTCTCCCACTCTTTGATTGAAATTTTCCTTTTCTTTTTTTTTGTTTTCTTCCGAGGGCAATGATTGGCATTCTCACCCTGGGTCAAGGTTTATGATAAGTTGGGATTTTGGCTCAAGACTTGTAAAATGGCTGGTCATGATATATGTCAGGGTTTGGCCAGCGGTTCGGGGATAAAGGGGATGTCCTACATTATTTCCATGATACACATGCAACAATGATGATTCAGAAATTTTATGCAAAATTGGTCATGCATGCACCCATGTGGACACTCAAGCATCAAGTTTTTATGGTCATGTGACACTAGGGCTCAGGATTCATTTTCCCTATTTAAGTCAACCTAGTGTTTCCAAAATATGTTTTTTTATCAATTCATGCATTCATCCGAGTCTATTTTGGGCGTTCAGGAAAATTTTCACAGCATTCACCCTTCAGGTGTATACACATTTTTTCCAAAAAACTGGTTATGATCAGTGAATCTTTTTTCTAAGAAAAGCTGGAAGTTATTTCTCTTCAAAAGCATGTTGGCTTTTCAGCCGAAAGATATATTTCTTGTTCTCTTTTTGTTTTTGTTTTTTTTTTCATGAGGTATTTTTCTACCTAAACATGTGTATATTTTTGTGAGGTATTTTTGCTATATACATGCATATCCAAGGTATCTTGCTACCTAAACATAAATATATATATATATTGTGAGGTATTTCTTGCCACATACATGCATATCCAAGGTATCTTGCTACCTAAACATACATATATATATTTTGTGAGGTATGACTACCTTCCGAGCTTGTGCTTGTTTTATTTAAATTCCTAGGATCATGAACAACTAGGTGTGTCCTACTATGACTGGAGAAACAATGGTGATGAAATAACAAGCAGAGATTTAAAAGGTACTAGGTTGCCTCCTAATAGCGCTTCTTTAACGTCTTGAGCTGGACGCCTTATGACTTGTCGGTCACGGACCTAGTACTTTGCTTACCTTTGGCTTTGGACTTGGTCGCCTATTGGTCGGCCATGTGTCGTAGGCAACGCTCTAACCTTTTTGTGGATAAGCTGAGGTGAACTCTAGAGGTGGTGGCAGTGCGTTTGTTGCCCGCTGCCGGCCATCCCTAGGCTGCTGTGGTGTCTCGCCCTGCGCCTTCCTGGGGGCGCAGTACTTCTCGACGAAAGCCCGGTTAATAGGGGGCCTGATGAACTTGCTGGGGGCGATGAGCACTCCGTAGAACTGACAGAGGCCCGTAATCAGAGCTGGAAACCCTAGGACCCTGTTGGACTTCTTCGGGCCCACTAGGTGTCTTGCGGGTGCGATCCCTGCAAACAATAGATGACATTAGAAATCAATTGAGCGATGTGCATACTTACCTATGTTATGATGGCGTGACCTTGTTGGGGGAAACGGGCACCCTGTAGGACTGACAGAGGCCCGTAGCTAGAGCTGGAAACCCGAGGGCCCTGTTGGACTTCTCCGGGTCCATTGTGTGTCTTGTGGGCACGATCCCTGCAAATAGTGGATGGCATCAGAAATCAGTTTAGCCATATGCATACTTACCTATGTCGGAACAACATACCAACTGATATTTCTACCAGGGGAGATCGGCATTGCGGTCGTCGAGTGGAATGTTGCTAAGCAGCAACGTCATCCATATCTATGCAAGAGTGGTCATGTTGGTGTGCATGACCCGCACTCGTCTCTCTGGTTGTGCTCGCATAGTTGGTCGTCCTCCAATATGTATAGTAGCTACGTGATAGCCTCCCTCTCTGGTTGTGCTCGCATAGTTGGTCGTCCTCCAACATCAGGGGGTGGCCCAGGAACTAATAAAAGGAAACTACTGGCCCCTTAACCGGGAGCGCAAGTCTCGGTTAAGCATCTAAGGGAAAAGGACCTTAAATTCTATTAAGGTGTGGATATGGAGCACACTAAAAATGAGGACGCGTAGCCCTCTAAAGGCGAGGGCGTGCAGCCCTCTAAAGGTGAGGCGTATAGTCCTCTGAAGATGAGGACATGTAGTCCTCTAAAGGCGAGGGCGTGTAGCCCTCTGAAGGCGAGGGCGTGCAGCCCTCTGAAGGTGAGGACGTGTAGTCCTCTGAAGGTGAGGGCGTGTACCCAAGGGTCCACCCTTATGAGAATGCAAGAGATTGACTCATCGAGAGGGCCGATCATCCCAAATTCAAAAGATTGGACATTAGATGTAGGAAATCTATGCAGTTAACATGATTTTTAGTGATGCAGATGTATGCAACCTTTGAAATTTGGTAAATGTGGACTTCATATGAAACAATGCAATGCAACGGAAAGTTGTACAATGTTCATGACATTTTTTCCCTATTTTGTGATTTTTATTTTGATTTAAATTTTTTGGAAAACACAGATTGATTGTCCTTTTGAAAGAGGTGATAATTCATGCAACCTTATCCTATCTTTTGCAAATCTCTCCGGGAACTCCCTCAGAGTGTATGTTATGTTTGATTTAGTCACTTGACCATTTTGGAGTGACGACAATGGAGCTTTTTTATGCTTAATCAATCCATTGAAATGCCAGGGTTTGTTCCCCCCCCCCCCCTTTTTTTTGTTTAAAAACATCGACGGGTGAGAACTTTTGATCTGCCCCTAGGTTCGCTTGAGGCTCATGCATGATGCCCCTCATTGCCCCAGTGTAGGGCTTTGAGGTACCAATTTGTTATCTTTCGTCATGACCTTCTAGCAGGGAACCTATTGGGTGAGAGCTTCTAATCTGCCCCTAGGTTTACTTGAGGCTCATGAACGATGCCCCTCATTGCCCCAGTGTAGGGCTTTGAGGTACCAATTTGTTATCTTTCGTCATGACCTTGTAGCAGGGAACCTATTGGGTGAGAGCTTCTAATCTGCCCCTAGGTTTACTTGAGGCTCATGCACGATGCCCTTCATTGCCCCAGTGTAGGGCTTTGAGGTACCAATTTGTTATCTTTCTTCATGACCTTGTAGCAGGGAACCTATTGGGTGAGAGCTTCTAATCTGCCCCTAGGTTTACTTGAGGCTCATGCACGGTGCCCCTCATTGCCCCAGTGTAAGGCTTTGAGGTACCAATCGTTATCTTTCGTCATGACCTTGTAGCAGGGAACCTATTGGGTGAGAGCTTCTAATTTGCCCCTAGGTTTACTTGAGGCTCATGCACGGTGCCCCTCATTGCCCCAGTGTAAGGCTTTGAGGTACCAATCGTTGTCTTTCGTCATGACCTTGTAGCAGGGAACCTATTGGGTGAGAACTTCTAATCTGCCCCTAGGTTCGCTTGAGGTTCATGCACGGTGCCTTTCATTGCCCCAGTGTAGGGCTATGAGGTAACCATCGTTGTCTTGTTTTCACAACCTTGTAGCAAGGGAGAATGAAAGAAGCAGTTGATTTTTGCAAAAAGAATTTTCCAAGGACGAGAAATAGTTGAAGGATTTTTTCAGTTGATGGATTAAGTCAAATGACTCCTATGTAGAAGCAAGATGTTTTGATGTTTTGATGATGCCAAAGGATCAAGTGCTTCTAAGACAAGAATCCAAGAAAATCAAGATATATGATCAAGCTGATCTCTAGAATCTTAGGAAGAAGTTTCCAAATTGAAAAAGCAAAAGGTTTGGCCAAAGAATTCTATCTAAATCATTTCAAATTGCAATTTACTTTCTAGTAATCGATTACAAGCAGCTGGAAATATTTATAACAGTCACTAGAAATTTGAATTCAAAATTTATAATGTGTAATTGATTACACATGGATGGTAATTGATTACCAGCAGTTTATTGAGCGTTTTAATTCAAATTTTAAAGCCTATAATTGATTACACAAGTCTTGTAATCGATTACTAGAAGAGATTTTCAGAAAATAATTTCCAAGAGTCACATCTATTCAAATGGTTTATGAATGGCCATCAAAGGTCTATTTATACGTGACTTGGAAACACGAATTTGAAGAGAGTTTTCATTGCCCAAAAAGTTTATCCTCTCAAAAGATTAAGAGAGTTTTTCTAAACTGAAATGTCTTATCCTCTCATAAAGATTCCTTGGTCAACCACTTGCATATTCAATAAGGAATTTTGATTGATCTTCATTGTACAATCTATCTTTTTAAAGAGAGATTTCTTCTTCTCTTCCTCTTATTTCTGAAAAGGGATTAAGAGACTGCGGGTCTCTTGTTGTAGAGGATTCCTGAACACAAGAGAAGGGTTGTCCCTGTGTGGTTCAGACTTTGTAAAAAGAGTTTTTCAAAGAGAGTGGAAAAACTTAAGTGGGTTGCTTGATGACTAGACTTAGGCACGGGAAGTGGCCGAACCAATATAAATCAAGTTTGCATTCCTCTCTTCCCTTAAACTTCTTTTATTTATTGCTATTTATCTTTTGCTTTAAAGAAGTTTATTTTGAATTGTCTTTTGAGTAATTCATGTTAAGGGTGTATTGTTAGTCCGAAAAGAGAGAGTGAAAGTTTAATTGGGGAATAGTCTTTGTATCTTAATTCAACCCCCCTTTTTCTTAAGGTAACTGAGGCCATTTGTCCAACATCCTATTCTTGATAACTCACTTCTCTCTAAAAAGACAAATTTTCCGGAATGATAAAATGAGGTCACATGAACGTCTTGAAAACACAGTCAATTAAATGCTTTTTTTTCTTTTGGAACTCTTTTTTTTATTTTTATTTTGAAACTTATTTGTTTTGAACTTTACTCGTTGTTTTACGGCACCCCCACCAACGTGCAAGACGAGTAATCTCTGATTGAACAGCCTTGGAAGTCCAAACTCAGGAGCACAGGTCGCTTGAGCAAACAGACCAATGGCTTGCCCCCACATTCCGGTGAAAGTTGAATAAGCAAAGATGCGTTTGTGAGAGGATGAGGGACAAAGATATCAACTTTATCCATTTCATTTAACATTGTAACTGTGGTTTACAATAATGGTACAAACTTGAAAATCCTGATGAGTCATTAGAGACATCTAACAACAGCTTTCAAAATTGCCCCATGTGTGGCATCTCTTGTCAATGTCAGGATTTACACGCGATTCTTCTCAAATTTCAGCCAGCCCGCATCAATTAGACCTTGCACCTTACGCTTCAGGGCCCTACAATGCTCAATGGAACGCCCCGGGGCCTCTCCATGACAAGCACACGTTGCGTTCGAGTCGTATTCTCGGAGAAATGGAGGTTAATGAACCTTGGCTGGGGTTATGGCTACCATTGAATTATCAAGTAGATATAGGAGCAAGTCAGCATAGGACACTAGAATTGGGGTGAATTCTACAGGCTTTCTTGCTGCAAAATTCATTTCTTGGTTGGTGTTTTTGGTTTGTGCTAAAGGTGGTGTTCGTCATTGGAAGTGCGGTAGACAAACTTTGTGGTTGATTTAGGGATGGCCTTTGTGGATAATTGCGTGGTGGGTAAGGAGAAGGTTTGTTATTGGATGAATAATGACATTGTTGGGTTGGTGGGAAACTTGGCTGTATAGGAATGGCAGTCATAGCATGGGCTTCTCCCTCATTCTCACCCTCTTCATTTGCCCCAGTTTTTTTTTTTTTGGCATTTATCAAAGCATGATGATCAAATTTGCCTCTTTTTAGACCCACTTTGATCCTTTCGTCGGTGAAGACCATATCATCAAAGCTTGAAGGTGTGTAGCCCACCATCTTTTCATAGTAGAATACTGGTAATGTGTCTACTATCATTGTCATCATTTTTTTTCTCCGTCATTGAGGTGCCACTTGAGCTGCCAGGTCTCTCCACCTTTGGGCGTATTTTTTTGAAAGATCTGTGCCCCCTTTTTGCACATGTTTTGTAGTTGCATCCTATCCGAAGACATTATACTAACACTGCCTAACGAAGGCAACCACTAGGTCCTTCCAAGAATGGACTCGGGAAGGTTCCAAGTTAGTGTACCAGGTAACAGCTACCCTAGTAAGACTTTCTTGGAAGGAATGTATCAACAATTCCTCATCTTTTGCGTATGCCCCCATCTTCCGATAATACATCTTTAGATGGTTCTTGGGGCAAGTAGTCCCCTTGTACTTGTCAAAGTCCAGCACCTTGAACTTAGGAGGGGTGATGATATTGGCTACTATGAACAACTCTTCTAGGTTAGCAAAGGCATAATCTTCACCTCCTTCAATGACCCTGAGCCTTTCCTCTAGATGATCCAACTTTCCCATTTCTGCCATAGCATGAGGGTTTTTACTTGTTGTGGAATGCAAGAGGTGTAGCTGGGGGTGATACTGAGGTCCCTCCAAAGGGTTTTGTAGGGGTATACCACCAACTGTTTGCCCTTCAGTGGCATATCCGAGGCAAGGCTCGAAGTCGGCTAGATTGTGATGGGGAATTTCATGTGTCTCCCCCATGGTTTAAGAGACATGTGCATGATCAGTTTGGGGTTGTTGGCTCTCAATGGGTATAGGAGTGGAGTTATTGACATTCTTATTGGGAGTGTACGCCACATTGGGTGGCATATAGTTGAGAGGCAAGCCATATGGCAGGAAGGCGTGCTCGTTTTGAATTTGCACATCATGGGGGCCGCCCGTACTTCCCAAATCTTTGCCTACCATAGTTGAGGTTGGATGATTCATTTGGTTGAGGCCAGATGGGGGCATCGGGTTCACCTTAGCGACAGTTCTGGTAGCGGCAATTGCAACCGCATTGGCTTCCATTATCTTCTTCATGATCATCATGGCCTCCATCATCATGGCCATTTGCTCTTTCATGGCCTCCATGTCGGCCTTCATCTTCTCTTGTACCTCATCTACTTCACCCATTACTCTAGCTCTAGTACGGGTTCGGTGAGGGCACCGTAAAACATTTTTTTTTATAACAATGATTAAGTTCATTTTATTTTATTTTATTTTATTTTTCAAGGAAAGAATGTAATAAGCAATGCAACCAATGAAAAGCATGGATGTATGCGAATGATGCATAGTTGAAGTATTGCCAATTTTTACGCATGACATGGGGTTGAATCAATTTAGATTTTCAACATGGCCCATGACATCTTTGTCAAGGTGAAGCTAGAAGTAACAAGGATATCAACAATCCTAAACGTGTTTGGCAGTAGACGAAGCAATGATGTAACACGATCCATCTTTTGCCCCAATTTTTGCAAGATGGTTACTTCCATACTTCAACTTGACTCGATGAACCTTTTCGTAAAAGCACGAGCTTGGTTCAACCCCATAACCCAGGGAATGACAATTTTGATCGCCAATACTTCAACAACATTTCATAGGGATGAAAGACTTGGGAATACGCATGCTATGGAAAATGTAATTATGAGATTGAGATGCCCGAAGAAACATCCTTTCTTAGTTAACCATGCATTAGGTACCATTCTCAATCATTTTGTTTAGTTGTTTGTGTTTTTTTTTAATTTTAGAAATGGGTTTATGATCCCAACATGGTTGGCTCGTGGTACCTAACACATGCAACTAAGAATGCATCATGAATTTTCATGCTTCCCTTTTTTTTGTTTTTTTTTTTTTTGTAGAGGAAAACACAAGGATCATGTATGAGCAAACATGTAGAACAAAAAGTATATTGAACGCATATGCATGATGATGCAATGACTCATGCAAAATGTGAGGCTGGAATGTGATAACGGACAAATGCAGGAACGATATGTTCATTATGATGCTGAAGAGATGTTTATGCGATGCATGATATGAATGCATTTACGAACACGAGAGCCCGGAAAATCATATCTCCTTACTTGCGCATTTGGGGGCGCAGTGCCCCATGTGTGCAGTTAAGAAGATGATATGGATATTCCGACTTCCCATGACAAAAGACGAGACCCACATACAGCGCATGTGTGATGGCATGATGCAGGCGCGCAAAAGCATAACACGGGGATGCACACAACATGGCAATATCCACAAATAATCATGCAGCAAAGGCATACATGACATTTAGGACTACATGCATGGCAGTGTTTAAAATGGCACGCAGCGTGTTTGCTCCGTGCCCCTATTTTAGGGACCTATAGGATAATATCTAGGGGTCTCTAATAACAACTCCCAACGATCCATATCTCACATGGCTGTTTTCTAGAGGTATCATCACTCAAGATAATAATATTGCGGCGGTATGGAATACCAATGACAACACATTATAAAGAGAGAAAGCTCTAGACGAGGTTTCACTATTATCAAGCCAGGCGGAGACCTAGCATGACCATAGATTCACCTCCACTCCTTAAATTCCCATGGACCCGGGTATAGGGCCCCTTTTTTTACTCAAACCCGTGGGTGCTTAGAATGCAGTGTAAAAATGTGGAAGAGACAACATTTATTATATTTACACAATTCAAAAAATGCACACACAAAGTTTCACAATTCCACAATTCCCTAAAATAGGCCTAACTCACAAAAAAAGTCCCCAGTGGAGTCGCCAACTGTCGCAACCTACCCTTTTGCGGGCGACCGAGGCGAGGCTCACGGGTGCGTTTTCCAAAGGAGGAAAATGCGCAGAGTCGCCACCAACGTTTATTTGTGGAAAACGTTGTATTTACGTTTGAGGAAGGTATTAGCACCTCTCACGTTTGTCTCAAAGGACAACAACCTTTATTTTTAGAATTGTGTGAAATTGTGTTACCCTAACTTTTATTTCTTTTTTTATTTTTGAGGTCGACAAAAACGGGGCTCTTGCTCCTACGTACCCTCCATCGAAGAGGAAATCAGACCTACGTAGTTCTTTTTTAAGGGTGAATCAAGCAATTCTTTTTACTTGGAAGGTGGTCATTTTAAGGCGTTGGACCTTAAAAATGATCCATTTTACTTGGTAAGAAAAACTGAGGTATTGAACCTTAAAATCCTTTTTAGTATTTTTTTTTGCGGACGAGCTTGACTTGGCGAGTTGATTTTAGCCTTAGTTCCACTTTAGTTATTAGTCAATTCAATTAAGAAAGAGAAATCCCAAAGAGAAACGTCCAATTGATTTTTTGCTTTATTTTAGTAAAAGATAATTTTTTATTATTATATTATTATTTTACCTCTTTTTGGTTTTCAACGTGGTTACGGCGTGACCAAACGATCGGATTTCATTTTAACAGAAATTAACGGATATTACAAATCAAATGATCGGTGGAAATTTATTTTATTTTTTGATTAGGCGAGAAAATGACTTAAGTAAATGATTGAAGCACGTCAAAAGGGGGTACGGAAAGTAAATGAAACGAGAATAGAAGTACACAAAACAAATGAGGACCACCACGGGTACATAGAATGAATTGAAAAGTTCGATTTCGGGAACTTACCGGTTGAAGACCGAAGAACGATGAAGAACGAATGATAAATGACGAAGAACGGTTGAAAATCTTTGCGAAATCACCCACGGAAATGTTACGGAAACGTTACGGAAGCGCCTCGGCTTGGATTTTATTCACGGAAACAATTTTCCCCACTGATTTCAAGTGAATACGAAGTGCCAAGAAGGCTGAACACCTTCCTTCTTCACTCCTCCCTCTATTTATAGGATAATAGGGGAGGAGCTTGCCACCCAGCTCGCCTAGGCGAGCTAGGTTGCTTGCTCCAGAAGCAACCGCCTTCTAGAGGAAGAATCTGGAAGGCCCAAGTGGGCCTAGTTGCTATTTGCACCCCCTTTTTTACTAAATACACCACCCTTTTACTTTTTTGGTGATTCTTTTTCCATAACGTTACGAAACTTTACGAATTTCGTAACGATACTTGTTTTCTTTCCGTAAGGTTACGGAATCTTACGAGTCACGTAATTACTCCTTTTTTAGCTTTCGGAATGTTACGGAAACTCACGAATTGTGCAACAACACTTCCTTTTGATTTCCGGCGCGTTACGAAATTTCACGGATTGCGTAACGATGCTTCCTTTTGATTTTCGGCATGTCTCAGAACTTCACGTATTGTGCAACAAAGGGTGCTAAGTACCTCGAAGCGGTCAAACAAAGGTTACATGCAATGAAACAATGGTTCCCGAACGAAATTAGGGTATGACACAAAGCACATAACCAAAAAAGAACAACACTACTGGAAAAAAAAACCATTGATTATGTTCAACAAAATTATAATCCAAATACACCCTCAATTGATTTTAACTTCTTATTTTCTTTTCTTAATAAGAATTTAGGAAGAAATTTATCCTAAAGTATGGAGTAAAAAACTATGGGCGTGTCAAATAGTTTCAAATTTTGGCAATCATGAATTTAAAGATAGGTTATTAACTTTTGCCGAAAGTCTAGCTAGGTGCATCTGTGCCTAAATGAGCAACTCTGTTGGAGCACTAATTTCAACTAGACATGGTGCTATCATGTTTTTTTTTTCAGTTTTTGCAATGTTTTCTTGGGGACTTCAATAGCATTAGAAGTTCAGAGGAAAGAATTAGCTTATCTCAAAGAAGGGCAGATCCATATGACATTTCAGCTCTAAGTATATGCTTCAAACAATAGGCTTCAAAGAACAGGATTCAACTCTAAGTGGATCAAATGGATTGAGGGGTGCCTCAATTCTGCATCCATTTCAGTCTTGGTCAATGGCAGAGAAGTACCCTAGACTTTATTCAGTCTCATTGCAGCAGCATCAACTCATTAGATCCATGGGAGTGTATCAAGGCATGGGGTGGGAATGGAACTTTGCTTGGAGAAGAGCCTTGTTTGACAATGAGATCACCTTAGCGGCTAACTTTCTCAAAGATATTGCAGAAAATAAAATCCAACAACAGGGTTCAGATACTTGGGAGTGGTCTACAGATCCAGAGGGACAATATTCAACTCACAGTGCCTATGATCTGATAGGAGAAGAAGCAAGAGACAGTAGTCAGGAGGAATGTTTTGAGAAGCTTTGGAGGATAAAGGTTCCAGCTAGGTTTCTGGTGTTTGCGTGGAGATTATTAAGAGATAGGCTGCCGACAAGACAAAACTTGCAGAGAAGACAGATACAGCTCACAGATTCACTTTGTCCTCTCTGCAGAACCCAACAAGAGGATGCATCCCATCTTTTCTTTCACTGCAGCAAAGTTCAACCCATATGGTGGGAAACCATGTCATGGCTGCAAGTTAAGGGTGCTTTTCCATTAAGCCCAAAGCAGCACTTCCTTCATCATTTGGGTGTTCAACCTGCTGGTGTAAGAAATAATAGATGGCAATGTTGGTGGCTAGCTTTAACCTGGTCCATTTGGAAACTTAGAAATAGTATAGTCTTCTCTAATGCGAATTTTGATGCTAATAAGCTGTTTGAAGAAGCCATATTCCTTCTATGGTCTTGGCTTAGGAGTTTTGAGAAGGATTTCACAGTGCATTTCAATCACTGGTTAAGCAATTTACCAGAAAGTTTTATGTATCAGCAGGGGATTGCATAGTTATGAGATCTATACATGTAAATTCATATGCATTTTGTATCCATAGCTTGGTTCCCCCTCAGAATACCAATCTCTGATTGTGGAACCATTTATATGGATCTAATTTGTATTATAAGTACCTCTGGTACTTCTTTCAATATATATTATTTACCTTTGCCGATAAAAAAAATATGACATTTCAGCTTTCAATCAGTGGATTTCTGATATGGAGCTTCAGGAAATTAAGTGTGCTGGGAATAGTTTTACTTGGATTAGGCCTAATGGTTGTGTGAAAAGCAGGCTTGATAGATTCTTGGTTTCGGAGAATTGGCTATCTCTTTGGCCTGAGAGCTGTCAACTTGTCCTCCAAAGGAATCTTTCTGATAATTGCCCAACCATCTTGCAAACTAGCATGGTGGATTGGGGTCCTAAGCCCTTTAGGGTGTTTGACTGGTGGCTGCAACAAAAAGGGTATCAAAAAATGGTGAGGGAGGCTTGGAATAATGATCAGCAGGGGGTTGGGGGGGTATTGTCCTTAAAAATAAGCTGAAAAACTTCAAAGCTGCTATAAAGCAGTGGAGCAAGGTAGAGGGGAATATTAATGCCAAGAAGATCCTCAACATTCAGCAGAAACTAAATGAGGTGGAGAATCAAGCCTCTCATCGAATTCTGTCTGATCAAGAGCTTAAGGATAGAAACTCTCTTCAACAGGAGTTATGGAATGCTTCAAATGCTTTTGAATCTTTAATGACACAAAAATCAAGGGCCAGATGGTTGAAGGAAGGGGACTGCAACACTGGTTACTTCCACAAAAATAATAAATTTCAGGAGAGCATACAATGCTATTCCAGGTATTCTTATTGATGGGGAGTGGGTCCAGCAACCTAATACAGTGAAGAATGTAGCTGCCAATTTCTTCCATAACAGATTCACTGAACAGAACCACTCTAGACCTACCTTGAATGGGGTTCAATTCAATTCTATTTCTCAGGGGCAAAGGGAGCAGCTGACTGCCCCTTTCTCTCACCAAGAGGTCAAAGAAGCTGTGTGGAGTTGTGGAGGGGATAAATGCCCTGGGCCAGATGGCCTTAACTTGAAGCTTCTTAGATGGAAAGAAAAAGGAACCTATCAATATATTGTAGTATGCTGATGATACTGTTTTTGTGGGTGAGGCTGCTTAGGAGAATGTCTATGCTTTAAAGGCTTTACTTAGAGGCTTTGAACTGGCTTCTGGCCTAAAGATTAATTTTGCTAAAATTCAGTTTGGGATCATAGAAGGTGGAGTTAATTGGGCTTTGGAAGCAGCTCATACCATGAATTGTAGATAAATGGATTATCCTTTTCATTATCTAGGCATTCCTATTGGTGCTAATCCTTCAAGCCAGCTGGTGTGGGAGCCTCTCATCAATAAATTCAAATCTAAATCATCCAAATGGGCCCAGAAAGATATATCCATGGGTGGGAAGATCACCCTTATAAATTCTGTCCTGAATGCTCTTCCAATTTATCTTCTCTCCTTTTTCAACATACCTCAAAGGTTAGTTCAAAGATTGATATCCTTACAAAGGAATTTTCTGTGGGGTGGAGACAATGATCATAAGAAAATTCCTTGGGTGAAATGGGCTGATATTTGCCTGCCCAAGAATGATGGGGGTCTGGGGATAAAGGATATTTCGAAATTCAATGTAGCTTTGATGGGTAGATGGATATGGGCTTTTGCATCTGGTCAGTAGTAGCTTTGGGTAAGAATTTTAAATTCTAAATATGGTGGTTGGTCTGAATTCCAAAATTATACAGACAAGAGGGGATACTCCCATTGGGCAAAATTCCAAAATGATACACACCAATCTGAGTAGCTTGACAGGTGGATCCACTACGATTTCTATAACTATTGTAATTATAGTACCCCTGGTACTGTTATTTTAATATACATATCTTATTTTGCTGATAAAAAAAATGGAGTAGAATTCTCACTTCAATGTACAAGGGGTGGAGAGGATTGGAAGAGGGCCCTCCTAAGCAGACCCATTCCTTTTGGTGGTCTCATTTGAGGTCTATAATTCATCACAACAACATGGGTGATGTCTTAAAGCAGTTTCTTTGGAAATTGGGCAGTGGTGATCAAATACTATTTTGGGAAGATTCTTGGGTGGGTGATGGAATAACTCTTAGAGATAAATACCCAGAATTGTATCAAATATCTTCTCAAAAATTTCAGACAGTGGAAACCATGGGGTCCTCCAAAGCCATTATTCAGCTCTATGCAATCTTGGAGGCTGTAGCTGACAGAATTGAAATGCACAACAACGTAGGAGAACAACGTGTGAATTGGAACACGCTCCTACTAAACTCCATCAACATGCTAACACTCGCAGCTTCAACCATGGCTAGTGTTGCAGGTAGTTATGATGGTGCACCAGTTTTGGCTCTTAAACTATCATCAACACTTTTGTTTTCTGCAGCCACGGGGATGCTACTTGCTACCAACAAAATCCAACCCTCATAACTTGCTGAGGAACAAAGAAACACTGCAAGACTATTTAAGCAGCTTCAGACACAGATCGAAACAGAAATCGCCATTGGAAATCCAAGTGAAGGAGATGTGAGGGATGCAATAGAGAAGGTTTTGGCTCTAGACAAGGCTTATCCACTCCCCTTGTTGGGTGGTGCAATGCTCGAAAAGTTTCCAGCAAAATTTGAAGCAGCTAGATGGTGGCCAAAAAGTAGATTATCGAGCAATGACAAAGACAAGATAATGGAGATTAAGAACAACAATAATAATGGATGGAATGTGGAGTTGGAAGAGGAAATGAGGGAGGTTATTGAAGTGTTGAAGAGAAAAGACATGGAAGACTATGAGAGGTTAGGGAATATTGCACTAAAGATAAACAAGGGTTTTGCTGTTTCAGCACCTTTTCCTTCAGGAATTGCTGCACTAGGGTCTGTGTTTTCAGGAGATGGATTAGTTCCTGCCTTTGCTGGGGCGTTGGCCACGGTGGTTAATGCTTTTGAGCATGGAGGGCAAGTTGGCATGGTGTTAGAAATGTATAGAACCTGTGGTGGATTTTTTCAACTGTTGGAGGAGACAATTGAAGCCACAATTGAAGAGAAAGACTTGGACAAAAGAGAAAATGGAGAGCTATTTGAAATGAAGATGGCTTTGCAATTGGGAAGAAGTGTGTCACAGCTGAGAGAACTTACCACAAAATCTGCTTCATGTCATATTGAAGGGAGGGAGATACACGAATTCGCCAGCAAACTCTCCTAAGATCAATATTTGTTTTTGTTGTTTAATTCCTTACTTACCATTCTTTTATTTTTTACTCTATGCTAGAAATCTACCAAAACATGCACACAAAATTTCGTTGAAAACAAAAATCCAGGCCTCCAAACAACAAAAACTGGATACAAACTTAAACCAACAAAAACTGGATACAGAAAGAACACTGTACTTACCTAGGATCAGCTCCAGACAAGGATAGATAAACCCACCCAGTTGCCTTCACGAGTTCCACGGTCTTAATCTCCTAAAAATGTTCCCAAAGTCAACACCAAATAATTAAGCATAATCATCCCAATCAAACCCAAACCAATAAAATAAAAATTTACCTTCAAGTTGTGAAAACCATCACCGGCACGGATGGAAACTTTGCTCGGCGTGTAACTCTCGTCAAGCTTGAAAACCACGTAAAGCACAATCAACTGCCACAACAAAATGAAACCCCACATTACCATTCTTATTGATACTTTTATATGGTTAGCCAAGTGGACAAAATGACCCAATAATTTGATAAGAACCTTCAGACAATGCCACCGCATTGATTAAGAACTTACTAAGAAGAACAACAAACTAAGGTAGAGCTCATACCTTGTTAACTGGCAGCGTAGAAAGCTTTGAGCTTTGAGCACCCACGACTGTTCCAAGAGCAGTGTAGGGTTTTTTCGACACACACAGTTCCAACAGCAGTGTAGGGTTTTCTTCGACTTTTCTTCGATAGGAGGTTCTATGGGTTCTAGCCAGCGATTTCTGACAGTATCGAAATGAATGTGGGGCAATGTGGGTGTCGACCGAGCGGTTTCCGGCAGATTTCAGGTGGGAGGAGAAAGAGAAGAGAGAGTGCAGCAGGGTTTTCGAGCGCATGAGTTGTGAAATTTCAACACGTTTAAACTTATTAACATAACAACATCAACATCGGTTTTTTAAGGATAACCGATGTTAGGATGAATCTGTTAACATCGGTTTTCTAAAAACCGATGTTAACTTCAACAAGGTAACATCGGTTTCTCAAAAAACCGATGTTCAATTCAACTCCTTAACATCGGTTTTGTCAAAACCAATGTTAACACTATGAAGTTAACATCGGTTTTTACAAAACCGATGTTAACATATTCATCTTAACCTCATGTTAACATCGGTTATTTAAATAACCGATGTTAACATTAAGTAGTTAACATCGGTTTTTATAAAACCGATGTTAAGTAACTCCATTTATTTACAAAAATGCCACCGCACTTTCATTAACATCGGTTTTTGCAATAACCGATGTTAATTGACCGATGTAGAAAACCTTTTTTTTAGTAGTGTGTGTATGACATTTATTGATGAATATAAGATAGACAATTATCTCTGTGTTTTCCTTTATTTTTATCAAGTTAGCATTTCATTCATGAAAGCTTTGAGTCCAACATTCATTTTTTATACCTTTTGTCATACCCTAATTTCGTCCGGGGACCTTTGCTTGATGACATGCGACCTTTCTTTGGTCCTTGTGAGGTGCTTGGCACCCATCATTAGGCAATTTGTGAAATTCCAGGACATGCCAGAAAACCAAAAAATATTGATGCACAATCCGTAAGTTTCCGTGACACACCGGAAATCAAATGGAAGCATCGTTGCATAATTAAGTGAGATTCCGTAACATTCCGTAAGTCAAAAAGGGGATGATTATGTAATCCGCAAGGTTCCGTAACATTACGGAAAGAAAACAAGTATCGTTACGAGATTCGTAAGTTTCCGTAACTTTACGAAAAAAGAATCACCAAAAAAGGTAAGGGGGTGAACTTATCAAGATAGGGGTGTAAATAGAAATTCAAATCTAGGCCCTTCCAGAACATTTTGGAAGTTGGGTTGCTTAAGGAGGAAGCAACTGGGCGGCAAGCTCCTCCACGTTTTTGAAAAATGGTTTTTGGGGCTTCCGCGGCTTCCGTAATACTTCCGTAAAATTTCCGAAAACCTTGGGTAAGCATATTTCACTTAACATTGGTGAAAGGGAAGAGAAAAAAGATGAAAATCAAATTCGAAAACAGTTCCGTAAGGCTTCCGTAACTTTTCCGTAAAATACGAAAAGGGGGGTGAACTTAGTAATTCGGGTGCGCTTAGAAATCTTCTTCATTAAGTCTTTGGGCGGCAAGCACCTCCCTTTTTTTCTATAAATAGGGGAGGGGGGAGCTGTTTCAAAATGTTCAAGACCCCTTTGGCTATGCATTTCGGCTATTTTGGGCAAAAAACACGTTTTCGTGAAGAAAAATCAAGTCGAAGTACTTCCGTAACGCTTCCGTAAGCGATTCTGTGGAAATTCTTCATCGTTCTTCGTCGTTCTTCACCGTTCTTCATCCGTTCTTCGTTCGTTCTTCGTTCTTCAACGGGTAAGTTTTCGAATCCGAGACTTTCAATTCATTTCTTGTTTTGTGTACTTTCACTTTAATTTCGTTTACTTTCAGTTTTCTTTTCTTCCGTTTTTAACGTGCTTTAACCATTTATTTAGGCCGTTTTCTCGTCTAATAAATGATAAAATGAATTTCAACCGATCATTTGTGTTGTAATCTCGTTTAATCACTGTTAAAACGAAATCTAACCGATCGTTCACGCTATAACCTCGGTTAAACCAAAAAAAGTAAAATAATAATAAAATAATCAAAATATCTTGAAAAATAATAATAAAATAATCAAAACATCTTTGAATAAAATAATAAAAAAAATCAATCGGACGTTTTTCTTTGGAAGTTTCCTTGAATGAATTGATTAATAACCAAAGTGAAACTAAGACTAAAATCAACTCACAAATCAAGTTTTTTTCCGAAAAATCACTAAAAACCGTTTTAAGGTCCAACGCCTTAAACGGTCCTCTTTGCTTTTATCGGTTAACATGGACCGTTCAAAAGCATAAAATCAACATGTGACTTTACCGCTTTTGCAAGAACTACGTAGGTCTGATTTCCTCATCGCAATTGAGGATACGTAGGAGCAAAAGCCCCGCTTTTGTCGACCACCCCAAGAGATCGTTAATGGTCCAAATGCCTTAACGTTTCTCTCCTTTCAAAAACAAGAGATCGTTAATGGTCCAATGCCTTAACGTTTCTCTCCTTTCAAAATCAAAAGATCCTTTAATGGTCCAACACCTTAAATGACCTTTTGTTCAAATAAAAAACATATTTTGCAAAAAAGACAAAAAACAAACTTAAACCAAACACTTTGTTCCGAAAGAACTACGTAGGTCTGATTTCCTCATCGCAAATTGAGGAATACGTAGGAGCAAAGGGAAACACCCTTGTCGACCACTAAAAGAGAAAAAATATAAAAAGGGTATAAAGGATATAAGGACATAAAAGGGAACGTAAAAATCAAAGTCATGTTTGCACATTCGATTAAAGGCTGTCGTCCCTTGTGACGGACGTGTGGGGTGCTAATACCTTCCCCGCGCGTAAATACAATTCCCGAACCTTTCACTTAAAAGTTCGTAGATCGCGTCTTTTCCGGTTTTTCCGACGTTTTCCTCAAATAAACGTTGGTGGCGACTCCGCGCGTATTCCTTTCGTGGAACACGCATCCCGCGAGTCTCGCGTCGCCCTCCCGCCGAAGGGTAGGTTGCGACAGTTGGCGACTCCACTGGGGACTGTTTTTAGAGAGTTAGGCCATTTAATCTTGTGCAATGTTTTACCGTGACTTATCCCTTTGTTGGTTTTCCTTCATTATGTTCTTATGTATATAAACTCTTTGTTGCTTTTAGTGCGTTTTAAAATGTATGCATGGGGTAAATATTTATTCATTTGATGCACACAAACACCAACACTATTTGCACACACTGTGAGTGAAAAAGGGCCCTATACCCGGGTTCATGGGAACATAAGGAGCGGAGGTGAATCTGTGGTCATGCTAGGTCTCCGACTTGCTTGATTACAGTGAACCCTCATCTAGAGCTTTTTTCTTTGAAAACTTATTGTTGCTAGTAGTCCCTACTGCTGCAATATGTTTTTCGAAGAGAATGATACCTCTAGAAACTATCAAAAGAGATATGACTACCTTGGGGGTTATAACTAAAAGCCTAGTTAGCTCTCTCCCTTATAGGTCCCTTAAATAGGGGCACGGAGCAAACACGCTGCGTGCCATTTTTCACACTGCCATGCATAAGTGTCATATACCCTTTTACTTATATTCAGTGAGTATTGTCATACTATATACATTCCCGTGTTGCGCCTTTCGCATATGCATCACACATGGGTTCTGTCTTGATCCCCTCTGTAAACAAACCAACGAAGGGTCCGTGTCACCGTTTTAAATACATACGTTGGGGCACTTTGCTACCCCTAGACGTTGTATCTAAGAAGGAGACAGTTTCTCGGGCTCCCGTATTCGTAAATTGCATCTGTGTCATATGCATTTCTTCATGCATTCATCCATTCCACCCATGATAGATGTCAGAGTTTTGATTCGCACTAGATTTTATTTCACTTTAGTAAAACATGGGATCAAGTCAAAAGCCTTCGCTTAAAAAGAGGTTCTATCAAGTCAAAATCAAGAGCTTAGAGGTCACTAGTTTAGGAGAGTTGGGGCAATTAATGGGTCAACTTCAACGGCAAGCCTTCCGCAAAGCCTATGGTAAGATTTGGGACCTAGCTAGGGTAGAAGTCTCCATGGAACCGATTGCATCCCTTTCCCAGTATTATGACCAGCCCCTAAGGTGCTTCACATTTGAGGACTTCCAGCTAGTGCCGACTGTGAAAGAGTTGGAAGAAATCCTGGGATGCCAACTGAGAGAAAGGAAGCCATATCTTTTCTTTGGGTTCTATCCCTCCACGACAAGAGTTGCCAAGGTAGTGAAAATCTCAGCACAAGAGTTGGAACATCTAAAGCAAAACAGAAATGGAGTAGTCGAAGTACCAAGGAAGTGTTTGGAGGAAAGGGCAAAGGCCTTGGAAAATCAAGGCGAATGGGCTTTCTTTTATTGACATCTTGGCGTTTTTGATCTTTGGAGTTGTCCTCTTTCCGAATATGGAAGGGTTAGTGGACCTAGCAGCGATTGACGCTTTCCTCGCCTTTCATCATGGCAAGGAAAGCCCGGTCGTCGCCATTTTGGCCATGTATGACACGTTCGACCGGGGATGTGAAAAGAGCAGCGCAAGAATTGTTTGTTGTGCACTGGCTCTCTATGTGTGGCTGGTTTCACACCTTTTTTCTCCAAGAAGGTAGGCCCGTCTATCCGCTACAAGGTCACCGCTCGTGCGTCGAAAAGGGAAAGGGTAATTGATTCATTGAACCAAGAGGCAACAATGTGGACGGACTGATTTGCTCTTACTTTGAACAGGAGTCAAGAACTTCCCCGATTGCTAGCCAAGGCCAAAGCAGTGGCGGACACCTACTCCGCCCCCGAGGAGATCCACGGACTTCTCAGCTATTGTCAGCATATGATAGACTTAATGGACCATATGATTAGAAACCGCTAGGAAGTTTGTATTGTCGCTCAGATCTTGACTAGTTATAACTTTTTGAAAAAAATGAGTTTATCCCACGTTTTTACTCCAAAAATCAGTGCGAATCAAGTCACTCCCGCATTTTATCTCTAGCATGCATTGTATGTTGGTCTCGTCCTTTGTCACGGGAAGCCGGAAGGTCCATATCACCTTCTTAATTGTACATATGGGGCACTGCGCCCCCAAATGCGCGAGTAAGAAGAGATAATTTTCCGGGCTCTCGTGTCCGTAAAATGCATTCATATCATGCACCGCATAAACATCTCTTCAGCATCATAATGAACATATCGTTCCTGCATTTGTCCGTTATCACATTCCCATTTTGCATGAGTCATTGCATCATCATATGCGTTCAACATACTTTTTGTTTGCTCATACATGATCCTTGTATTTTCCTCTACAAAACAAAAACAAAAAAAAGGGAAGTACAAAAATTCACGCAGCATTCTTAGTTGCATATATTCCGTACCATGAGCCAACCATGTTGGGATCATAAACCCATTTCACTTAAAAACAAAATGATTGAACATGGTACCTGATGCATGTTTAACTAAGAAAGGGTGTTTCTTCGGGCATCTCAATCTCATAATTACATTTTCCATGCATAGCATGCGTATTCTCGAGTCTTTCATCCCTATGAAATGTTGTTGAAGTATTGGCGATCAAAATTGCCATTCCCTGGGATACGGGGTTGAACCAAGCTCATGCTTTTACAAAAAGGTTCATCAAGTCAAGTTGAAATATGGAAGTAACCGTCTTGCAAAATTGGGGCAAAAGATGAATCGAGTCACATCACTGCTTCGTCTACTGCCAAACATAGTTAGGATTGTTGATGTCCATGTTACTTCCAGTTTCACCTTGACAAAGATGTCATGGATCATGTTGAAAATCTAAATTGATTCAACCCCATATCCTGCGTAAAAATTCGCAATACTTCAACTGTACATCATTCGCATACATCCATGCTTTTCATTGGTTGCATTGCTCATTGCATTCTTTCCTTGAAAAATAAAATAAAATGAACTTAATCATTGTTATCAAAAAGAAAAGGACACGCTTTACGGCGCCCTTACCGAACTCGTGCTAGAGCTAGAGTAATGGGTGAAGCAGAGGAGGTGCAAGAGAAGATGAAGGCCGACATGGAGGCCATGAAAGAGCAAATGGCCACAATGATGGAGGCCATGATGAGCATGAAGAAGATAATGGAAGCCAATGCGGTTATAGTTGCCGCTACTAGCGCTGTCGCTAAGGTGAACCCGATGCTCCCATCTGGCCTCAAGAAAATGAATCATCCAACCTCAAATATGGTAGGCAAAGATTTGGGAAGTACGGACGACCCCATGATGTGCAAATTCAAAACGAGCACGCCTTCCCATCATATGGCTTGCCTCCCAACTATACACCACCCAATGTGGCATACACTCTCAATGAAAATCTCAATAACTCCACTCCGATACTCATTGAGAACCAATAACCTCAATCTGATCAGGCACATATCTCTCAAACCATGGGGGAGACACATGAAATTCCCCACCACAATCTAGCCGACTTCGAGCCTTGCCTCGGATATGCCACTGAAGGGCAAGCAGTTGGTGGCATACCCCTGCAAAACACTTTGGAGGGCCCTCAGTGTCACCCACAACCACAACCCTCACATTCCACAGCGGTTAAAAACCCTCATGCTATGGCAGAAATGGGAAAGAGGAAAGGCTTAGGGCCATTGAAGGAGGTAAGGTAAAGATTATGCCTTTCCTAACCTAGAAGAGTTGTTCCTAGTACCCAATATCATCACCCCCCCCCCAAGTTCAAGGTGCTGGACTTTGACAAGTACAAGGGGACTACTTGCCCCAAGAACCATCCAAAGATGTATTGTCGGAAGATAAGGGCATACGCAAAGATGAGGAACTGCTAATACATTTCTTCCAAGAAAGTCTTACTGGGGTAGCTGTTACCTGGTACACTAACTTGGAACCTTCCCGAGTCCATACTTGGAAGGACCTAATGGTTGCCTTCGTTAGGCAGTATCAGTACTATTCTGATATGGTTCCGGATAGGATGCAACTACAGAACATGTGCAAAAAGGGAGACGATAATCGTGATGGTAGACACATTATCGGTACTCTACTATGAAAAGATGGTGGGCTACGCACCCTCAAAGCTTTGCGGATTTGGTCTTCGCCAGTGAAAGGATCGATGTGGGTCCGAAAAGAGGCAAATTTGATCATCCTACTAGGACGACTGAGAAAACTGGGGCAAATGAAGAGGGTGAGAAAGAGGGAGAAACCCATGCTGTGACTGCCATTCCTATACGGCCAAGTTTCCCACCAAACCCAACAATGTCATTACTCAGTCAATAACAAACCACCTCCTTACCCACCACCCAGTTATCCACAAAGGCCATCCCTAAATCAACCACAAAGCCTGTCTACCGCACTTCCAATGATGAAGACCACCTTTAGCACAAACCAAAAAAAACACTAACCAAGAAATGAATTTTGCAGCGAAAAGCCTGTAGGATTCACCCCAAATTCCGGTGTCATATGCTAACTTGCTCCCATATCTACTTGATAACGCAATGGTAGCCATAGCCCCTGCTAGGTTCCCTCAAACCCCCATTTTTTTGAGGATATGACTCGAACGCAACATGTGCATATCATGGAGGAGCCTCGGGGCATTCCATTGAGCATTGTATGACCCCGAAGCATAAAGTGTGAAGTCTAATTGATACGGGCTGGCTGAAATTTGAGGAGAATCGCTTGTTGAATCCTAACATTGACAAGCAACACCATACATGGGGCAATTTTGGAAGCTGTTGTTATGACTCATCAGGATTTTCAAGTTTATGCCATTATTATAAACCACAGTTACAATGCTAAATGATATGGATAAAATGGACATCCTTGTCTCTCTCATCCTCTCAAAAACACATCTTTGCTTATTCAACTTCCACCGGAATGTGAGTGTAAGCCATTGGTCTGTTTGCTCTAGCAACCTGCGCTCCTGAGTGTTGACTTCCAAGACCGTTCAATCAGAGATTACTCATCTTGCACATTGGTGGGGGTGTCGTAAAACGACGAGTAAAGTAAAAAAAAAAAGAAGAAGAAAAAAGAGGGGGCATTTGATTGACTGTGTTTTCAAGTAAAAATATAGACGTTCATGTGACTTCATTTTATCATTCCGGAAAGTTTGTCTTCTTGGAGAAGCGAGTTGTCAAGAATAGGATGTTGGACAAATGGCCTCAGTTATCTTAAGAAAGGGGGGGTTGAATTAAGATGCAAAGACTATTCCCCAATTGAACTATCACTCTTTCTTTTTGGATTAACAATGCACCCTTAAACATGAATTACTCAAAAGACAATTCAAAATAAACTTCTTTAAAGCAAAAGATAAATAGCAATAAATAAAAGAAGTTTAAAGGAAGAGAGGAATGCAAACTTGATTTATACTGGTTCAGCCACTTCCCGCGCCTACGTCCAGTCCTCAAGCAACCCACTTGAGATTTTCCACTCTCTTTGTAAAACTCCTTTTACAAAGTCTGAACCACACAGGGACAACCCTTCCCTTGTGTTCAGGAATCCTCTACAACAAGAGACCCACGATCTCTTAATCCCTTTTCAGAAATAAGAAGAAGAAATCTCTCTTAAAAGAGATAGATTGTACAATGAAGATCAATCAAAATTCCTTATTGAATATGCCAGTGGTTGACCAAGGAATCTTTTTGAGAGGATAAAACTTTTGGGCAATGAAAACTCTCTTTAAATTCGTGTTTCCAAGTCACCTTTGATGGCCATTCATAAACCATTTGAATAGATGTGACTCTTGGAAATTATTTTCTGAAAATCTCCTCTGGTAATCGATTACAAGACTTGTGTAATCGATCACAGGCTTTAAAATTTGAATAAACTGCTGGTAATCAATTACCATCCATGTGTAATCGATTACACATTATAAATTTTGAATTCAATTTCTAGTGACTGTTATAAACATTTTCAGCTGCTGGTAATTGATTACCAGAGAGTAAATCTCAATTTAAAATGATTTAGATAGAATTCTTTGGCCAAACCTTTTGCTTTTTCAATTTGGAAACTTCTTCCTAAGATTCTAGAAATCAACTTGATCATATATCTTGATTTTCTTGGATTCTTGGATTCTTGTCTTGAATAAAACTTGGAAGCACTTGATCCTTTGGCATCATCAAAGCATCTTGCTTCTACATAGGAGTCATTTGACTTAATCCATCAAAAAATCCTTCAACTATTTCTCGTCCTTGGAAAAATTCTTTTTGCAAGAATCAACTGCTTCTTTCATTCTTCCTCACTACGAGGCTATGAAAACAAGACAACGATGGTTACCTCATAGCCCTACACTGGGGCAATGAAAGGCACCATGCATAAACCTCAAGCGAACCTAAGGGCAGATTAGAAGTTCTCACCCAATAGGTTCCCTCCTACAAGGTCATGACGAAAGACAACGATTGGTACCTCAAAGCCTTACACTGGGGCAATGAGGGGCATCGTGCATGAGCCTCAAGTGAACCTAGGGGCAGATTAGAAGTTCTCACCCAATAGGTTCCCTCCTACAAGGTCATGATGAAAGACAACGAATTGTACCTCAAAGCCTTACATTGGGGCAATGAGGGGCACCGTGCATAAGCCTCAAGTGAACATAGGGGCCGATCAAAAGTTCTCACCCATCGATGTTTTCAACAAAAAAAAAGGGGGGACAAACCCTAGGATTTCAATGGATTGATTAAACATCAAACGACTCCATTGCCGTCACTCCAAAATGGTCAAATGACTAAATCAAACAGAACACACACTCTGAGGGAGTTCTTGGAGAGATTTGCAAAAGATAGGATAAGGTTGCATGGACTATCACCTCTTTCAAAAGGACAGTCAATTTGTGTTTTCCAAAAAAAATCAAATCAAAATCAAAATCACAAAATAGGGAAAGAATGTCATGAACATTGTACAACTTTCCATTACATTGCATTGTTTCATATGAAGTCCGCATTTACCAAATTTCACGACAAAGGTTGCATGCATCTGCATCCCTAAAAATCATGTTAACTGCATAGATTTCCTACATCTAATGTCCAAATCTTGTGGATTTGGGATGACCGGCCCTCTCGATGAGTCGATTTCTTGCTTTCTCATAAGGGTGGACCCTTGGGTACTTGTACCTATCGCCTTTAGAGGACTACACATCCTCGCCTTCAGAGGGCTGCACGTCCTCACCTTGAGAGGACTACACGTCCTCGCCTTTAGAGGACTACACGTCCTCGCCAACAGAGGGCTGCACGCCCTCACCTTGAGAGGACTACACGTCCTCGCCAACAGAGGGCTGCACGCCCTCACCTTGAGAGGACTACACGTCCTCGCCAACAGAGGGCTGCACGCCTTCACCCTGAAGAGGACTACACGTCCTCGCCAACAGAGGGCTGCACGCCCTCACCTCCAAAGGACTACACATCCTCGCCTTGAGAGGGCTCCACGCCCTCACCTTTAGAGGGCTACGTGTCCTCATTTTCAGTGTGCTCCACATCCACACCTTAAGAGAGTTTAAGGTCCTCTGTCCTTAAATGCTTAATCGAGACTTGCACTCCCGGTTAAGGGACCAGTAGTTTCCTTTTAACGGTTCCTGGGCCACCCCCTGATATTGGAGGAGGGCCAACTGTGCGAGCACAACCAGAGAGGGAGGCTATCACACGGCTACTATGCATACCGGGGCAAGATTTCACCCGTGCCGCTGCAAAGAGACGAGTGCGGATCATGCGCACAAACATGACCACTCTTACACAGATATAGATGACATTGCTACTTAGCAACATTCTGCCCAGTGACCGCAATGCCAATCTCCCCCTGCAAAAGTATCAGTTGGTCTGTGTCGTCCCGACATGGGTAAGTATGCATATGGTTCAACTGATTTCTGATACCATCTATTGTTTGTAGGGATCGCACCCACAAAGACACCCAGTGGACCTGAAGAAGTCCAACAGGGCCCTGGGGTTTCCAGCTCTGGTTACGGGCCTCTGTCGGCCCTACAGGGTGCCCGTTCCCCCCAACAAGTTCATGTCGTCGTGGCATAGGTAAGTATGCACCTCCCCCAACTGATTTCTGATGTCATCTATTATTTACGGAGATTGTGCCCGCAAGACACCTAGTGGACCCGAAGAAGGCCAACAGGGTCTTGGAGTTGCCAGCTCTAAATACGAGTCTCTGTCAGTTCTAGGGAGTGCCTGTCGCCCCCAGCAAGGTCATCAGGTCCCCCCTACCAATCGAGCTTTCATCAAGAAGTTCTGCGTCTCCAGGCAGGCACAGGGCGAAACACCACAGCAGCCTGGCGATGGCCGGCAGCGGGCAACAGACGCACCGCCATCACCTCTAGAGTTCACCTCTGCTCATCCACAAAAAGGTTTGAGTATTGCCTACACCACATGGCCGACCAATAGGCGACCAAGTCCAAAGCCAAAGGTAAGCAAAGTACTAGGTCAGTGACCGACAAGTCATAAGGCGTCCAGCTCAAGACGTTAAAGAAGCGCTACTAGGAGGCAACCTAGTACCTTTTAAATTTCTGCCTGCTATTTGATCACTTTTTATAGTAGGACGCACCTAGTTGCTCATGATCCTGGGAATTTAAATAAAACAAGCGCAAGCTCGGAAGGTAGTCATACCTTACAAAACATATATATGTATGTTTAGGTAGTGAAAATACCTTAGATATGCATGTATGTAAACAAAAAAAACACTTCACAAAATATATATATGTATGTTTAGGTAGAAAAATACCTTAGATATGCATGTATGTAAACAAAAAAACACTTCACAAAATATATATATGTATGTTTAGGTAGAAAGATACCTTAGATATGCATGTATGTAAACAAAAAATACTTCACAAAATATATATGTATGTTTAGGTAGAAAGATACCTTGGATATGCATGTATATAGCAAAAATACCTTACAAAACATATATATGTATGTTTAGGTAGCAAGATACCTTGGATATGCATGTATATAGCAAAATACCTCATGAAAAAAAAAAGAGAAGAAAAAAAACAAACAAGAAAAAGAAATAAACAAATAAAAAAAAAAGAAAAAAAGAGAGAAAAAAGAAAAATAAGTTGTCTAGCTGAAAAACCAACATGCTTTTGAAAAGAGATGACTTCCAACTTTTCTTTGAAGAAAAATTCGCTGATCATAGCTAGTTTTTGGGAAAAAAAATGTGTGTGTACACCTGAAGGGTGAATGCTGTGAAATTTTCCCGGACGCCCGAAATGGACTTGGATGAATGCAGAAATGGATAAAAGAACATATTTTGGAAACATTGGGTTGACTAAAATAGAGGAAATGAATCCTGAGCCCTAACATCACATGACCATAAAAATTTGACACTTGAGTGTCCGCATAGGTGCATGCATGACCAGTTTTGCA
Source organism: Glycine soja (assembly GCF_004193775.1). Taxonomy (NCBI): domain Eukaryota; kingdom Viridiplantae; phylum Streptophyta; class Magnoliopsida; order Fabales; family Fabaceae; genus Glycine; species Glycine soja. Next base: position 21,643,456 of record NC_041008.1, on the reverse strand, counting down.
TAAAGTTTCCAAATCATCATTTTTGCATTTGTGTCATGGAAATAATGTGGGGCACCCCTTTTATCCTTGAGCCAAACCAAACCCCGACATGTATCATGTCTAGCCATTCTACAAACCTTGAGCCAAAATCATGACTCACTATAATCCTTACCCTCGGAAGAAAAAAAGGAAAGAAGGAAAATTTCCAATCAAAGAGAAAGCAAAAAGAAAAGAAAGGAAATTCCCAATCAAAGAGTGGGAGAAAGCAAAAAGAAAAGAAAGGAAATTCCCAATCAAAGAGTGGGAGAAAGCAAAAAGAAAAGAAAGAAAATTCCCAACCAAAGAATGGGAGAAAGTAAAAAAAGGAAGGAAAGAAAGTTCTTGATCAAAGAAACTAGAAGAAATGTGCAGAAAGGTCTTTTGACCAGACAATATCTGAACAATACAGAATTGTTACCAAATGAACAAAAGAAAGAAAAGGAAACCATGACCTAAAGTGGTCTTCTCCCTTTGATTACCAACCAAAATCTTGTGCGTCGGTGACTTGTTCGCCTCGCGCAAAACCAAAACAGAAAAGGAAAAGGGGCAAAAACACACAAAAGCCGAAAAACCCACCAAAAGAACCCATTCCCAAGGGAAGTCCTATTGATCCATGATCACACATGTAATTTTTGATTTGATAGGAAATAATTTGCAAAGTCAAGTCATGATATATCTATGGTTCGGAATTAGGATGAAACACTTACCTGTGCGAGATTGATACACTTTGAGTGATTTTCTTCTATTTTGTCGAACCCAGTGTTTCCTCTAAATGTTCATTTAGAAACGAAATGCTAACATCCAAAATCTCAGTTAAGGTTATGGGGGATTTCATCAGCAGACTCTCTTTCCCCGGTAAACGCATTGTTTTTCACTCAAAAAAGCGTATGTTGCTCTAATCAGTTGGAATATTTATCTCTTTACTAAAGCATGTTTGCATTTTAGCGAAGAAAACACCGAGACTTTTTCAAGTCTCACAAGTTATCCAGAACTACGTAGGTCTGAGTTCCTCATTGGAGGATACGTAGGAGCAAAAGCCTCACTTTTGTCGACCACACTGCTTTCTGTTACCATGACCCAAGAGCTGGTAGCCTGCGGAGACACCTTACGGTTATCCGCACCTCGAGTGTGATTGATAAGCGGAGGCCAATATGGTCATCTGCACCCTTTCCGAAGATGTAGGCATCTTCTGGTGGAGACTTTTTCAAGTCTCACAAGTTATCTAGAACTACGTAGGTCTGAGTTCCTCATTGGAGGATACGTAGGAGCAAGAGCCTTGCTTTTGTCGGCCGCCCCATAATCTTTGTCATACTGACCCTGAGGTCATGTGACATGCACCCTTGTGTCATCCAGAGGCGGCGGGCCCGATGACACGCAGAGACAAAATTTGGTCATTCTGCACCCTTCTGTCATCCAGAGGCGGCGGGCCCGATGACACGCGGAGATACCTTACGGTTATCCGCACCCTTTTGTCATCTAGAGGCGGCGGGCCCGATGACACGCAGAGACAAAATTTGGTCATTCTGCACCCTTGTGTCATCCAGAGGCGGCGGGCCCGATGACACGCGGAGATACCTTATGGTTATCTGCACCCTTGTGTCATACAGAGGCGGCGGGCCCGATGACACGCAGAGACAAAATTTGGTCATTCTGCACCCTTGTGTCATCCAGAGGCGGCGGGCCCGATGACACGCGGAGATACCTTACGGTTATCTGCACCCTTTTGTCATCCAGAGGCAGCGGGCCCGATGACACGCAGAGACAAAATTTGGTCATTCTGCACCCCTGTGTCATCCAGAGGCGGCGGGCCCGATGACACGCGGAGATACCTTACGGTTATCCGCACCCTTGTGTCATCCAGAGGCGGCGGGCCCGATGACACGCAGAGACAAAATTTGGTCATTTTGCACCCTTGTGTCATCCAGAGGCGGCGGGCCCGATGACACGCGGAGATACCTTACGGTTATCCGCACCCTTTTGTCATCCAGAGGCGGCGGGCCCGATGACACGCAGAGACAAAATTTGGTCATTCTGCACCCTTGTGTCATCCAGAGGCGGCGGGCCCGATGACACGCGGAGATACCTTACGGTTATCCGCACCCTTTTGTCATCCAGAGGCGGCGGGCCCGATGACACGCAGAGACAAAATTTGGTCATTCTGCACCCTTGTGTCATCCAGAGGCGGCGGGCCCGATGACACGTGGAGATACATTACGGTTATCCGCACCCTTTTGTCATCCAGAGGCGGCGGGCCCGATGACACGCAGAGACAAAATTTGGTCATTCTGCACCCTTGTGTCATCCAGAGGCGGCAGGCCCGATGACACGCGGAGATACCTTACGGTTATCCGCACCCTTGTGTCATCCAGAGGCGGCGGGCCCGATGACATGCAGAGACTGACATAGTCTTCTGCACCTTTTGTTTCTCCGGGAACAACGAGTCATTTACATGCGGAAATTTTACGGTCACCCGCGACTCTCGTCAACCGAGAGGAACGAAATTAGTGTCATACCCTAATTTCGTCCGGGGATCTTTGCTTGATGACATGCGACCTTTCTTTGGTCCTTGTGAGGTGCTTGGCACCTATCATTAGGCAATTTGTGAAATTCCGGGAACAACAAGTCATTTACATGCGGAAATTTTATGGTCACCCGCGACTCTCGTCAACCGAGAGGAACGAAATTAGTGTCATACCCTAATTTCGTCCGGGGACCTTTGCTTGATGACATGCGACCTTTCTTTGGTCCTTGTGAGGTGCTTGGCACCCATCATTAGGCAATTTGTGAAATTCCAGGACATGCCAGAAAACCAAAAAATATTGATGCACAATCCGTAAGTTTCCGTGACACACCGGAAATCAAATGGAAGCATCGTTGCATAATTAAGTGAGATTCCGTAACATTCCGTAAGTCAAAAAGGGGATGATTATGTAATCCGCAAGGTTCCGTAACATTACGGAAAGAAAACAAGTATCGTTACCAGATTCGTAAGTTTCCGTAACTTTACGAAAAAGAATCACCAAAAAAGGTAAGGGGGTGAACTTATCAAGATAGGGGTGTAAATAGAAATTCAAATCTAGGCCCTTCCAGAACATTTTGGAAGTTGGGTTGCTTAAGGAGGAAGCAACTGGGCGGCAAGCTCCTCCACGTTTTTGAAAAATGGTTTTTGGGGCTTCCGCGGCTTCCGTAATACTTCCGTAAAATTTCCGAAAACCTTGGGTAAGCATATTCCACTTAACATTGGTGAAAGGGAAGAGAAAAAAGATGAAAATCAAATTCGAAAACAGTTCCGTAAGGCTTCCGAAACTTTTCCGTAAAATACGAAAAGGGGGGTGAACTTAGTAATTCGAGTGCGCTTAGAAATCTTCTTCATTAAGTCTTTGGGCGGCAAGCACCTCCCTTTTTTTCTATAAATAGGGGAGGGGGGAGCTGTTTCAAAATGTTCAAGACCCCTTTGGCTATGCATTTCGGCTATTTTGGGCAAAAAACACGTTTTCGTGAAGAAAAATCAAGTCGAAGTACTTCCGTAACGCTTCCGTAAGCGATTCTGTGGAAATTCTTCATCGTTCTTCGTTGTTCTTCACCGTTCTTCATCCGTTCTTCGTTCGTTCTTCGTTCTTCAACGGGTAAGTTTTCGAATCCGAGACTTTCAATTCATTTCTTGTTTTGTGTACTTTCACTTTAATTTCGTTTACTTTCAGTTTTCTTTTCTTCCGTTTTTAACGTGCTTTAACCATTTATTTAAGCCGTTTTCTCGTCTAATAAATGATAAAATGAATTTCAACCGATCATTTGTGTTGTAATCTCGTTTAATCACTGTTAAAACGAAATCTAACCGATCGTTCACGCTATAACCTCGGTTAAACCAAAAAAAGTAAAATAATAATAAAATAATCAAAATATCTTGAAAAATAATAATAAAATAATCAAAACATCTTTGAATAAAATAATAAAAAAAATCAATCGGACGTTTTTCTTTGGAAGTTTCCTTGAATGAATTGATTAATAACCAAAGTGAAACTAAGACTAAAATCAACTCACAAATCAAGTTTTTTTCCGAAAAATCACTAAAAACCGTTTTAAGGTCCAACGCCTTAAACGGTCCTCTTTGCTTTTATCGGTTAACATGGACCGTTCAAAAGCATAAAATCAACATGTGACTTTACCGCTTTTGCAAGAACTATGTAGGTCTGATTTCCTCATCGCAATTGAGGATACGTAGGAGCAAAAGCCCCGCTTTTGTCGACCACCCCAAGAGATCGTTAATGGTCCAAATGCCTTAACGTTTCTCTCCTTTCAAAAACAAGAGATCGTTAATGGTCCAATGCCTTAACGTTTCTCTCCTTTCAAAATCAAAAGATCCTTTAATGGTCCAACACCTTAAATGACCTTTTGTTCAAATAAAAAACATATTTTGCAAAAAAGACAAAAAACAAACTTAAACCAAACACTTTGTTCCGAAAGAACTACGTAGGTCTGATTTCCTCATCGCAAATTGAGGAATACGTAGGAGCAAAGGGAAACACCCTTGTCGACCACTAAAAGAGAAAAAATATAAAAAGGGTATAAAGGATATAAGGACATAAAAGGGAACGTAAAAATCAAAGTCATGTTTGCACATTCGATTAAAGGCTGCCGTCCCTTGTGACGGACGTGTGGGGTGCTAATACCTTCCCCGCGCGTAAATACAACTCCCGAACCTTTCACTTAAAAGTTCGTAGATCGCGTCTTTTCCGGTTTTTCCGACGTTTTCCTCAAATAAACGTTGGTGGCGACTCCGCGCGTATTCCTTTCGTGGAACACGCATCCCGCGAGTCTCGCGTCGCCCTCCCGCCGAAGGGTAGGTTGCGACACCTTTATTCAATTCATTTTTTCCTTATATGTAACGTCATGCAACTCCGTGGGTGCAATGTGACATTATTTATTTATGTGCATAGGAGTATCAAATACGATATTATGAAGGCTAGTTTTGGTTTTAAGTTTTTTTTTCTCTTTTATTCTTTTTTTTAATATTTGTTCCATTTTGTGTTTTGATATATGCATGACGTGTTGTTTAACTACCCAGGATCTCAATGTTTAGGTGTTTTGCTTTGGTTTCTAGCTTATTTATTTATGAAATAATAAAGAAAAGATCTAAATTATACAATGTTTTATGTGGATTTTTGTGTGTGTAGTACTCTACTTAAGGTTAGGATCTAGGATGCAATCATTATGTTTCGTTAGTTCATTGCAACATGAAAAGAGATTCTGATTTTTGGGCCTTTTGATTAATTCATATTGTTTATAATATTTGTGATATCAAATAAAAAAAATAATTATTTTAACTCGTGCAATGGTTTGTGACATTAATTGAGTAACAATTCTACCTTTAATGTTACTTAAATCATGAAAGTTTATAAGATAGCTATTAGCAATCTAAATTTTTGCGCATAGAGTTATTTTCTTTTGTCAATTTATTTTTTAAAAATAATTTTCATTTTAATGTGCAACAACCAATGACATTTTGAGAGTTCAATGACTAGCCATTTGCTAGCTTAAATCTTTGTGCAACCATTTTCTTAAAAAAAATCTTTTGAATAAGAAATACAAAAAAAATAATTAAATGTTAAAAAAATATTTCTTTTATTGGAGTAAAATAAATATTTATAAAGTTGTATGATTTTGCGCAATTATTTATAGGTACCATTTTAATGGGCGTTGTAGGGTACTAATATCTTCTCTACACCTAATCGACTCTCAAACTTATCTTTAATTTCAAAGACTACTTATGAAAGGTTTTTCAACATTATTTCCCTAGATAAAATATTGGTGGGGACTCCATAGTCAAATATGTTTGGGTCGTCCCCACCGTGACATTGGTTGTGATACAAGCATTGAACTAATAACCTTTTATTCAAAGATAAAGCAATAAATCACTAAGACATTTGTTTTGTTTAATTAATTTTATAAACACTATTTTGTATGTATCATTAGTCAAAAGTTATTAATTTTTTTGAATTATAGATTTTTTTAAAATAAAAAATATCTAATATATATAAATCTTTTTTAATTTTATATTATATCATTTTATATATTTTATTTTGAAGAGTTTACATATTTTAATTTTACCAATTTATAAGTAAATTTCATATATTAATATATAAATTATATACATAAATTATTTTTAAATTTGTATAAATTAAGTAAATTTTTTTATATATAAGTAAGACAAATTTTATTTTAATTATAAAATTAATAAATTCTAAATTTTTAATTTTCTAGATCTTTTAAATATTATTTTTAATTTTTCTTAATTTGTATAAATTACATAAAATATTTTTTAAAATAGTCCATACATTAGTGTATGTAATTTTAAAAAAAAATATAAATAAGAAATTTTTTAAATATATAACAATTTATTAATTTATATTAAAGTAAAAGTTTATTTGAAAATAAATATATGTAAAATTAAATATTAATTATTTTAGTTTAATTTATAAATTTTTATACACTACAAAAAGAATGACTTCTACTTACCGACGTCTTTTGCTTACATATAAATTAGTGTAAAATACTTTTACCTACAACTAATTAATGTAGGTAAATTTCAATAACTTGTACCTACAATTATTTGGCGTAGATAAATTCATTAAAATTAAAAAAAAACTTCTATCTGCAACTATGTACTTTGTGTAAGTAAAACTCCAAAAATTATTTGAATTTAAATATCAGACTCTTATGTTTTTAGTAAATATATTAATTAAAGAAAATATGTTAATTAATAATTTTAAGAATTAATTTTAATTTAGATTAGTATTCTTTTTACGGATTAATTTAATTTATCCTGAATTTTTTACTCAATAGAAGAAAAAATATTTAAAAAATGTAATTGTTAGTTTATACCGACGCCCATCGTGAATACTTGCACTGTTTGAAGTTTGGGAGGCCCATCGTGAATACTTACACTGCTGATTTTATTATTAATTTGATTTTATACTTCTCTCCGTTCTCTATTTTGTAGAGTTCTCTCCCTTTATACTTTCATTTTTTTCGATAAATAGAGTTCTCTCCATTCTCTATTTAGTAGTGCTGATTTTATTTCGTAGAGTTCTCTATTTGCGTTTTCCTTATCCCTATCTCTCTCTCTCAGCATTCAAACTCATTATCTCGTTTAACAAAATTGTTCCTCTCTCACAGAGTTCCGCAAAAGCCCTAGGTTCGACGCAATGATTTTTTTTTAGCGGAGCTGAAGAATCCCTAACCTCAAGTATCTCACTTACATCTTCACCTCTAATTTCACCTATTAGTGTCTGTGTGAGACATTTTTGAATTTCCTTTGAATGTCTTCATCTTCTATTCGATTTCTCCATACTCTATTTGTGTTTGAAGCATTGAATTTTGAAAATTTGAGAACTAGTAGAATTTTTATTTGTGAATGGATGAATGAATGAATCGAGTTGTGATTGATTTGTGACTTCACCACTGAGGTTGTTACCTTGTTGCTTGTGTCAGCCGCAAAACTCACCTCAGAGGCTAAGGTGTTCTTCTGATGAGACTGGATTATCAGCAAATGCAAAGATTGTTGATGAGATTGTTGATAGTTTTTCATTGATAGTCCTAGTATATAATAGGGACATAATAACCTATTTTTTAACAATTTCTGTAAAATATAGTCCTTGAATATATATACAACTTGTATCATGTTAACCATTCTTGTATCTCATTTTGATTCTTGAGAAAAACTAATTTAATATGTTTTGTGTAAATTTATTAATTTAAGGACTAACTTGTACACAATTGAATTCAGAGAAATAGCAAGTGAAGGATAATTCTAGGGATGGACTAGTCTAATGATTATAAAAATAAATGCCAAGGAAATATGGTTTTATCCAACAAGAGGTTGGACGATGGAATTCTGATATAGTTTTATCTGATGAGGTTAACATATAATCAAGAGATTCCATTATTTTATTTGAGCTGCTGAAGTGATCAAGAAATTTATGACATCAAACTCAAAATAAAAGGCCAGGAGAACAATTTAAAACTTATATTAGAAGATAAAATTATTGATATTAAAATTGTTGAAAACCAATCATCTTGGAAGCTTAAGCTCTTATGTGAACTGAAGACTCAATATTGGTTTTTATATCACTAACATGTCCCATCCAGCATGGACAAAGCACATGCCTGTTTTATCTTGTGCTAAAATGCAACTTTTGCTAGAATAACGGGGAAAGCAAGAATAAATCCTGAATACTTTATTCAAGGAGGTTTGAGGATCAATTATCTCAAAATATTAAGCTATTAGGGAAGTTTAGTTTAGTATCTCTGATAGGAATCTATACTTTAATGAATGTGTGTAAATCATCCTTTAATATGATTACATTTCTTAGTCCGAGGGTGGGGTTTTTATGTAATAGGTTTAAATACCTCTTGTATTCCCATTCCCATATGATAGACTGAGGGAAGTAAATAGAGGTATAGAACTGCCAAGGGCATATGGAGTGCTACAGAAGGATGATTTACACACATTCAGAATGCCTTGTGTGTTGCAATATATATAGCCAAGGTAGCATTGCTTGTGCTAACTGTTCCTTATTTAAGTCTAGAGCGGGAACATGCCTGTTTGGGTAGAACAAGGACAAACTAGTGCAGTAGTGTATGATAACAAAAATTGAATTAATGCAGAAACATTAGCTTGAAGTTTCCGTGGAGTTGGTTACTACAAATTTATAGTATCTATTTTTAGGTAATTTCTTCATTTCTTGGCCACGGGTTGCTTGTGATTTTGTCTCTTGGTGAAGCATTTTACTAATGTTTGTAGTAATTGTTGGGAGTGGCAAAAAATATTGTGTTGGAGTTAGAGCCTGATGGATCAAAATTTTGTGTTGGAGTTAAGAGTTTGGGCTTATTCTTTCTCTTTCTTCTTGCACAGGAATTTTGCTTTCCTCTAAAAAAAATAGTTTGGCTAAAGTATACAGTACAATATACTCATTACATTCCTAATTATAAAATTTTCTTTAAAAATTTGTTTGATTTTCTTTAGAAGATGGTTTTTAATTTTGATATATTAATTATTATTTTTTCTTTCATATTCTTATTTAATTATTCTTTCATTAAATATTTATGAAAAAAATTAAGTAAACAGAGACATACAAAATAATAATTTTAAAATAATAATATAATAGGCTTGTATTGACTTTCATTATTCTGGCAAGAACATAGGTGTCCTGAAAAATATTGTTCCCAAGTCTAAATCCATAAAATACAGGGGAACTATGAAGGCAATGCTCGATGCCACTTCATCTACACTAAATACTTGTGTTGCGTCTGCTTGATATCTTCTTTTAATTGTATTAGTTATTTTTTAGCTGAAATTTTGCAAGATGTCAATTGGAACATGGAACCAAGAAATAAACTGTATGGCAGAACTTATTTGAGGGTTAAATATTAAGACTATATGTGTAGAAACCTCAATTGAAAACATTTTCTAATTAATACTCCACTCACACTTATTGTGTATGTTTCTAGCATTGTATTGTTATTTCTGGGAATGTGAACTTAGGAATGCTACTACTAGCTGCTGCTAATGTCCTGATGCCAATACTCTAATATAAAGGTTTTTGGGAGAATAGATTGTTGTTACATCAGATTTGTGATGCTTAGTTCTTTGAGCAATTTGATTCAGGTAATTAGATATAGCCATAAAAAGCCTCAGTTGTCAGTTGTTAAGTGTACTGAACAAAGAACTATTATCTTCCTCAAGTTATTAGCATTTGCTGAACTTTTGTAGAAATTTATGATAGTGATATTTCAGTAGAGAGAGCAGTGTTATTAAAACAGGTTTGGGTTGGTTGGTGTAACCAGCGGCAGAACTAGTTTGGGTGGCATATTACACAAGTTGACCTCAAGAAACAGAGTTAAAGTGGGTTTAGAGGATCTGAAGAAGGGAGTGAGAGAGAGGATATTAAGGGATGATGAAAGGCGGCTATCCTTTTTTTAAAGGATTCGGGATGTGGGGAAAAGTAACTAGGAAATATCTCCTTTGGATATTTTCTTCTTGACCATGCTTCTTGTGAAACAGTGAAGCCTAATACTACCTCTTTATACTCTCTCTCTCTCTCTATATATATATATATATGTGTGTGTGCATGCCTTTCTCCTGTCTGGTCAGGGATGGAACCATCAAGCTAAGATGGATACAAGTAGAATTCTGTAGATATTTATAATTTATTTTTAGAGATGGATAACTCAAGCACTACTGTTTAATAAGAAATACCCTTACTTGTTGACACCACTAAAGCTTAGCATTAAAGAAACTTGAAACATTCTATTCATTGCCTAACTTCTAGACGTGTAATTTTTATCAATTAATGAAATTGAAGATAAAGTTATCTTATGATTTACAATTTTGGTCTCCACTGTATGGCTGCCTAGAGTTTATCAATTAAATAATTATGGATCATGATGTTTTCCAATTTCCACACGTTTTGTACATATAAGTTTGTCCATCAAACAACTAGGAACGGTATGGAGTCTAATCAATCAATTCATATTTCATTTTTGCTTATCCACTTTGGACTTTGCTTTTTGTGGCCTTTTAGAGGGAAATGCAGAAAGGATTTTCCCATGCACTAGTGAAGAAAGAAGCATATTCTCAACTCAACTACCCAACAAAAGGGATAAGAGACTGTCCGTTGAGACTTGAGAAGGTTCTTTCTATTGCATTTTTCCTACCCTGAATTTTTTTATGATTACCACTTTACCTTTGCCTCTTTGAAGAGCCAAAGCCTGGAGAGGACAAATGTCATTTAACTTAACCCATGCCTTCCATGATAGGTCACAAAATTCCTAGAGGCCATTATACAATGAGACTTTAGGCACAATAGAAAAATCAATTAACCAATATCACACACACATTGACGTTCTTCTCTTAAGGGGATAACAAAAACTATGACATTAACTCTATCGCAGGCAACAGTGGAAGAGTATACAATGCATGCAGGTAACACATCAAAATGATTAAAAATGCATGTTAATGAGTAATGCTACATATTTTTGTACCATGCGGCCTCTTCTAATGACATCGGAGCAATTATTGGCTAAATGTACACACAATGCAAATACAAGTTTGTTAAATAGTTATAACCCCTTTAAATTTATTTTACATACTACTACTAGGTATGTCTCCATTTGAGATGCAAGACATCTTACTGCCTTCCGGCACAAATGGTGTTAAAGACCTACACATTTCGGTTTCTCATAGTAGTAGCCTAGCTCTCTTTGCTTCTCTAGGAAAGAAATTATCAGTGCTCAGGTATGGTTGCATTAAGTACTAATTCATCTTGTCTGACGTAGTAAAAATTTGGTCATTGATGTATTTCCTTTTGTTACAGCTTGGACAGCGGCAACCTTGTTGTCAATTATGACCTACAGGTGAAGTTTGATTCAATATTTTGATTTGGTAATTTAGTAGTAATAAAGCTGTTGGAAATAGTTTGTAATTGCTATGTTTTGTGGTTTTTAAGATTGGTATTGCTTGTATATTTAACTTTTTATCCTCCTTGAGTTGAGCAAAGGTTTCCAGTCTCTTTGCATGTTTTTCCAAAGATGGCCGTTCTAAGTAACCATTAACTAAACACCATGAAGAAGATAAAAAAACCACTGATTTCCATAAAGGATGCAGTGTTGTAAGTAGATATCCAGAAAGTCTAGCTTTTTTCTCCAACCTTAGGCATGAACTAACTACAAATAGCATTCGGCAGGAGGGCAAGGCCATCAATCGCCATTAGTTCCCCTGATTCCAAAACCTCAAATGACATAAGAGAAAATCCTCCAAACTACTTGTAGAAAATTAGAAATAAATTCTTAAAATAGTTTTTTTTCATGCCCCTTTTCCCCTTGTTCTACTAATTTATTGCTCAAAGATTGTGATCTGTCACAAGTTGAGTTTACTAGTCCCTCTTTGGGGGGTTTCACCTTTACTGGAATTGTATTCCAGGTTCTTGCATGGTCTTGTTCATGGGATCTCAACAATTCACATTACATATATGCTGGACTACAAGTCAGCACTATGGTTTTGTATTTATTTGATGTGGAAACTTCAAATGCTAATCTTCATATAACTTCCTCGCATAATGGTTCTGTCTTGGTGTTTGATATGCACCAAACTGCTTCTGGCTTGAGATTCTCTACCTTCATATAACTTCAAATTTCAGAATGTGCCAAAATTTTGTCTCAAGTAATAAAGTTTTGTTGTACATAATTACATTTGAGTGTACCCACTAACATATCAAATGTTGAATTTTTGGTAAATTAGTGCTACTATTTAACTAAATTACTATTTGTAATGCAGTTTAACAGGGGTACAAGTGCCATGCAACATTATGTGGCAACACGTCCAATGTTCATTGATGTGGAAATAATGAATGCAGACACTAAGCTGGTTCTTGGTGACCTGGCTGGCCAAGCTAGTCCTAGTAATGTTGCTCGTGGGCTTTCCTCCTTGTACAAAGAAATCACAGGTTTGAATTATACTTTCTTCTGTTTCTAAAATGAAAATATTCTTGGCAGGACAATGATTGACAGTATTTTTTTACAGATACTGTTCATAAAGAAGCTGCAACAATCACGGCCGTATTCCCTTCACCAAGTGAAGTCATGTCAATTTTAGTTCAGGTACTAGACAACATGGTCTTCACTAAATATTGTGGCTTTGAATAGGTTGTATATTTTATTGTGTTCACAAAAACCAATGTTCTCATAATTCTGCATGTAGAGAGTTTTAGAGCAGTGAATCACTGCCCTTTTGGACAAACTGTTAGAGAAATCATCTCTTGTCAATTTACCTTCCGTGGAGGAAGGTGAGCTCCTATTAGTGAGTACGATTAACCAATTTCCTTCATTATTATCATCCAAGTGCCAGTTTTGACAGCAGGCTGATGCCAATGTACTTTGTATTTGATTTGAGGTTTCGGTATCTTCGAATGCTGGCAGTGGCGTATGAAAAGACCTAAGAGCTAGCAAGAGATCTACAAGCTGTAGGATGTGGTGACTTGGATGTTGATGGTGTAATGTAAGTGGTAGTCTAAGTGCTCTAGTCTTGCTTCATGGCAACTTTCAAGCAGGACATTTGACTCTATTAATTTTATGTACCTTACCCATCTTAGGAGGGCAGATTGCAATGCCAAGGTGCATCCCTAGTTACTAAACAGGTCATAGTCTTTCTAGTTAGGCTCTCAAATTGGCACCCTAGAATTGTCTTCTTATTAGAGGTGTTCATGTTAAACATATTTACCTACAGTTGAAGATGATAGATATATATTAAAGACTTTTACCTACAGTTAGGAGATGTAAGTAAAAGCTAATGACTTTTACCTACACACAATACATAGTAGGTAAAACCTATAGTGACAGACAATTAGTCATCATTATACGTCTTCTCAAAGTTGATGGAAGAAATGTCTATAGGACAAAGTCTATCATACATTTACCTACGGATTTTTATTTATAGTAACAGTTTTTGTCCGTAGGTATAGGTCATTTTTCTTGTAGTGATAATTCAAAAAAAAATTAATAACTCTTAACTAAGGATATATGTAAAATAGGTCAAGGACTAGGTCATAATAGGTTGCATCAAGTTTAAGGCATGGTCGATCCAATAAATAACTCGACCTAGCTAGACCTGTGAGTCAGTGGAACATAATTGACTCATTATATTTATCTTTAATTTGTAACATCCTTTTAAAAATTAAAAACAAAGAATAAACTGAAACTCAAAACTCATCTATTTTTAAAATTTAATTTTAGTTTTTTCTCTAATTTTTAATTTCAAGGTAAACTCATTTTAAAAGTTGTAATCCTATTAAATTAATTTAAGAATGTTTTTTGTGGTGATGACTATGATAACAACGCACATTACAAAAAAAACATTAAAATATATTTTTAAAATACTTTTATTGTAATAATATTTTTAAAAAATAATTTTAATATTTACAACAAAATTTCCAATATTGTACACAATTATGGGGTGCATTTAAAAATGATTAAAAAACACAATTTATAATCCAACCAAAGACTTTCCCTCTTTTACTTCCTTACAATTATAGTGTACTCCTTTTGGTCTAATCTTTAATTTAGTATATGTTTAATTTTTTTCATTTTAATTAATTAAATTTTAATGACATATTAACTAAATAAGTTAAGTTTAAGATTCAATTTGATCAAAATAAAATAAAATAAACATTTAAAATTAAAAATTAAATCAATATTATAGATTTTTTAAAATAAAAATATTAAAATTACTAAAATAAAAAATAAAAACAAAATCACATTTAAAGATTATAAAGAGACTAAAATTTAAATTTAGTCTTCAAAAACAAAAGTAAGATTCTAAATACTTTTGGAAACAGTTTACCTGAGTAGGTGAGAGAGGGAGGATAGACGTAGACTAGAGCTAGAGACTAGACAGTGAGTAGCGGGGGGGATCCAGACGCTACCCACGTCTTTATTGCTTTCCAAGATCCATCCCAAACCGTCTAATTTTAATTAACAGTTCCTTTCAAACCCACCATCCCAATCCAACCCATAGTTGCAACTCCTTCACGTCGAGAAAATTATTGTATGACGTAGTGGTCCGGACCGTACAATAATTTCTCCTTCACTTCACTTTACTTAACCCTCACCTTCTTCTGATTCGCATAGTTCCCTACTCCAACTTCATCCACCTATTCCAACAACCATCTTAACTTCCAAGAACCTTGCTGAGTCAATGCCCCAACTGTATAAGTGTATCTTTTGCTATGCTTAATATCACTTTCAAGTGATCCAAATCACATTCCACTTAGTTTGTTTTTGAGTTTCCCTTGCGAATTTTGCAAAAGAGCAACTGCTATGTAGCAATGAGAGATTTCTTTGAGGATCAAGCAGCGGAGCAGTTCTACTCTGATCTCAGGGACTTGACCCAACGTGTCATCAAGTTCGGTGTCTCGGATTCTGCAGTCTTCCTCCCACAACTCATCGCATCCATTACTGCTATGTATATATACTCTACTCCAACAATCTCTCTCTTTCTTGTGGACTAAGAGTAGCCACTTTTCCTTTGCATCTTGAATGATTAGCCACCAAGTATGTTTATTTATTTTTCATTATTAATGATTTTTTTTTGAGAAAAATTGTTTCACGTTAACCGATTAAGACCTCGGCAAATTTTTTCATATAGGCTCCTTTTCGAAACTAATTCCTGATATGGGCCTCTTTTCAAACTATTTTTTGTATGATGTCGTTTTTTACATAAAAAGCATACAACTCGCAGAAGTCATTGGCGAGTTTGGCCAGCCTTTGACACGTGGCACTGGTGAGACCAGTGCCATTGGCGATTTGAGCTCCACGGGACTCGCCAGTTTGACTGGCGAGTTGAGCTAGGTAAGCTGGCTAGCGTTGCAGAGGGTTGCAGACACGGGACAACTTTTTCAGGTTGGGAATTGCCAGTGGGACTGACGAGTTGTGCTTTATTTGGAACTGCCAGTAACACTAGCGATTTGCTCATTGGCTTTAAATAGCAGTGTGTTTTTTAAACATTACTCAATTGCCCAGTTTTTATTTCTATCATATATTTTATATATACTGAACATACTCACTTTTGCTCATTCCTCCTCCATTTCTTTGCTATCTTTTTGCCACCAAACACAACGATAGTATTTTTGCTTATGAAATCACAATATAATTTTAAACATCAATTTGCTTTCGAAACTAATATCTATATTATATTATAAACAACCAATTTTATATTTCATGCATACTTGAGTATCTTTTAATGTCACACTCAACAAATTTATTTAAATGTAGAAATAATAATGCAAAGAAAAATATCATAAGTAAATATAAGCAAACTACAAAAGTTTTTATAATAACTTAGACCCCAGTATCTTCGCAAGCATTATTTGTAAAATCCTTTAAAATATCATTGCATGTAGGAAGTCTTTTTTAGAGTTAACTTTTCTACGTGCTTGAACTATAAAAATATTTCCGTTCATAAGCGTGTTTTTCTCTTTATTTTTCTGTGGATTCAATTCATAAATATAATGTTAATAAATGAAAAAAAAATCAAAGCATATGAAAGCGAGATATTTGACTAAAGTGTTGAGAACTTGGCAACACTTCAGCACACGTTATATGATGAACGCACAGCAAATGTGAAAAGAGGGAGGCTATTTAAAGCTGATGATCTCAGCTAATCAATGAACAAATCGTCAGTACTACTGGCAGTTCCAAATAAAGCACAACTCGCCAATCCCACTGGCAATTCCCAACCTGAAAAAGTTGTTCCGTGTCTGCAACCCTCTGCAATGCTAGCCAGCTTACCTAGCTCAACTCGCCAGTCAAACTGGTGAGTCCCGTGGAGCTCAAATCGCCAGTGGCACTGGCGAGACCAGTGCCACGTGTCAAAGGCTGGCCAAACTCGCCAATGGCTTTTGCGAGTTGCATGCTTTTTATGTAAAAAAACGACACCATGCAGGAAATAGTTTGAAAAGAGACCCATATCGAGAATTAGTTTCGAAAAGGAGCCTATATGGAGAAATTTGCCTAAGGACCTCTTGTATGTTGGACCAAATATACAAGTGGGGCAATCCCCACGTAACTGATCTTTTTTTAAGTTTTTTTTTAAAAAGTTGAGTTAAGTCAAACCCACGTTCTAAGATATTTTGTATGTAATAACTTTTTGGTCTTGAGCACATATATCTTTCCCTGGAACTAAATGTGACACCCTCTATCCCTCACATATATACTAACAAAGGAATAAAAATTCAAATATTAATTAAAAGTATTTTTTTAAAACATTTTTAAATACAAGCCTTTCAAAGGGATAAAAGGTTCACAATCACTTTCTTCTACATCATATTCAAACTTGTCTAAATAAATAATAAAGTCATCGGCTCGAACAAGGTCGTCTGAGACTTCATACAATTAATATAAAACCCTATACCTCAATGTCATATCCTATCAGAATGTTGTGTCTCGACGTCCTTCAGCACAATATTCCTTAAAGCAGTTCACCTAGTCATCTGCTCCCCCGAACATAGAGTTCAAGATCATCACAGGATCCAAACACAAACAACAAACCGGGAGTGAGTTATCACATTCCTAACTAATAGAGAAACAAGACAACTAGATATACATATCATATAAACCAAATAAAACTTACTTACACATAATTCACGTAATTCCACCACTTTGTCATTCAAAATTCACTTTTCATCAATCAATCACACTTTTCAATCATCAATCACATTACACAGGAATCACACGCTCTGATCAAGACATAATAACACCTCAATTTCATAATAAACAATTAGCAAGCGCATGAGATAGTTATGCTAAGACTCAAGCCTATATGCAATGTGGTACCATGTCAGTGAAAAACCACCCTGGGGCGCTTAGGAGTACATAACAAGACACACCATACAATGGGTTTGTCAGGTCACTCTCACTAAGTAAGATCATAGGGAGATCAGTCAGGGTCATGATGTTTTGCGAGAATGCTCCAACCATATGAGATCAGCATAGGCTTAAAGGAGCACTCAAACCCGGTGACCCCCAAGGCCTACACTCCAAAGAGTCCGTCAGGGCCTCTCCCTCCTGATTCAGGTCCAACCCCTAAAATCATTTTAGCACACAGACACTGCTCGTGAATTATATAATACCCACGGCCTCACACTCGTGTTTTAAACACGTACAACATATTGCGCTACAATTTAACACTGGTTCCTAAATAGGAAACCTACACTTTCTCTTTAACACTGTGCATTTACGCTTTTCTCAAGATAACACTGGTCGGGTTATTGTACAATTCACAGCTTACAACACAAATAATGTCACATCAAGAGTTAATCACACACTTATTTACAACCAAAACTCATTCACAATTTCACATTTCATAATGTCACAATCCACCATCACATGTTTTCACGTATCTCACAATTCAACACCTATTCTACTTTACACTTTTACTCAATCTTAATAACAATATTATAATCTCAAGGCAACATATTATTCCACAATTCATCACATATTTCATTTATAAGCACTGCTCATGAATTATACAATACCCCCGACCTCACACTCGTATTTCAAACACGTTTAACACATTGCACTACAATTTAACACTGGTTCATGAATAGGAAACCTACATTTTCTCTTAAACACTATGCATAAACGCTTTTCTCAAGATAACACTGGTCGGGTTATTGTATAATTCATAGCTCACAATATAATTATTGTCACATCAAGCGTCAAACACACACTTATTCACAATCAAATATCATGCCCATAATTTAACATCTCATAATATCACATCAATCATCTCATTTTTACATGTATCTCGTAAATTGACACATTCAACTTTGTACTACTCAATCTTCACTATAATATTATAATACCATTATAATAACTTATTACACCTTATAACTCATGCACATCACACAATAATAATATTTGCATGATACAAAACATATATATGTATATGTATATAGTAAATTAAACTACATTGTTTTTTTTATCAAAGGATTTCTATAACAATTAATTTAATATTACATCAAAAGAAATTACCACTAGACATTAACCTTATAATTTTCATTAATTTATTATTCTAGTATTACAATAATTATATACACATAACATGTTGATCATCGTCGTAGAAAAATTAGAACAAGATAATAATTTATATAAAATAAGTCATTGAATAATATTATTTAAAATATAATTTACCTTAATAAAAAAAGCTTAATTTTTCTAAGGGGTTCACACTCAATACAAAAACACATCAATTTCATAGCAATTTCTCATTGGGACATCAACTGATTCATCAAACATATATAATTCACTGTAATAATTAAAAGGATAAAATGAAAATTGCAAAAATACCCCAAAACTCATTCCAATTGATATCTCTAAGGATCCCTACACATGTTCTCACTAATCCTCAATTGTGAATAACTCATCCCCTTACCTATGAGCGGACTCACGTGTCTTCAGCCAGCTATAGTAACGTCTCTAGCGGTTCCCTGAGATTCCTTCCGTTATTCCTCCGACTACTCCAATAGAATTCCCAAACGTCAGAGAGACGGAGAAGAGATTGAAATATCCACTTGTACTGTCTTCATGCGATTCCTTTTTCTCCCTCCACAAATATTTTCTCAAAAATCCCAACGGTGAAAGTGTGCGCAATTGAATTTCGAACAACATGTCCAAATTTCATGAAAATCCAACGGTTAACGAAACCGGGATCGTAGTTTTACCGAGACAGTTTTGGGTTTCTGCGGGAAATTAAAATACTACAATGCGAAGGGTTTTCCTCTCAGATGAGATATGATTTTGAAATTCCCAACGGTGAGAATGTTAGAAATTGGGTTGTTAACGTGGTACTAAAATTTCACGACGATCCAACGGTTAACGAGTCCGAGATCGTCATTTTTCTGAGACAGGTTTGGTGGGCTGCGAGAAAAAGAAAGGGTTTTGAGAGGAGAAGGGGAAAAACGAAAATGAGGCCAAAAAGAGACACCTGACTTAACATAACTATTTATACCTAGGGTACTCAGCCTATTATTTGCTCTATATTTATTTATTTTATAAAAACAAAATCTATTTTATTTATAAATAACAATTCTTTTTAATCTATATTACAAAAATTGGGATGTTACACCAATCCTATTTTAATCAGGTAGGATTACAATGGGCAGCAAAGGTTTTGGTTTTGTATGTAATATGCTAAGAAAGTTTGTATGAACCTTGAGAATTTCCGGAATATTTCATACTCATCATCTGGTGAATGTCTTCAAATCAATTTTATAAACTTGTGCAAACTTATTTTGTCTATTGTGCAATTTTATATTGCAAAACTTAATCTTATACTCTCTTTTTTTCTTTTTTGGCTTCAGCCTGCAAAGTGGTCTTCTGTAGACGAATTTCCGAGTTTTTCTACATTTTCACTGATAAGTTTTCTTTGTGAACTTAAGTTATTTGCTGATATTGGACCGTGCGAACTGGAAGACGGACATTCTTACATCACTACTCATTCCATTCATTTTCTTCAGCCTGCCTTCCTTGATTTTTCGCATCATCAGGTGATTATCTTATCATGCGTTATTAATTGTTATCAAATCCATGTCTTTGGTTCTCTCCAATATCAAAATTTTCTTGATAGTATCTTTCTACTTTTGTGGTTATACAGGACAGACTTTGGAAAATGGATTGCTTTCATTGCTATTGTATTGCACCTTTTGTTTCCAAGGCACTTCTCTGGTATGGTACATTTTTGCTGAGTATTTAGGCTCTTCTATATAAGATGCACATTACATGAGCGGTGTCCTTAAAAACTATTTGCTTCTATCCATTAATTTTAGTGTATAATACAAAAAATTTAAAACTAACTATTCCTGTAACTGGTTGAGCTTAGCTCAACTTGTATTTGTATCTGTTTTGGACTATGAAGCAGAGTCATTTTGTTGTGAAGTGTTGCATAGTGTACCACATTTCTGATACAAACACCTACGTGTTGGCTTGGACACTTGACCTGATACCTCTTCATATTACTAAGACTTCAAGGATACTAATATTATTATAAAAACATTGAATTCTTTTAGACATTCAGAAAAAATAGCTTAAAATATAACAGTATTAGAAAATGCTGTCTTGAAAATTTTTTTGTAACATTAACTTCTATAGGAAGAAAATGAATATTTAAGAGCACACAAATCTTGGTTATCAGTTTGGATATTCCCCTTTTCTTCATTAGTGACCAATAATGAGTCATGGCTGTTATTGCAGATTGGCTGGAGTTGCCTGCAGTTTTTATTCTTCTTATTGTTGCAGCTCCTGATTTCTTCACAAACACCTTCATAAGAAATAAAGTTGGGGTGATAATATGCCTTATCATTGCGTGTTGTTTGCTGCAAGGAAACATTTTAGCCGTTTGTGGTATTAGAATATTCCTTTTCATTCCCTGTAATTTGCTGCGAGAACGGGAAAACATTGGGGTAGCTATCGGATTAGTTGATGCAGTAGGCTTTGGATCATTGCAAGTTATAGTTTTCAAAATCATATTGTTAGTGTATCACATGTTGATGCCAATGCTCAACGTTATAGTCACAAAAATATATGCAGAGTAGCAAATTTAGGCTTGGTCGTTGATGTACGTAAGTGAGTGATACATTTTGTTGTTGTTCACCTAGTGCAACAAGACTATTGCTGTTAAAGATGATAATCTAAATGAATGAAACAATTTGTCGCCTGTTGCATTCATTTGGTAGAATATGATATGTTAACTCCTTGTAAGTATATCGGGTTGCACAAACAATATAAAATTAAAGTTAAAGTATCATATCCATAGAAACTTATATAATACTCGACAAAATAATAATGTTAACTAACTATGATTATCGAAATAACGGTGATTTTCATTGGATTGCGGAAATATAAATAACAATAGCATAAATAAATAAAAAATAGTACTTTTATGAAGCGATAAAAAAAGATAAAATAATAGAGAATAAAAGAGTTTGGATTAATTTCACTATATCACTTCTGATGAGGGCATGACAAGGACTAAGGGTAAGGAACCTTTAGAAAGACTTGGAGGACCTATGGCAAGAGCTAGAACAAAGAAGGCAAAGGAAGATCTTCAACAAGTGTTAACCATGCTATTTGAATTTAGGCCTAAGTTACAAGTGGCGAAACTTCAGATTGTCAATTGCATCATGTTCCAAGAAGAGTAGAGGGCGCCACCTTTGTTGAGTGATTTTATAATTTTGTTAGTTGAAATAAAGGTCAAAACTTGTGTTAAAGTGATTGTCAATTCTCTTTGGATTTGCACCACCAATGAGCTTGTTTTAATTTGAAGAAATTAAGGTTTAATAAGGTGGAAAATCTAAGCTTGTGGTTGCCTCTTGGCTGACCAAGAGTTGCACATTTTTACACATGTTTTTGTGTCTTAATTTTACTTTTAATTAGGTATAATGATACCATCAATTGTTGTTATTGGTGATCATTTCATCTTCTCACTTTTGTAACCAACTTGATGTCATTCCTATTTATGGATTGTGCATTTTCTAATAAAAATCAGACCTTGAATTGAGTGAGTTTTAATCACCTTCTAAAATGTGAGAGTGAATCTCCTTAGTTACTTGAGTGATTCAAGAAATTAGTTTATCAAGGAACATCACCTTGTGTGTGACACCAATTTCGGAGGAGTGATTCTTCCAACCACCTTCTTCATTCTCCTTCTTCATCATTCTAAATCTTCATTCGACCTAAACAAACTCAGAAATTGTTTTTCCCCAACCAGCCACCATAATTTTACCTTAAACTCAAATTTACGGATTATTTTTTTCCTAAAAAATTTGCCAAACTTAAATCAGCCTTTAATCCCACTTGAACACCATTGTTATCATCATCATTCTCCATCTAAACACATTCAGACTTTGAACCAAATCCCTTCCATTCAGCCCTCCATAAACTCGCCACTTTCTCTCTCCTTATCCATTCCATTTTCTAAATTTCATACAAGTAAAAAAAAAACCTTTGAAGATCCATCCTCAACTCTTGTGTAAATGGATTTACATCATTTTGGTTATCAGAGCTTTTGGTTCAAGGGTTTTTCAAGACTGCTTGGGCTGAAATTTCTTGGTAACATCCTTCTAATTTCTTCTTTGTCATTTTATATTTCCTTGTTCATGCTATTTTTTATTGAGGCTGAACCGTTGCAAAAATTAGGTCTTTAATTTCTTGTTAAAAAAGAAGGCAAAAACTTATTTTTTTTTTTAAAAAAAAAAAATATTTGGGCTGAATGGTTCATGCTATAATAGCTTTCAAAAATTCTTGAAGGTAATATAATTGGTTGTTAGAAGGTTTGAATTACCAAATTTTGAAGTTTAATTCCTTCAAAAAAAAATCCCATTATGTAGTTGTTGGAATTTTTGTCCTTGTTCTAAGCCTTTGTTAGCCTAGCCCTAAGCCTTTTCCTTGTCACATATTGGTGGTTGAAATTTGTATAAACTTTCTCTTGAATTTCTTTAGAACTCAAGGAGAATTCTAGAGTGGAAAAAGGCAAGAGTGCACAAAATTGAAAAAAAAAACATATTTGAGAGATACACTTGAGTGTGGTGAGCTTCTATTTTTTTATAACTATTATTATTTATATTTTGAATATGTCAGCTGGTGGTGAACGTCAATTGGATGGGGCACAAAGATTCTTGTTGGATGCTGTCAATGCTCAAATGCAAAGACTATTGAGAGAGAACAACGAGGAATTGTATGAAAGAATTGAGCGATTAGAGAATCGTGAACGTCATGAGGAAGAAAGGAGAGGAGGAAATGATGGTGGTCCAAGGCTAAACCGAATTGAAGGAGTCAAGCTCAACATTCCCCCCTTTAAAGGCTAAAGTGATCCGGAGGCATATTTGGAGTGGGAGCTCAAGATAGAGCATATCTTCTCATGTAACACCTATGAGGAGGCCCAAAAATTAAAACTAGCAGCTGCGAAATTCTCGGATTATGCTCTTGTGTGGTGGAACAAATTGCAAAGGGAGAGAGCTAGAAGTAAGGAGCCTTTGGTGGAAACTTTGGTGCCGGCAAGCTATACTAGGGACTTAAAATTCAAACTTCAAAAGTTGTCCCAAGGTAGCAAAGGTGTTGAGGAATACTATAAAGAAATGGGGGTGCTCAAGATTCAAGTCAAGATAAAAGAGGATGAAGAGGTAACTATGGCTAGATTTCTTAGTGGTTTAAATAGTGATATCCGTGATATTGTTGAGCTGTAGGAATTTGTTAAAATGGAGGATTTGCTTCACAAAACAATCCAAGTAGAGAAACAATTGAAGAGGAAAGGTGTGGCCAAAAGGAGTTCCACTAATTAAGGTTCTTCTAGTTGGAAAGACAAGAGTAAAGGGGCTGCCACCTTTAATGCAACACCTATACCATTAAAAACTCCTCCAAAATTCCAAGAACAATCCTCAAAAAAGAGTCGTGATATGAAGTGTTTTCATTGCCAAGTGTGACACCCTCTACCCCTCACATATATATTAATAAAGGAATAAAAATTCAAATATTAATTAAAATTACTTTTAAAATATTTTTAAATACAAACCTTTCAAATGGGTAAAAGACTCGCATTCACTTTCTTCTACATCATATTCAAACTTGTCCAAATACATAATAAAGTCATCTCGGCTCAAAGAAGGCCATCTAAGTTTCATGCAATTAATATAGAACCTATATCATAATGTCACATCCTATCAGAGCGTGGTGTTCCCATGTCCTCTAGCATGAGGTTCTTCATAGTCATCCACCTATTCATCTGCTCCCCCGAACACAAGTTCAAGATCATCACAGGATCCAAACACAACAACACACAGGGAGTGAGTTATCATAGTCCTAGCTAATAGAGAAACAAGACAATTAAATATACATATTATATAAATGAGATACCACTTGCTTAAACATAGCTCATGTAACTTCACCACTTCGTCATTCAAAATTCACTTTTCAATCATCAATCACATTACACAAGAATCCCACACTTCGATCAAGATATAATAACACATCAATTAGCAAGCATATGCAACAGTTATGCTAAGACTCAATCCTATATGCAATGTGGTACCATGTCAGTGAAAAACTACCCTGGGGCGCTTAGGAGTACATAACAAGATACACCACACCATGGGTTTGTTAGGTCACTCTCACTAAGTAAGATCATAGGGAGACCAGTCAGGGTCACGATGTTTTGCGAGAATGCTCCAACCATATGGGATCATCATAGGCTTAAAGGAGCACTCAAACTCGGTGACCCCCAAGGCCTACACTCTGAAGAGTCCGTCAGGGTCTCTCCCTCCTGATTCAGGTCCAACCCCTAAAATAATTTTTGCATGCAGACACTGCTCATGAATTATACAATACTCACGACCTTACACTCGTGTTTTAAACACGTTCAACACAATTGCGCTACGATTTAACACTGGTTCCTAAATAGGAAACCTATATTTTCTCTTTAACACTGCGCATCAACGCTTTTCTCAAGATAACGCTGGTCGGGTTATTGTACAATTCATAGCTTACAACACAAGTAATTTCACATCAAGTGTTAACTACACACTTATCCACAACTAGAATTCATTCACAATTTCACATCTCATAGTGTCATAATCCACCATCACATGTTTACACGTATCTCACAAATTAACACATGTTCAACTTTACACTTATACTCAATCTCAATAACAATATTATAATCTCAAAGCAACATGTTATTCTACAATTCATCACATACTCACAATTTGAATCATCATTTCATATCCTCAATATAACAATTTATATAAAAGACTATCACAACATGAGGACTAAAACCCCTCAAATAATATTACACAATTATATCAAAATCATAGGTCGAAATATACAAATATCAGGAGCACAATTTATCAAGCAATTTTCATTAGGACATCAATATTTTATTTATAATCATAAAGGAAAAATTGTAATTTAACAAACATCTCAAAATAAAACCTCAATTTAATCCTTTAAGGATCCCTACACATGTTCTCACTAATCCCCAACTGTGAATAACTCATCCCTTACCTCTAAGCGGGCTCACGTGTCTTCCCACAGCGATAGCGTCATCTCTAACGGTTCCCTAGGATTCCTCCAGTTTTTCCTCCGACTGCTCCGATAGAGTTCCCAAACGTGAGAGAAACGGAGAAAGGATT
The DNA here is from genome assembly GCF_004193775.1 of Glycine soja. Taxonomy (NCBI): domain Eukaryota; kingdom Viridiplantae; phylum Streptophyta; class Magnoliopsida; order Fabales; family Fabaceae; genus Glycine; species Glycine soja. The sequence goes on along the minus strand of NC_041008.1, from coordinate 21,617,705 downwards.
AAAACCTCCACTTGGACTATCTTCATGCGATTCCTTTTGTCTCCCTCCACGAACATTATTTCGAAACTCCCAACGGTTAAAACGTGCACAACTGAATTTCGAACAATATATCTAAATTTTATGACAATCCAACGGTTAACAAAATCGAGATCGTAGTTTTACCAAGACAACTCTGGGTTTCTGCGGGAAAGAGAAATGCTACAATGCGAGGGGTATTTCTCTTATCTCAGACGTGATATCGAAATTCCCAGCGATGAGAATGCTCGGAGATGGGTTGCAAATATGCTATTTAAATTTAAAGACGATCCAACGGCGAATGAGTCCGAGATCGTCATTTTTCTGAGGCAGGTCAGATGGCCTGCGGGAAAAGAAAGAGGGTTTTGGGAGAGGAAGAGAGAAAAAACGAAATTGGTAGACAGAGGAGGCTGAGAAGTCAGTCTGAAAACTGACCTAGCATGTCGCTATTTATAAATAGGGGTATTCACGACCTATTATTTACTTTATTTATTTATTTTTATTATTTTATAAAAAAAAGAAACTCTATTTTATTCTCCATCAAATGAATAATAAAATACTCTTCTTATTTTCTCTCAAACCATTATTTTATTATAACTATTTTTCTTTATTTATTTAATTATAAAACATCATTATTCTCTAAAATTTTATATACGAAAAAATGGGATGTTACACCAAGGCTTGGGACATTATGCATATGAGTGCCCTAACAAGAAAGCCATGATTCTTAGAGATGGAGAGTATATTAGTGAGTCCGAAGTTGAAAAGGGAGAAGAGAGTGAGGATGATGAAGAGGAAGTGGAGAAAACACTGGAGGGAGAATTGTTGATGATTAGACGGTTACTTGGCCATCAATTGAAGTCTATGGAGGAAAGTCAAAGAGAAAAAAATTTCCACACTAGATGTTTGATCAATGACAAAGTTTGCATGGTGATCATTGATGGAGGGAGTTGTACCAATGTGGCAAGTGCAAGACTTGTGTTTAAATTGAATTTAGTCACAAAACCACATCCTAGGCCGTATAAGCTTCAATGGCTTAGTGAGGATGGAGAAGTGCAAGTAAGGAAGCAAGTGGAGTTGGATATTTCCATTGGAAAGTACAATGATAAAGTGCTTTGTGATGTTGTTCCTATGGAGGCCAGCCACTTACTCTTGGGGAGACCATGACAATTTGATAAGAGGGCTAATCATAATGGTTTCACCAACAAGATCTCTTTCACGCATCAAGGCAAAAAGATAGTGCTCAAACCATTGAGTCCACAAGAAGTGTGTGAGGATCAAAGAAAAATGAAAGAGAAAATTCTTCAAGAAAAGAGAGAAAAAGAAAAAGAGATCCAAGCACTTGAGAGTTCAAAAAGTGAAGACAAAAAGAGGAAAACACAAGAGAGGAAAAAGATGAGTGAAACACTTGAAGTGAAAGAGAATTTTCTAGCTACAAAAGGAGAGGTCAAAAGGTTGTTTCATTCAAAACAACCCCTATACTTGTTGATTTGCTAAAATTATGTTTTGACCACTAACACTTTTGACAATTTTGAATTGCCTTCTAGTGTGAAAACTATTTTGCAGGAATTTGAGGATGTGTTTCCATCAAGTGTTCCAAGTAGGTTGCCACCATTGAGGGGAATTGAGCATCAAATTGATCTCGTGCCTGAAGTTTCTTTGTCTAATAGGCCAACTTATAGGAGCAACCCTTAAGAGACCAAGGAGATCCAAAGACATGTGGAAGAACTCATTGGTAAGGGATGAGTAAAGATAGCATGAGTCCATGTGTTGTCCCAGTAATTTTGGTTCCAAAAAAAGATGGTTCTTGGAGGATGTGCTCCAATTGTAGAGCTTTAAACAATATTACCATTAAATATAGGTATCCAATACCTAGACTTAATGATTTGCTTGGTGAATTACATGGTGCTTGTTTCTTTTCCAAAATTGATTTGAAAAGTGGTTACAATCAAATAAGGGTTAAAGAAGGAGATGAATGGAAAACCGCTTTCAAAACTAAATATGGATTATATGAATGGTTGGTTATGCCTTTCGGTTTGACTAATGCACCAAGAGCTTTTATGAGATTAATGAACCATGTTTTGAGAGAATTCATTGGTAAATTTGTGGTGATGTACTTTGATGATATCCTTGTTTATAGCGTAACCCTTGATTTGCATATTGCACACTTAAAATCGGTGTTGTGTGTGCTTAGGAAGGAACAATTGTATGCTAACCTTGAAAAATGCATTATTTTTGAAAGACCATGTTGTGTTTCTTGGTTTTGTAGTGACTTCCAAAGGGGTACAAGTTGATGAAGAAAAGGTTAAGGCTATCCAAGAGTGGCCTACACCTAAAAGTGTGACCGAGGTGAGAAGTTTTCATGGCCTAGCAAGTTTTTATAGGCGATTTGTGAAGGATTTTAGTACATTGGAAGCACCTTTGAATGAGGTAATTTAAAAAAAAATTGTTTTCAAATGGGGGGAGAAACAAGAAGAAGCTTTCAATGCTCTTAAGCAAAAGTTAACCAATGCCCCCATACTTGCTTGGCCAAATTTTTCAAAATCTTTTGAAATTGAATGTGATGCTTCAAATGTTGGGATTGGGGCTGTATTGTTACAAGAAGGTCATCCAATTGCTTATTTTAGTGAAAAATTAAGTGTTCCTACCCTTAACTATTCTACTTATGATAAGGAGTTGTATGCCTTAGTGAGAGCGTTGAAAACATAGCAACACTATCTTTATCCCAAGGAGTTTGTGATCCATAGTGACCATGAGTCCCTAAAATACTTAAAGGGACAAGGAAAGCTAAATAAAAGGTATGCCAAATGGGTGGAATTTCTTGAGCAATTCCCTTATGTTATTAAACATAAAAAGGGAAAAGGAAATATTGTTGCGGATGCCTTGTTAAGGAGGCACTTTTTGCTTTCTATGCTTGAAACAAAAATGATTGGATTTGATTGCTTGAAATAAATGTATGAAGGAGATGACACCTTTGGTGAAATCTTAAAAAATTGTGAAAAGTTTTCTAAAGATGGTTTTTATAGATATGAGAGCTACCTTTTCAAAGAAAATAAATTATGTGTACCCAAGTGTTCTACTAGAAACTTGCTTGTGTGTGAAGCCCATGAAAGTGGGTTGATGAGACATTTTGGGGTCCAAAAGACCTTAGATACATTGAAAGAGAATTTTTATTGGCCTAACATGAAGAAAGATGTGCAAAATTTTTGTGAGCGTTGTATTGTTTGTGAAAAGGCCAAGTCAAAGGTAATGCCTCATGGTTTGTATACCCCTTTACCAATTTTGGATTCTCCATGGATTGATTTATCAATGGACTTTGTTTTAGGACTGCCTAGAGCAAGTAATGGTAAGGATTCCATATTTGTCATTGTTGATAGGTTTTCTAAAATGGCTAATTTTATTCCTTGTAGGAAATTTGATGATGCTAATCATGTGGCGAATTTGTTCTTCAAGGAAGTGGTGAAACTCCATTGATTACCAAGAAGCATTGTTAGTGATAGGGACTCCAAGTTGGGTACTGAGTTACTATTTTCTATTACTTGTCACCCTCAAACGGATGGACAAACGGAGGTCATTAATAGGACTTTGGGTACCTTGCTAAGGACTGTTTTGAAAAAGAATCTTAAAAATTGGGAAGTTTGCTTACCTCACATTGAATTTTCTTATAATAGGGTTGTGCATAGCACCATTATTTGTTCTCCTTTTGAGGTTGTTTATGGTTTCAATCCACTAACTCCTCTTGATTTGTTGCCCATGCCTAATATTTCAGGTTTTAAGCATAAGGAAGGACAAGCCAAAGTGAACTATGTGAAAAAGTTCCATGAAAGAGTCAAGGCCCAAATTGAAAAGAGGAATGAGAGTTATGCTAGACAAGCAAACAAGGGGCGCAAAAAGGTTGTTTTCTAACCCGGAGATTGGGTTTGGGTTCACATGAGAAAGGAAAGGTTTTCGGAGCAAAGGAAATCCAAGCTTCAACCAAGAGGGGATAGTCCATTTCAAGTACTTAAAAGGATAAATGACAACGCATACAAGATTGAATTTCCCGGTGAGTATAATATGAGTACTACATTTAATGTGTCGGACTTAACTCTTTTCGATGCAGATGGAGAAGCCGATTTGAGGATAAATCCTTTTGAAGAGGGAGAGAGTGATGAAGACATGGCAAAGACTAAGGGCAAGGAACCTTTAGAAAGACTTGGAGGACCTATGGCAAGGGCTAGAACAAAGAAGGCCAAGGAACTCTTCATCAAGTGTTAACCATGCTATTTGAATTTAGGCCCAAGTTACAAGTGGAGAAGCTTCGGATTGTCAATTGCACCATGTTCCAAGAAGAGTAGAGGGCACCACATTTGTTGAGTGGTTTTATTAGCATTTTGTTAGATGAAATAAAGGCCCAAACTTTGTTAAAGTGACTGTCAATTCTCTTTGGATTTGCACCATCTATGGGTTTGTTTTAATTTGAAGAAATTAAGGTTTAATAAGGTGGAAACTCTAGTCTTGTGACTGCCTCTTGGCTAACCAGGAGTTGTGCATTTTTCCACATGTTTTTGTGTCTTAATTCTAGTTTTAATTAGGTATAATGACACCATCAATTGATGTTATTGGTGATCATTTGTCATAATTCTAGTTTTAATTAGGTATAATGACACCATCAATTGTTGCTATTGGTGATCATTTCATCTTCTCACTTTTGAACCAACTTGATGCCATTCCTATTTATGGGCTGCACATTTTCTAATAAAAAATAGACCTTGAATTGAGTTTTAATCACCTTCTAAAGTGTGGGAGTGAATCTCCTTAGTTACTTGAGTGATTCAAGAAATTGGTTTATCAAGGAAGACCACCTTGTGTGTAACACAAATTTCGGAGGAGTGATTCATCCAACCACCTTCTTTATTCTCCTTCTTTATCATTCTAAATCTTCATTCGACCTAAACAAACCCAGAAATTGTTTTTCCCCAACCAGCCACCATAATTTTACCTTAACTCAAATTTACGGATTATTTTTTTTCCTAAAAAATTGCCAAACTTAAACCAGCCTTTAATCCCACTTGAACACCATCGTTATCGTCATCATTCTCCATCCAAACACATTCACACTTTGAATCAAATTCCTATTTATGGGCTGCACATTTTCTAATAAAAAACAGACCTTGAATTGAGTTTTAATCACCTTCTAAAGTGTGGGAGTGAATCTCCTTAGTTACTTGAGTGATTCAAGAAATTGGTTTATCAAGGAAGACCACCTTGTGTGTAACACAAATTCCGGAGGAGTGATTCTTCCAACCACCTTCTTTATTCTCCTTCTTTATCATTCTAAATCTTCATTCGACCTAAACAAACCCAGAAATTGTTTTTCCCCAACCAGCCACCATAATTTTACCTTAACTCAAATTTACGGATTATTTTTTTTCCTAAAAAATTGCCAAACTTAAACCAGCCTTTAATCCCACTTGAACACCATCGTTATCGTCATCATTCTCCATCCAAACACATTCACACTTTGAATCAAATCCCTTCCATTCAACCCTCCATAAACTCGCCACTTTCTCTCTCCTTATCCATTCCATTTTCTGAATTTCATACAAGTAAAAGAAAAACCTTTGAAGATCCATCCTCATCCCTTGTGCAAATGGGTTTACATCAACTTCCTCATGCAAAAAAAATCACTCATCTAATTCAAAATTCAATTATTATCACCAACTCAAAAAAATACTCAAACTTCAATCCTTCGGATAGAAAGAATCTAAGACCTTGGATCAAATTATCAATTCCTCAACTAGTCTAACCAAGTGGCTTGCTTTTAGAACAAGAGTTAAAATATGACTAATAAGTTTTGTCCTATTCCTAAACAAAAAACCTAATAGGTGTTCCTTTCCATTTCTAAGTTCAAAAGTATTTTCCAATTATAATTCAAACCACAACATCAACCAAAGGGTGATCAAACCAAAGAAAACAAGAATGCATAGAAAAAACACTTAAAATGAACAATAAACAGAGATTAATAATCAAAATGTAAACATAAAGACAAGTTCAGTTACATTAACTCCCAAAATGGATAAATCTAACTACATAACTACAAGAAGAAAATAAATGAAAGAGCTTCATAGCCTTCACCCTCAACCTTAGACAACTCCCTCGACCAAATGTTCTTCAATTCACATCCTTGGAGCTTACACTACTAGAAAATACACTTTCAACATCGGTTATTTAGAACATTCTACATCGGTTCTAAAACCGATGTTGAAAGTGACGATGTTGAATGTATGAATGTTAACATCGGTTTTGGAGAACCGATGTTAACATACATATGACAACATCGGTTCTCCAAATACTCGATGTTAAACACAATGAACAACAGCAAAAAAAGTGTAGGCATGATGAACGTTGACATCGGTTTTCCAGTAAAACCGATGTTAATATGTTAGTTTAACATCGGTTTTCTAGAATAACCGATGTTAATGTATGCCCTTAACATCCGTTTTTCTAGAAAACCGATGTCAACGTTGATGATGCTTACACTTATTTGGTGTAGTTCTTTGTGTATAACATCGGTTAATTATAAATAACCGATGTTACTATTCAAATATTCACATCAGTTATTTATAATTAACCGATGTTAATGTACAATAGTTGACATCGGTTATCCACAGATAACCGATGTTAAAATACAAACGCTGACATCAGTTATACACAAAAAACCGATGTTAATATACAAACGTTAACATCGGTTTTTTATTCTAACCGATGTTGGTTATGATATTAACATCGGTTTTTGTTAATAACCGATGTTGTTTTAAAATATTTTTTTATATATACTTTCTGTTTTTACAGTAAACCCAAAATTGTACCTGTCAAATGCAATTTCAGGAGGCCCAATTCACAGCAAATAAACATTTTATTCTACTTTCAAGCAGTTTTAATGATAATAAACATCAAATAATTGATTTATATATTATAAAGAACAATCAACAAATGAATTCAATGTTCGTGTTACATAGAAAATGTAAAAAATGTAAAAAATGTTAAAAAATGTCCCTAAATCCTAGGCCTGATCTCTAACTCGGAGATAAAACTGTGCCCACTGAATCCGCAATGCTTTTAATCTCTCGGGCTCCAATGGTCTAGGGTCGTTAAAATACTGCATGATTAAATAAATCATATTAAGTTAATAATGTAATACAAATTATAAATAAATCGATTTTCTTTGAAATAAACTTACCGCTTCCCAATTATTTCTAAAACTTCCTAAAATGATGGTGGACATCCAGTGCATGACATAGTAGCTGCACTCAGTAGTTCCTTTTTGTCTATTACACTAAATACATAATGAAATTTGGATATTAATTAAACAACTAGTGTACAGACACATAAAGAAATATATATAAGTGGAAGTTTTATGTAAATGACGTACCTTGACGACAATCCACCTAGCATGAGCCTTTGATTTAGGCTGTGGAGCATCATCAAGACCCTTGATAGCACTGTTCCATATGAGTAACAATTAAAAACTGGTGTTGTACGTTGAGGTATTACAATGCAAATGTATTGAAAAGAACACTAACCTATTAATAATCCCCTTAAGGTAGTTGTCTGCATGTTATGCAATGAACAAAACCAGACAACTAAGTGTTCCTTGGGCAGGATGACCACCATCTGCCAATGTCCGCTACAGTGGAACCTAAAATGGGTTAGTACATTAGTAAACATTAATTAAATTTTGTTATTTTGTGACTTACCCATTTAGGTAGGCTCCAAGATACACATCGCGTTGTGAACTCTGCATCCAACTCTTTATGTAACTTTCAGATTCAAACTGCGATTGCCCAGACCTCTGAATGGACTGAGGCTCGAGGAATCCATAGATATCAGAATTCCCCGCTCGCATACATGTTTCAGTGAGATGCATGTTTATGTTAAGTCAAAGTTAAATATTTATGAATTGAAAGCCATATCTTAGGTAAATAAAAGCCTTTTATATAAAGACTTACAGAATCCACAACTGTAACACTGATATGCTGAGACATTAACCACCGTGTGCGATTTAGGAGAGGTCTTCGTGCTTTATGTAGAGGGGGAAATCTGGATTAACGACCCCGAACACGGTGGCATCCCATCTAACCTGATAAGGCCTCAAGAAAAGCTCTGGGATGGTCAATGTCATCAGATAAAGCGGATCATCGACCTCCGGATCGGGCTTCGGAGGTGGTTTTGGCGGAGACACAGCTACCTGTTCATGAAACAAAGTTAAATAGCCTAATTTGAAAAGAAGAAACATATAGTAAGGACAATAAGTACCTGCTGTGATAAAGACTTGACCAGATGTGTCGGCCAAGCAAGGAAGGTGTGAAGTGCCTGCCCCACTAAGAAAACCTCATCAGTGGGTACAGGAACTGGAGCATCTGCATCTCTAACCTCCTCCACACTCACCTTTACTTGGCCAAGCAACAAAGGAGTGTTATGAACAACAGTGGATCCCTCATAAACTCCACCGATGGCAACCAGGCGGGCAGGATCTGCTTCTATGTACAAGCCGCACCTGTCAGAGTCACCGGTCTCAGGATCGTTTCCTGAGGGATCAACACAACTCCCCTTTGTGCTCACTCGAGGACCGGAGGGACCAGGACCAACCAGAGGCTCAGGAGGCACTGCAAGTCCCTGAGATTGCATCTGCGATTGAAGGTGGCTGAAGGATGCCATGACCTGCCTTGTCACTTTCTCTGTGATGGACTCCTCTAGCTGGTCCTTGATCTGCTGAGTCAGCTGGTGTAATTCGTCAGGAGGCAGGGAGGAAGCGCTGCGGGACGTCCGTGGAGCCGATCCAAAGTATTTCTTGATGGTGACACCGGCTCCAATACCACGGACATGTCCAGGGTGCTCTGGACGTCCAATAGCAGCGGCTAGAACATCCTGACGTCCATGGGGGACGAACGATCCCTGTGTGGCCTGCTCCTCAAACGAATCCTGCACAGAAAACACACAGTGGTACATGGCATTTTCAAAATATTCAAACATAATTGTAATGGTTAGTTGAACATGACTTACAATCTTCTCAGCGATTTCCTTTGCGGCCTCAGTCGTCATCTCCCATGTCTTCTTCGTGCGGGCCATCTTTCACTTCACGTGGCGTCTGACCGGGGATGGAGGGTCGATGACGCCATCAACGCTTCCTGACTATGCAGCTTCCTGCATCTTTTTCTTGGTCTTCTCAGCAAGGAGCTTCTGCTCCAAATAATCATAACCCCCACGAGACAAAACGTGGGGGCAGTATTCTGCTTCTGGATGGCCTGTGCCTTCATGCGCACATCCTGAAAAAATTAAACAATAATGTTTGAAATGGGTAGAATGAAGTATAACAACATCATGTTTAATATGAAAAACAACTTAAATGGCAAAGGAACATACCTCCCAAGAAGGGTCTCTGCGAGTCTGGCAAAACTGGGCCCACTTTTCCTTGCTGATGCCGTATTTGTCACAGACAGTGTCCTCGACACCATCCTGATCAGCTGCAAGGGCCCATTTCCTCGTGAGGTCTGATTTAAACTACCTCCATCTCTCCCCCACGGTCTGTAGTAACTTCCTTTTTGTCCTACTGTCAGAAGCCTCTGGGATATCAAATTCCGCCTGACAACATGAAACAAAGTTTATTTGTTACAATAATGAAATTTTTTGGCTATTAATTACACACAATCAAATAAGAAAAGAGAAATACCTGAATATCCTCCCAAATCAGGTCCTTCTGAGCAGTAGGGACCTCCTTCCAGTTCTCGTAGGTGATGTCCACCTTATGACGTGCCACAATCCCCAAATATGTTCTTAATTTCTTCTTGTGGGGACCGTCGGCCTTCCCTATAGCAGGATCAACATGCACCACTGGTCTCTCAACACCAGGTGGTCTAGTGGACAACGATCGTAGGCGTGAGGCTTTGCGTGTCCGCTTCACGGCAGGTGTCAAAGCCGATGCGTCCGAAGTAGGAGGAGGAGGAGGAGGAGGAGTAGTGGAGGCAGGTGGAGAACCCATGATCTTTTATACAATAACATACAAAATTGGATTAATGAAAAGAGGATTAGTGATAAGTTTTTTTTGGAAGGCAAAAGTATAAGATTATTAAACAAAACCCCACCACATAAGGAGACAAGACAAATTAACCAAAGGACTCTGAAAGACAGGTAGTTGTGCTTTTTAATTGTGATTTCATCCATGTTTTCTTTGATATTGATTTTCTTAGGACTTCATCCATGTTTTTGACAGCATTTGATTTTCTTTTTTGCAGAAAAGAAAGAGGGGAACGAGCAACAATTTGAAGGTTGTACATTCAGGAACTAAAGAATTCAAAATAGCTAGTAATAAGAGGGATTTGTTTATGAGATTTTCTGAGCACCAAGAGCGGCTACGCAAGAAGCTTGCACTTGAGGAGGGAAGGATATTTGCAGCTAATGAACAACTTTCTTAACTATTTGTCCTTCAGATTTTACTGTTTTTTTTTCTTATATGTAAATATAAATAATATAAGGTTATGCCATAGGGACATGGTCATTTTTACCCCTAACAATCTTAGAAGTAAATATAGACCATGTTTTTACGCCATACCCTTATACCATTTATATTTACATATTAGCAAAAAGAAACAGTAAAATCTTAAGGACAAATAGTTAAGAAACTTGTTCATTAGCTGCAAATATCCTTCCCTCCTCAAGTGCAAACTTCTTGCGTAGCCGCTCTTGGTGCTCAGAAAATCCCAAAAACAAATCCCTCTTATTACTAGCTATTTTGAATTCTTTAGTTCCTGAATATAGAACCTTCAAATTGTTGCTCGTTCCCCTCTTTGAGAATGAGGAGGATCTTCATAGGACTTCATCCAGCTGATGTTTGTCGGCAGTTTCATCATCCACCACCCTTTTCTTCTGTGCCTTCTCACGTTCATTGTTGTTAAACCCATATTTATGCCTTCTTCCCTTCATGTCTTGTTTGATCACAACTTTAGCTGAATCTCCCATCTTCAGCATAGTTGAATCTCCTGTCTTATTGTCCAATGCCACATTTTGATGGCCTGTATCTCTTTTGTTCGTATGTTCTACTGCTTCAGCTTCACAATGCATAGAGCAATAAAAATATTCCAGTCATCACCAAAGGCTTCTGCATCAGCGTTGACACTCTCCACCCTCTTTGGTTTATGCTTCTGTGTTTTCTTCCATGCTTCCTCCTTATAATTCTCAGATTTATTGGAGGTCCCACTAGAAGGATCAGCACCAATCCGTGCCTGTTCCTCCTCTACCAGCTCAATATCTTTCGTTTCACCTTTGCTTTTGAAAACTACATTGTAATTTACAAAACAAAAGTTGAAAGGAAAGATATTGACCTGATAGACGAGGAAGAAGCACAGATTGGTGGTGATCGTTCTGGTGCAACCTCGAATAAAGCTGAGATTTATAACGAGGAGGCACAGAAGAAAACACAAAAGCATAAACCGAAGAGGGTGGAGAGTGTCAATGCTGATGCAGAAGCCTTTGGTGAACACTGCCCAGCAGGGGGGATGGGGGGGAGTTGTGCTAAAAAATAAGCTCAAATATTTGAAAGGGGCCATCAGGCAGTGGAGTAAAGACTATGGGTTCATAAATGATAAGGGGATCCACAAAATTCAGAAGGAGCTCAATGAAGTGGAGGATTTAGCATCTACTAGAAATCTATCTGAGGATGAGATAAAAGCTAAGAGAGAATTACAGCAAGAATTGTGGGAGGTTTCAACAACTTATGAATCTTTATTAAGGCAAAAATCTAGAGCTAAATGGCTAAAGGAAGGGGACCGAAATTCGGCTTATTTCCATAAAGTCATCAATTTCAGAAGACATTATAATGGTCTTCATGGAATTCTCATTCAGGGTGAATGGATCCAGAACCCCAATGAAGTTAAGAAGGAAGCTGTGAATTTTTTCCTTAACAGATTTTCTGAGCAGCAGCTTTGTAGACCCACTCTTGATGAAGTGCATTTCTCTTCACTAAACCAGGAGCAGAGGGAGTCTTTGGTTGTTCCTTTTTCAGATTTGGAGATCAAAGAAGCAGCATGGAGTTGTGATGGGGACAAATGTCCTGGACCTGATGGTTTCAACTTCAAATTCATTAAAGAATTTTGGGATATGCTGAAAGCTGACTTCAGAAGATTTGTTGATGAATTCCATGTACATGGCAGTTTCCCTAGAGGCAGTAATGCTTCCTTCATAGCTCTCATTCCCAAAATTAAACATCCCCAGTCATTTGATGACTACAGACCCATCTCCTTGATTGGATGTATGTACAAGGTGATAACTAAGTTATTAGCAAATAGATTGAGACAAGTGATATCTGGTCTTATTGATGAGAGGCAGACAGCTTTCATAAAAAACAGACACATCCTACATGGTGTTCTAGTCCTTAATGAGGTGATTAAGGAAGCTTGTAGAAGCAAAAGGCCAGCTATGGTGTTCAAGGTGGATTTTGAAAAGGCCTATGACTCAGTCTCATGGGTTTTTTTAGATTATATGCTGCAAAGAATGGGTTTTTGCCACAAATGGAGACACTGGATGTCTACCTGTCTCAAGTCAGCAAGCATTTCTATTCTTATCAATGGCAGTCCTACAAAGGAATTTGCTCCTACTAGAGGTTTGAGGCAAGGGGATCCTTTAGCCCCCTTACTCTTTAATATAGTTGGAGAAGGCATCACAGGATTGATGAGGGAAGCAGTTCAGAAGAACTTATATAGAAGCTATATGGCTGGAAAGAAAAAGGAACCCATTAATATTTTGCAGTATGTGGATGACACAGTTTTTGTGGGTGAGGCTGAGTGGGAGAATGTTATTGTTTTGAAGGCTATGCTCAGGGGATTTGAATTGGCCTCAGGTCTGAAGATTAATTATGCAAAAAGCCAGTTTGGGATTATAGGAGGTAGAGTCAATTGGGTAAATCATGCTGCACAAATTCTGAAATGTAGGCAGCTACAAACCCCTTTCTATTATTTGGGAATTCCGATTGGGGCTAAACCTTCAAGCAACATGGTGTGGGAACCTTTGATTAGTAAATATGGATCCAAGTTATCTAAGTGGGCACAGAAAAATATTTCCATGGCAGGGAAGGTGACTTTAATCAATTCGGTGGTCAATGCTTTACCAATATATTTGCTTTCCTTTTTCAAGATCCCTCAAAAGGTAGCTCATAGATTGGTAACACTGCAAAGAAATTTTCTGTGGGGGGGAGACAAGGATTACAAGAAAATCCCCTGGGTAAAATGGGAAACTATATGTTTACCTAAGGAGGAAGGTGGTTTGGGGATTAAAGAAATATCTAAATTTAATGAAGCTTTGTTGGGTAAATGGATATGGGATTTAGCTTCTGACCAGCAGCAGTTATGGGCTAGGATCATTAAATCTAAATATGGTGGTTGGGAAGAGCTTCAGTCGGGCAGAGATAGAAGGGGCTGCTCACACTGGTGGAGGGACTTGAGGAAGATTTATCATAACTCTAGTCAGAGCCTCTTTCAACAAAACTTGGTTTGGAAGCCTGGTGGGGAGGGGGGGATAGAATTCATTTCTGGACAGATAGATGGTTAGGGGAAGACTGCACCCTAAAGCAGAAATATAATTCTCTATTTTTGATCAGCAGGCAACAACACAACATCATATCATAGATGGGGAATTTTTCTGAAGATGGTTGGAGATGGGATCTCAATTGGAGGAGGAATCTTTTTTACCACGAAAGTGTTTTGGCAGTGAATTTTATGGAAGATATTACTTCTATTTCTATTCAGAGAAATGTGAAGGATACTATGGTGTGGAAAGCTGAATCTACAGGAGTATATTCCACCAGATCAGCTTATAGAATGATGTTGAATATCAATGCCTCAGCCTCAAATGTCAGAATTTTCAAACTAATATGGAAGATGAACATCCCCCCAAGGGCAGTAACCTTCACTTGGAGGCTCCTCAAGGACAGATTACCTACTAAGGGTAACCTTCTAAGATGAAATGTCATTACCCAAGATGCTGATTGCCCTTTATGTGGTCAAGTACAGGAGGAAGTGGGTCACCTATTCTTTAATTGCCAAAGGACACTGCCCCTATGGTGGGAATCCATGACATGGTTACAGGTTGTAGGACCACTCCCACTTGTCCCAGCAAGTTATTTAGCACAATTTTGTGAAGGATTCAGAGTTAATGTAAATCATAGCAGATGGTATGGGTGGTGGGTGGCTCTAACTAATACTATTTGGCAACACAGGAATAACCTCATCTTTCAAGGAAACCAATTCGACTCTTCGAAAGTCATGGAAGAGGCTATGTTTTCAACTTGGTCTTGGCTAAAAACTAGGGAGAAAGGATTCAACACTAGCTTTAATCACTGGTCCTCTAATATAAAGGATCACTTTGTTTAATCTATGTGGATATGAACTTTTTGATGGGTTAGCTTGGGTTTTATCTTTGGGAGGCAGCACCAGAGGTGCTTTGTATTATCTTTTCATTCAGTACTACTTGTACTGTTTTTGCTTATCTTAATAATATATTATACAATTTGCCTTCCAAAAAAAAACATAGCTTTGGTTCCTTGCGAGACTGATCTCAGTCTGAGCTTGAAACCATGTTGCTGGCAACTCAATCTAATTCATGTACTGTTTTGTACCTCTGGTACTCACAATATATATAAATATAATTTATCTTGGCTGATAAAAAAAATGTGGGTGGAAAAATAAGCACTACAGAAGGTTTTCTGTTTTTTTACATCAATTCATTTCCTAAGGGACTCAATTCCTCATTCATTGAAACCAGTATGCAACATTTTACATCAAACACCAGTATATAACATTTTAAAGCAAACACCACTATATAATATTTTATACATGCTAGTTCCTACGTACGTACCTGGAGTTGCTATAACCCGAACGACCTTCAACAACAATGTCAATTAAAAGTAGTCTATGATAACCTGAAAAAAAAAAACCAATGGTCATGGACATGGCTGACACATTTGGAGAAGATTTTGGTATTCATTTCAACCAATGGTCATCCAATATTAGAGCAGGATTTAATCATATAGTAAGAAATGGAAGCCATTAAAACAAAGTCAATACTCATGAATGCTAGAACATCCATCAAGAATGATAACAAAGCAGTAATTTAAATTAAATTCATCTTAGTTTTTCTATTCTATAATCACTCCCGATTGTTGGAATGGTGAAGGAGTTGCATTAATGCAGAAATTTCCACAGAATCATCAGTGTCAAGATTGCAGTTCTTCAGCACTTTAAAGAAAGATTCTCAGAGCAGAATCCTTGCAGACCAACCTTGGAAGGGATCCAGTTCTCTTCCCTTGATCAAAGGCAGAAGGAAAGCCTTGTTGATAGACTCACTGAGCTGGAAATCAAGTCTGCAGTTTGGGCTTGCAGGGGAGATAAAAGTCCTGGCCTGGATGGTTTGAATTTCAATTTCATCAAACAGTTTTGGGAAACTCTAAAACCTGATTTTATCATATTCTTTGATGAATTCTTCATTAATGGCAGATTCCCCAAAGGAAGTAATGCATCCTTCATAGCCCTCATCCCCAAAACCAATAGCCCCCAATCTCTTAATGACTATAGACCCATCTCTCTCATAGGGTGTGTCTACAAAATAATGTCCAAAGTCCTGGCTAATAGGCTGGCTCTTGTGCTGCCTCACTTAATTGATGAAAGGCAAATTGCTTTCCTCAAAGGCAGACATATCCTCCATGGTGTAATGATAGCTAATGAGGTCTTAGCTAAAGCTAAATTCAAAAATAACCCCTGCATGGTTTTCAAACTTGACTTTGAAAAAGCTTATGACTCAGTTTCTTGGGGATTCCTAAACTATATGATGATGAGGATGGGATTTTGTGAAAGATGGAGAAAATGGATCCATGGATGCCTTTCTAGTGCAACTATATCAATTTTGATCAATGGCAGCACTACTAGAGAATTTGTGCCTGAGAGGGGACTGAGGCAAGGAGATCCCCTTGCACCTTTCCTATTTAATATAGCAGTTGAGGGACTCACTAGTTTGATGAGGACAGCTGTCTCCAAAAACCTTTTCAGCAGCTATAAAGTGGGGAGGCAAAAGGAGGAGATTAACATCTTGCAGTATGCAGATGATACACTGTTTTTTGGAACTGTAACTACAGCTAATGTTAGAGTCATGAAATCTATCCTCAGAATTTTCGAGTTGGTTTCAGGACTCAAGATTAACTATGCTAAAAGCCAATTTGGGTGCTTGGGTAAATCTTTGGACTGGTGCAGGGAAGCAGCTAGCTACCTTAATTGTGGCCAGCTGGAATTTCCTTTTTCTTACCTTGGAATTCCAGTAGGGTCCACCTCTAAAAGCTGGGATGTTTGGCAGCCTCTCATCAGCAAGTTTGAATCTAAGGTAGCCAAATGGAAGCAGAGATGTCTCTCTATGGGAGGCAGGATATTCCTAACAGCCCTTCCTATCTACCTATTGTCATTCTTCAAAATTCCTAAAAAAGTGGTGCATAAGGTAGTATCTATTCCACACTTGGTGTTGGTTAAATGAAATGGAGACAGACTTCCATCTTCAGATTTTTGCAGTGCAAAAAAAAATAAATAAATCATGCAAGCATATTTGAAAACTTAAAATACGAATAACTTAAGTTAAAATCAATTCATTTCTTACAACTGTGAACAAATTAACTAAGGTACAGTAGGCAAATTTGTTTTCACTAATATTAGTAGGTCATCACCACTACAGTAGAATTTAAGTTAAACTTAGATAAGTACCTTATGAAGAGGCCAGCTACCTTGTCACAGCTAACAAGTCAGAACTGAACAAATTTCTGCATGTATAATTCAACAAATTTGTTATCAAACTTGTGTGTGTCTTTGTATGATGAGTGTGTGTGTGTGTGTGTGTCATCAGTGTGTGTCTGTGTGTTTCTATCATACGTGTGTGTGTGTGTGTGTCATTAGGGTTTGTGTGTGTGTGTGTGTTTCATGACCAATTTTTCTTACTGGCAATTCAGTGGTAGTGTATTGCTTAGGCTTCCATCGAAATGAAAGGAAAATCAACGAGTCTGACAGAACAACTTCAGTCTTCACTCTTCACTAGTTGAACACAAATAAAAAAAAAATTAAACTACTTCAAGGATAAATAAAAGGTTCAGAAGCAGCAGACCTAGATTGTCTAAGCTATTTTATAATGGGCAGCTATAGTTACAATGATGATGAAATGAACTATAGAAAAAACAAGTATAAAATACAGAAGAATAAAAAAACAATTAAGGGCAGAAATCAAAAGCTTTTAGCCATGCTGCTTGGAATTTAATCAATGAATCAATCATGTCACTGAAATTTGGAACATAAATGAACTTCTCCCTTGCTATCATTCTCTTTCTCTATTTTTTCTCTCTCTCTAGCTGCCTTGTTATGTTATATATCTATCTGCATATATAAATGACACTCTCTTTTTACTTCATGGTGAATAATTAACCTACCTAGGTCTACAATGAGGGACTGAAAGTTCCAAGAGAAGAGTTTGAATCCAGAGAATATCAGTTGTGGCAGCAACTAAACTTCTATATTTTGCTGCAGGGGCCACTTCTATATCAGTTGTGGCTTTGTATCTATTGATATTGCCATCAGAATTAATAATGATCAAGCAAAAAAGAGAAAAGATGTTATTTCATATACATTGACCTAAACATTGATCTACTAACCCGTGTGCTTAAGGACCATATACACTACATTGGTTAAAAGAAAATGTTGCATAGTGGTTAAAACTTGCTTGTTGTAGCCTAAACCAGTTTAGCATCTTGTTCTCAATTTACTGGTTTCATAACTATGCTACTGGCTTGTGTAGCATAGTGGTTAAAACTTGCTTCTTATAGCCTAAACCAGTTTAAGCATCCTATTTTCAAATTACTGGTTTCAATTTTCTACACAAGCTACATACAAAAATTCTTAGGATCACTTCACAAACAAAAATATGCATAAAAAGCAATCATTGGAACTATCTTAACTTTTAGACCAAAATACTGACATTGTGTTGGATTAAAAGAACAAGCTGATAAAAGAATCCTAACTAAACTGGGAAAGAAGAGCATAAGCAAAACAAATGAAATGACACTCAAACCAAATAATGATTGCATGGGTAGTTTTCTTGAAATAGCACTCAAACTGGGAATGGCAGCTTAATTGGAGAAGACACCTAGCCTTTTCGATTCTGAAATAGCAATGGCGGATAGTTTTCTTGGGGACATATCACAGCAGCAACTTCATCCCCTAAGGGAGGACACTTGGATTTGGAAACCTGAACCTACAGGAGACTACTCAACAAAAAGTGGATATGATTTGATATGGGGAGAGCTGATGGAGGTAAGACAGGAACAGGATTATGGGGCAATATGGAAACTCAAAATACCCACAAAAATAGCAGTGTTCACTTGGAGGCTACTTCGGGATAGATTACCAACAAAGCAAAACCTTAGAAGGAGACAAATACCGATAGACGATATGTTATGTCCTTTATGAAGAAATAAGGAGGAGGAGGATGAACACTTGTTCTTCAATTGTAGCAAAACCCTCACTTTATGGTGGGAATCAATGTCCTGGGTTAATCTTATCACTGTAATGCCACAAAATCATAGGGACCATTTTCTGCAACATGGAATGGAGGTAGCAGATGGAGTCAGGTCCAAAACCTGGAAATGCTGGTGGATTGCTTTAACTTGGACAATATGGCACCATAGAAATAAGGTGGTGTTCCAAGATACAACTTTTCATGGAACCAAACTGTTAGAAGATGCCCTATTCCTACTATGGTCGTGGATCAAAGCAATGGACAAGGATTTTACTCTTCATTTTAACCAATGGTCCTCTAATCTTAAGGAAGGTTTTAGGAACTCGGAGGCGTTAACTCTTAAACTCTTAAACTGTTACAAGAACACAATAAGGGTAAGGGAAACTGTTAAACTCCAATAATAGGCGTTAACTCTTAAACTGTTACAAGAACACAATAAGGGTAAGGGAAACTGTTAAACTCCAATAATAGGCAGTAACTCTTAAACTGTTAGAAGAACACAATAAGGGTAAGGGAAACTTCACTAAGGAGAAGAAGCACAAAGTTGTCACGATGCTCGAGTTAAATATGAGATACCCTAGCCATGTTTAGTTCACTAAGTGTGCGATACATGAATGCAATCAAATATTTATACAGGATTAGACCAAACATACCTACGTGAGGTGGCGAAGGAGAAGAAGCATAGACTTCTGACGATGCTGGAGTGTGACGAACACGATGCTCGACCTTAGACAAAATGATGGTCAGATGGAGAACATACAACTTCAAGGTAGATGGAGAACAAAGAGAGCAAGAAAGCATGGATGGAGAAGAAGACAGAGAGAAGGAGAAGACAACGCGAAGGGGACGAAACATACCTAGGTATGGTGGCGAAGGAGAAGAAGCAGAGACTTGTGACGATGCTCGAGTGCGACGAAGACGATGCTCGAGTGCGACGAACACGATGCTCAGATACAGACAGGGACAGTTTCGCTAGACGGAGATTAAAAGAAGAAGAGAGCGCGAAAGCTTAGATGGAGAAGAAGACAGAGCGCTAGTTTCTTAGGGCTCACCATATTTTTTAAAATATAACTTCAACATCGGTTTTTTAAAAAAACCGATGTTAACATATCAAACGTTAACATCGGTTTTCTAAAAACCCGATGTTAATAAACATATGTTAACATCGGTTATTTAAAAACCGATGTTAAATAATAAATGTTAACATCGGTTCTCCAATAACCGATGTTAATGAACTTTGTTAACATCGGTTTTTCACAAAACCGATGTTAACATATACACGGTATTTACAATTATGCCACCGCGCATATGTTAACATCAGTTTTTTTAACAACCGATGTTAACACACCGATGTTGAATCCGCTTTTTGTAGTAGTGTTAAATAGTGTTAAACATGTTACACTATCGTTTGTGCATAGTGTCCTGCGCGCTTAGCCCATCATGTGCATGCTAAGCCTGCATGCAAAATAAAACTGTTGTAAATGATTATGCACTAAGTCTAACATGTCATGTTGAGCCCAACTAATAGGCCGTAAAACAATTTGTTTAGTCTGACAGTCTCATTGAACGCCTTCAAAGCTTCAATTTTGGCCCTTTCAACCTTGAAATTTTCCTTTAAAAGAGCCTTGAATTGGGTATCAACACCAATTATCTTATTTCTTCATTTATTTCTACACCAAAATAAGCTAAAATTAGATGCAAAATCAAACAATTAAGGCTTAATGTCACTTTTGGTCCATTATGTTTTGTAGTTGTTCTGCTTTGATACATTAAGTTTTGAAAGTTTGATTTTAGTCTTTTATGTTTTCAAAATGTATCATTTTGGTCCTTTTTTCCAATTTTCCTTTAGAAACTTTAGTGTTCTATTAACTTTTAAATTTTAAAATAGTTTAATGTCACTTTTGGTCTGTTATGATTCATAGTTGTTTCGCCTTGGCATATTATGTTTCAAAAGTTTCATTCTAGTCCTTTATATTTTTTAAATGGATATTTTGGTCCATTTTTCAATTTTTTGTTAGAAACTTAGTGTTTTCCTGTGTTTTAAATTTTAGAATAGTTAAGTTAACATAGTGATGACTAAAAAATTTATTTTAAAAAATTAAAAATCACTAAATAAATAAAGAAAAAATGGGTTTGAAACCTAGAACAATAACAACCTTCACTCTCATATTATTATTAGTATTATTCTCTTCATTCAATTTAATAATTTAATACACTACAACAAAAATGACATATGCTTACGGAAGCCTTTTGCCTACACACATAAATTAGTGTAGATAAAAGTCAAAAATACTTATACCTACAATTGTTTGTCATAGGTAAAATTTAAAAATTTATACTTACTATTATTTTGTGTAGGTAAAACTCAAAATAGCTTCTACTTACAAATGCTTAGTGTTGGTAAAATTTCAAAAAACTTATACTTACGATTATTTGGTGTTGGTAAAATCCTATAAAACTTGTACCTACATTTTATGTAGATAAAATTTTAAAAAATTTTACCTATAAATAATAGTGTAATTTCTTGTTAGTCAAATTCACCACACTCCAATAAGAGAAAGAGTAATATATAAATATTTTAAAAGTGGAAAATAGTATAAAAAAATCAAATCCAACTAAAATGAAAAAAATGTGATTTTTAATTTTTTAAATTATCAATTTGATGAACTTTTGATGTCCGAAAGAAAAAAACAAGAAACCTAGAACGTGATTTAACAAGAGCTAGCTAGTTTTTGGTTGCTTTCTTTCACCTAATTTACTGCTAAAGTAGTGCTTGCATGATTTAATCAGCTTAAATTTTTCATTATTAGTTGCAAATATATTTGCTTTTTGAAAGCCCATAAAACGTGACAAGCTACAACTTCGTTTTCATTTCACACAAGTTTGGCTCCAACACAAAGGAAAAGGACCCATAAATTCTGGCAGTCCCACAGTATTCCATATGCGGCATTGTCCAAGACGAAGGTTCATTTGCATTTGAGTTTCATTTCACTCTCATTTAGCTCTCTCTTCACTGAATATAAAAGCTTCCTTCTTCACTAAAGCTCTTTCGCGATTCACTTCCCTTTGCAACTGTTGTTGTTGCTGCTTCTGCCTTTGCTCCACCACTGAACCACTTCCCCTTCAAATAGCGTTTCGTTTGCGCAAGGTGCGTTTTGATCACTGATTCTGCGATTTGTGTGTTTCACCTGATATTTTGGATGAATTTTTGTGCTTACATGCTGTTTTTGGTTACTGGATCCGTAAGCTTCTGTTGTGTTTTATGGATCAAAATTCTTTTGACTTCATTTGCTCTTGCTGATGTGGATCTACTTCGTAGCTGCATCTTGTGTGTTTAGGTTTCGATTTTTGCTTAATATTTTACTTGAATATGCAATAGATCATTTATTCGCTTGGATTGGAATTTTCCTAGCCTCCAATGTTCACCCGAACTCTAGGAATAAGGGTGAACCATATGCCTATTAATTTATATTTAGTTATGTCCTTTTGTTTTATGGAAGTCTTTTTTTCTACTAGGATTGAGTGAAGGGAATGTGCTAGTCTAGTTGTAGCAGTGGATTGTTGGCTCTGTTTCAGGTTTTGCTTCTGTTTTTTTAGTGGCTTACCTCTCTCTGGAGTTTCATTTAGATGGGGTTGCTTTAGTTATTAGTTCGTCTTCTTTGGATTTTAGCCCCTCAATTACAATATTACAGTTAATAAAATTATTTATTCAAAAAATTGCCAACAAAAACTTTTGTAGAAATTTCAGTGGCAGGAATTTTGAACTCATTTCCTCCTCCCTTTTTCTACTTTCGAACTCAAACCTCTCTTCCCAAGCCAATCTTATATTTCCACAAGTGTTTTGTTTTGTTTTATTTTGTTAATTAAATTAAATAAATAAATCAGAGTTTGGATTGCAGTCGTGGACTTATCGTGTACATGTATTGTTGATGTATTTTTTGCAAAAGAAAAGATAGTGTTTTCTTCTTTGTTCTTATCAGCGATGATATTTCATTATAAAATTCGTTGTTGATGTTAATTCCAACCAAGCAGCACATGGGGTTTGTGTCAAATATCTGATAAAGAGTTGAAAGTACTTGGGGGCAGTGGAAATTTGGCAATGCTCTTTAGTTTGTTTAGTGCCCATGTGTGCCACGAAATTTCCTTCGGGGCCATCTATATGCGATGGAGGCAACTTGTAAGTGACACATGTCAGGCAAAGAATCTTAAGCCTCAAATGTTATTATATAATATATATAAAATAAAATTTGGGTGACTAGTCAAATGATTTTAGATCAACAAGGTATTAGCAATTATTTTAGAGATAATATGCAGCCTGTTGGTATATGTTAGCCACGTGTGATTATACAGGCTGCCCACCCTGCCTTCAACAGTAAAATAAAAATCAATAGAAAGTGGAAAATGGAAACAAAAATTTAAAGTTGTTAGACTGGTATTGCCTTTGTGCTGATCTATTCTAGGCTAGCTGAATTGTATGTAAAATGTACCATAAGTAGCTTTTGAGTTTGTTTCTGGTGCTACTAATTCTAAATCCAGCATTCTGATAAAAACTTGCATTTGTTTGGTAGAACTTCCAGGGTTGCCTTTGCTCTCTCCTGTGAAGGTTTAGTTACAGAAGTGCAACAAGTGTTCTTGAGAATTTTGCTCTCCCATTAACTATAGAAGACATATACGCATACAACATCCATTGAAAAAGCTTGATAAGGTTATCTTTATATATTTTAATTAGAAGTGATTATTTACCACATTGATGCTCTTGGTTCATGCTTTTTCCCCTCAAGAGGATTTTTTGGTTTTCTCTTTTCCAAATGTTCCTCATTTTTTGCCTTATGCTTCTTACACATTGTAGGATTCTGATAAAAATAGGGATCTTTTAGGGGCATATTGGGATAAGGTAACCTTTCATCATTGTGAATTTTAGTTATATTCAAAATATATATTGTGTGCTAATATTCTATAATATGTGTAGCTCTCCGTAGAAGAGGCAAAGGAAGTTGTTTCATTCAAGAATGTGATGTTGGAGGTAATATCTCTTTTGCTCCTTATGTGACTAGTTTATTTCTATATGAAGTTATGTTGATGTGATTTGCCTTACTCAAGTACTGGTTAGGTCAATATGTTAGACTATGATTGGTAGAAATGAAAGTGGGGCAGTTAAGTACATTAGCCTCTACATTCCATTTCACACTCTCACTTCAATTAAGATAAGCTTTTGTTAGTTTTCCATATTATAAGGTTTTGTAGATATGAAACCCTTTCATAAATGTGCTCTTCTGTTTATGCTATAGTTCTGTGTGCTGTATTTGTGACTATTAAAGTTCTTTTTCTTTGCCATATTGGATTAGGAAACTTTCCTGTGTTTGATGAAGTATCTTACTTGCTTTGTATAATTTTACTTCACAAAAACTTATATATAATAAAAAGAAAGATAAAAGAAATAATTAATGTGGTAAAAATAGGTAATGTTGTAAAATTATTGTAATTTTTTTATATGAATAGTAGTATAATTTTACGTCATCAGTACGCTTAGTTTAATTTTCTCCTATTTAAGAATTTGCATGCAATGTTGTTCCAATTGTAAATTATGGTACTATCACTAGTCCCCATGTCTGATATTCAAGCTAATGATATATCATGGTAAACTTAGCTAGTAGCTACATCAAGATTGTCAAAAGTGCAAATATTAATAATGCACATATGTTCTTATTACTTGTTGGGATTAGTTTGCATAAGTTATGTTATTTATATTCTACACTACTAAAATATAATCAATCCAATCCACATCTTCAAACAAATTATCAATGAAGTTCCCCTTATTATTATTAGTATTTGGCAAATTAATATTCCCCAGCTATAGCTAGACCTCATCATTAACTATATACATCCCCAAGTCCCTTTCACGATATAGGGTGACCTAAAATTCTTCTTTTAGGCCCGAATGTCTTTCCAAGAAGCTGCTCCAAATTTCATTAAGTGGCCAAACTTGCATTCATTTATATCTTGTCATGTGCACATGCGTACGGTTGCAAATTAATAGGAAGGAGGATAGATATGGATTTGAAAGCTAATCAGAAATGATATTCTTTTTAGTATAGTGGTCGATAAAGAAAAACATAAAGTTGCCAAGTTGGTAGAGCAAGGAGATAAGAATTGAATGGATTTTGAAGAGAACAAAAACATATCCTTTTATAAATTAGTTCTTTCTCTGTTATACAAACTTGTTGTAGTACATATTCTAAAATCCAAATGTTATATAAGGTTAGGAATTAGACAGGGACAAAACCAATCCCGGGTCCGGATTGAATTTCAAATGTCAACTTAGGAGAGAACAAATCAAATCAAAAACACTTACCCAAAAATAATAGTGCTGCATCTTTGTGAGACCAAAATTATCTAATTATCTATAAGCCAGGTGTCTGTATTAAGGGTATCTTACTGGCCCATGCCATTCCATGTGTTTGGCCCCACTTACAACACCAAAGCAAGTACTTTCGATGTATTAAGGGTATCTTGTTCCTTTTCTTGATTGAATGAAAAGTGAAATAATTGTGAGTAGTAGTTGATGTAGTTTTGCATAATTGAGTGATAGTGAAAAATGTCATTCTACTTTGTAGTTGCTAACACGACTGTGATTGACTTATACCTGGATATTTTAGTTATACTAAGCACTAATTTATTATGTCTATTTCATTCTACTTTTTCAGTTTATTTTATCAAATGGATAAGAGTTGGATAAACTACAATTCTCTTAATAAAGAGAAGTATATTAGAGGAGCTTTAAATTTTCTAGATTTTGCATTTGCGAAATCGTCAAAGGATGGAAAAATTTTATGCCCTTGTACCAAATGTGTCAATTGCAAGTGGCGCTCTCGGATGAATGTTTATGAGCACATTTTTGGAAAAATTTTATGCCCTTGTACCAAATGTGTCAAATGACTTCAAAAGAGAAAGAAACATTTTTGGAAGTTCTCAAAACAATAAAAGCTCCTGATGAATATTTGTCTAATATTTCAAGACGTGTGCAAGTGAAGGAACACAAAATATCCGGTCTCAAAAGTTATGATTGTCATCTTTTAATGCAAGAGTTTCTTCCTATAGCTATGAAAGGTTGTTTGCCAGACAAAGTGAGTTTAGCTATATCCGATCTTTGTTGTTTCTTCAAGGAGTTGTGTGGAAAGGTGCTTAATGAGCGTAATTTAGAGCACCTAGAGCATCAAGTAGATCTAACATTATGCCAATTAGAACAGATTTTTCCTCCATCTTTTTTCACCGTAATGGTACATTTGGTAATCCATTTGGCACATGAAGCAAGAGTTGGAGGTCCTGTACATTACCGATGGATGTATCCTATTGAAAGGTATGAATACTTTTTAATCATTTTAAAACATTCTAGAGTTATAAAGTAAAATGATATTATCTTAATTTGTAACCTAAAATTTTCTTTTTAGGTTCCTTTTGACTTTAAAGTCATTTGTTCGTAATCGAGCACATCCAGAAGGATCTATTGCAGAACAATATTTAGCTCATGAATGCTTGATATTTTGTTCAAGATATCTATCTAGGGTGGAGACTCGTTTTAATCAATTTGCTCAAAATGAGGACTCATGTTTTGTGGAAAATGTAAGTGTTTTAAATCCTAGAGGTAGACCATTGGGGAGAAAGAAGCAAGTTGGATTCAATGTGAAGAAGAGAAAAAGAGCTTCTTGAATTTCTCTTGATAAGAAAGCATTGGTTCAAGCACATAGATATGTGCTTTTCAATAGCAACAATGTTGACCACTTTCGAAAGATACAATTTTTTTCATGTTCATTTAGTTGAATATTTGTATAATATATTTCTATCAATGATAATGCTTACTTTTTCTAACCTTTTTTACATAGAGCTCGTACTGATCTTATCAAGAGACAAAATCGTCAATTATCTCCATATGAAGTTGACAAAATTCATAGTAAAGAATTTCCATATTGGTTCCGTGAAAGAGTAAGTTTAGGAAGCATCAATAATATTAAATTTTGCATTCATTAAAAATTTTAACCATTTGACATAAAATTGTGGTAGGTTGTTCGATTGGAAGAGCAAGAAAACACTCTAGTGACAAATGATATCAGGTGGTTAGCTCGTGGTTCACTAGAAATAGTAAGAAGATATAGCGGGTACATTGTTAATGGAGTTAGATTTCATACAAAGACACGTGAAAGGTGCTTGAAGACTCAAAACAGTGGCATTGTTGTAACTGTTAAGACATTAAGTTATGCCAGTTCAAGAGATAAAAACCCAAAGGAGGGAGAAATCCACTACTATGGTGCACTAACATATATAATTCAATTGGATTATTCATGAAAATATAAGGCTATACTTTTCAAGTGTGATTGGGTTGATATAAACAGGGGTTGCAAAATTGATAACTTCGGTATGACATTAGTGAATTTCAATTATTTGCAACATACAGGGAATGATATATGCGATGATCCATTTGTTTTTGCATCTCAAGCTAAGAAAGTATTCTATGTGGAGAATAAAACACAAAATGGTTGGCTTGTTGTTGTGCATGCTAAAATCAGAGATGTATATGATATGGGTGATGAGCAATCCAATGACACAAATCAAGGGAATGAACAAGTCTTACAAGAGATAAATCATAATGATTTGATCAGAGCAGAAGCCGATGATAGTGATGATATCATTGAAGTTACAATACCTATGGAGAACATTTTACCACATGACAAGGATGATAATTATATAGATGATGATGAGAGCGATGAAGACTTCTTATGATTTGTTTTTATTTGTTTTATTTGAACATTAGGTTATATTTTGAGTATACATGTATTGAACATTTTGTCACATTTATATACTCTTATTCCTTTCTTTAGTTTTTTGTTCTTATTATTCATTACTCTTGTGTTTATTTTTTGTTATCTATAAAAATCACTCACAATATAATGATTTTATCCATTTTTTATCAAAAAACATTTCGTTGTTTTCTCAATAGTTTGATTCTTGGTGATTCGAGATTGGTGAAAAAATAGCTTACAAGCAATCTAAATTCGCATTTTAGGTAATTACTTTATTCTTCTTTTATTTTTTGGCATGGTGTTTAAAAAAATCATAGTCAATAATGTAGTTATATCTAATTTTTATTTTATTTTAATTTTTGGATTGGTTTATTCTGCATACTATGGGAAAGCGCAGAAAGTTGAATATCATTCACAATGATGGTCAATCACAAGCAGAAGAGCAATCAATTGAAAGCTCTATTGAAGTGAACCAAAATAACAACTTTATACTTGAAGAAAATGCACAATTTGAAGGAGGTATAAAGATTTTATTAACTTAATTTCTTTATTTTATATTAAATTATTTATAACACATTTGTTTATTAACTAAATCAACAATCAGAAACAGAACAACACATACAAGAAAATAGTCATGTTCAGTCTCATACTTCTCTTGAAAGTGCAAGTGAAAGTTCAACTAAATGTATTTATACACATATGCTTTTTTGGGTTAGAATTATATGTACAATTCTGTTTGAGTTGAATATCTTTTAGAATATGATAAGATTAAATTTACTAGTGAGTTTCTTTTTTCCATATAGTTCAAATCTGTGTGTGTGTGTTTGATAAATGTCATATCCATGAATGATTTAGGTAAAAAGAAAACCATAGGTTATACACATATGCTAGATGTGTGGGACTTTCCAGATGGAGAATTTTTACTTGTTGAAGTAGATCATTGGGGCAATCCTATGGGTTGGGAAAGGAAAACTCTACTAAATGCAATTGGGAGCTTGGTAAGGAGACACGAATGTGCTCCTATCAATTTTCTTAGCTGGAAAGACATGCCTAAGGACTACATTACTGACATGGTTGAATTAATTCAGGTTTGGTATAAAACTTTATAAGTGTTGTTTCTTCTAATGTCTAACAAAATGATCTTTTTTGTTTGTTAATGATACTCATAATAGAGTAAGTTTCGATTTGTTCCTGAATTAACTGAACAAACAAAGAAAATATCGATTGATGACATGAGTCTGAAATGGAGGCAATTTAAATATGAACTGAAATCAAAAGGATATGATGAGAGCAAAACTAAGGAGGAAATGGTTGCTCACATCCCAGATCCAAGGGTTGATCCTTCTCAATATCGTGATTTAGTACATTATTAGTGTTCTGAGAAAGGACAGGTATACATGACAATGTCACCAACCTTTTGCTAACATAAAAATTATATATTATATGTTTATTTTTATTATTGACTTTTTATATTTGTTGGTTATAGAAAATAAGCAACATCAATAAAAGGAGCTGCTCAAAATATGAGGACTTGCATTGCATGGGAACCAATAGTCTTCCAAGACGGATTCATGAGATGGTTTGTCTTTTTTATTATTAAATTGCTTAATACAAATAGGATGATTGATTTTTTTAACTAATGTTAGACAACAAAGGCTAAGGGAGTGCAACCTTCTAGGGCAGAAATTTATATTGACACTCAAACTCGAAAAGATGGAAGCATTGTTACTGAAAAGGCTGCTATTGTAATTGTAAGAATTTTAATTTTTATTTCAATACTTTTTCTTTGTTTTGCTTAATTTTCTAATAGAAGGTTATGGGGTGAGGGGGAGTAACTAATGTGGAGATGAGTTTTGTTTAGTGATATTGAAGTATTCAGGATATTGATGTATGATAATAATTTATAAGGTGTTTTTATGTAAGATGAACTAAAAAAGAAAATGGTTGAATCAGAGAGTTCACAAAATTTACAAAGCACTCAAGATTCTACTAATTGGACAAATGATATATATTCAAAATTCAAAGGACCTGAAAAAAGAGGACGTGTGCATTGTCTTGGCAAGCTTCCACATCAAGCAAGTTCATCTCAAAGCTCTTATGCAAACAATAGAATTCAAAAGTTGGAGAATTTTCTTGGAAACCTTGTAGCTGTGCTTAAAGTACGATTTGCAGAAGATCCACAAATTAATCAAGTCTTAGAAGCTATAGATCAAGAGGTATGAATTTATAATTCTACTTATTCAACGATTTAACTATGATATGATACTTTACAAAGAAAAAACATTCTTTCAATTTAGGTACCTACAAATGGTTCTACCAGTAAAGATCATCAAACTACAAACAATCTTAACTAGAGGTGAGTTGAAATTTAGATGGTAATGAAGATGCGAGCCGGCGACAAAATGTTATTTCAGGAACATGATTTAGATGGTAATGAAGGTGTGAGCCAGCGACAAAATGTTCAAGTGTTTGATTTTTACTTTGACTATTTTTCCAGCAACTCGAATTAACTCTTTTATATATTTAGAAATTTAGAAACTTGTTACATTTTAGTGATGATTCCCTCCATGTAAAGAGGGTCATGGTGCACCAAAAATATACACTTAGGAAGGACTATGCACATGGTATTAAAAAACAAGGCAAAGTGAATTGGAAAATTTTCTATAGCACTACTAATGCTATATCATTTTACAATGACAATGGATCAAGCGTTGCAATATGTTAAAAAGCACACAATCTAGTTACAATAATCACAAATTAGGCTAACAAAAATTTAATTGTATGTAGCAGGTTGTTGTAACTTTTCAAAGGCCATGTTGCAGCAGATCTCTAACTTTGTGCAGCATAATAATAAGCTCATGAATATTTAATTAAAAATTATAATCAACAAAGAGTGTAATTAGGAACTAGTTTTATTATTATTATATGACATTTACCTACAGAAGACCATAGGTACAAGTAAATTGACTTTTACCTATAGTTAGAGATTATAGGTATAAATTAATATTTTTTACCTACACATTTGAAATAGTAGGTGTTACCTATAGTGATAGTTAAATTTGGCTGTAGGTAAAGCCTATAGTGACAGACTATTAGTTGTCACTGTATACCCCTCAAAGTTGATGCAAAAATGTCTGTAGAACAAAGTCCTTTATACATCTACCTACGGATTTTGGACTTCTAGTGATAGATTTCGACTGTAGGTAAAAGTGATTTTCCTTGTAGTAATAATAATAATTTTATTCGCCAATTATTTTCAATCACAATGGTGAGGGCTCATTCTTCTTTCGTGACTTTGCCTCTCGTCATCAACCTAAAAGACCATTGTCACACCCCCATTTGTCTTTGCCACAACATCCTTACGTGGTCAAAATTTTCGATGATTCTAGCAATATTATGTGTTGACATTGTTCGATTATGTGATGTTACATGTTTTACCTTTTCGGATATGGAAGAGATTGAAAGAAATGATAATTTTTTTAATTGTTTACTTTTTAAAAATAAAATAAAGATAGTATGACGATTTTTAGTCGTCACTATTTAAAGTTAATTGTTTTAAAATGTTTAATATCATTTTTTATTCATCATGTTTCATAATTTTTTTATTTTGGTACGTTAAATTTTAAATGTTTCATTATATATGATTTTTTATGTTTTTGAAATGTATCATTATGATTCTTTTTTAAAATTTAAAGTTAACAAATCACTAATGTTTCTAATGAAATATTGATAAAATGACTAAATGATATATTTCAAAAACCTAATATACCAAAAATAACATTAAGTCAACATTTAAACTATTTTGAAGCTATTCTAATTTATTCAAAACTTAATTTACTTTTAGCAACCAAGGATGGCTCACAATGAGTTTTTTACACTAGCTTCCCTCACTGTTCATAATCAGTAGCCAACCATATTGCAGCCATCGTGAAATGCTTAACATACATATGAAATAATTTATAAATATAATAATTTACAAGTAATTGTATACGTGAAGACAATTATTCATTATGGCATGGAAGTGGAAAAAATATAAAGAACACAATTTTGTTGCAGACATTTGAAACGGATATAGCAGAGGAAGGTCACATTTTTTTCGAAACCAACAAAGGTTAATTGAGTGTATATTGCTGTTGTTGACCAATTTTGGTGCTTGTGCAATGTGGTGCAGAAAAAAATTGCTTTACAGTACACAAGTATTTGAATTTTGAATTTGGAGCGTGAATTGTTTCTCCCGATCTGCTAAGCCTGTAAAAGGGGAGATCATTTGCATCAAAATTATGCTTGAACACTGTGTTCCCAAAGTGGTATCATAAACGGATACAGATGTTTACCTCCTCTTCCACTTCTTTCTTCTTCTGCTACCTCTTCTCTTCATTCTATTAGATTCTTCATGCATTTTCATTTTCATCTAAAGAGAAGGAAGTATGAAATTGCTTTGCTGAAGGGATAATTCGAACTCAAAGATACAGAAATTGTGGGAGAGAAGAAAACTCAAGGAGCTAGGTTACTAACGTAGTGGCAACCAAGCTGAGATCTCTCTAGCTATCTCTGCCTCCCATTTTTCTTTGCTCTGCTTCTTTTTCATGGCTTTTCGTAGCTTACAGATCCCAATCTACATCAATGTCTTCTAGAAAACCTGATAACCCTCACTCCGGCGATGGTGTCAATCCCTGGTTTCCCTCTTTTCTCTTTCTTCATTTCCTCCTTTAAGTTTCACTTCTCATTTTCTGACTTCTGCTTGCAGATTCAAATAGAGCATAAATATAATCA
The DNA here is from genome assembly GCF_004193775.1 of Glycine soja. Lineage (NCBI taxonomy): Eukaryota > Viridiplantae > Streptophyta > Magnoliopsida > Fabales > Fabaceae > Glycine > Glycine soja. Next base: position 21,585,552 of record NC_041008.1, on the reverse strand, counting down.
ACCTTTTTATGTACAAGTCTGTTATACTTATTGCGGTTCCACAGGTGAATATTTATCTCTTATGGTTATGGGCATACATATGATTGTGAAAAATTACCTGCATTATATATATATATATATATATATATATATATATATATATATTAACATAACAGTTGATGGATAAAATTTCTAATTTTCTGTGGATGTACATCCTTCATATCATTTAATATATAATTTTATTGAAGGTATTTGGCTCGCATCCCTTGTTCTTTAGGAAGGTTTTGTTACAAGAAGGGCACCCAATCGTTGCTGCTGCAATGCTGTCTGTTGAGGAAGCTTTGAAAATTGTAAGAACTGCTCAAAGAATTTTTTCCTTCAAATACCTCTTATATTTTCAGTAATAAACATATTTGCTTTAAAAAAAGTAGTTTTGGACGAACATTTTCACGATTATTTGTTGATATTTGAGTCATTGAGAAACAAAGAAAACTTTACTAGACTAGAGGAGCCTTTCTCTCATATTTTTAGTTTCATTTTGTGGATCAATGGCTCAAATAATGGGTTTGACATCTACTTTAGTCCTCAAGGTAGCTTTTTATGAAATTTTACAAAAACACACAAAAAAAACAATTATATACAACATACATATCCTTCCTATTATTTACACAAACATACAATTTTACTATTCCTAGTGTAAGTTTGGATCCTGAATTTATACTATGATTTTGACAAAAAATTGCAAAAGAACATTGAAAATTGGGGTCCTTCCAATCCAAATTCTCGATGTGGTTTTTTTTAAGAAAAACATAATTTTTTTAAAAGAAAAAATAATAAAAAATAAAATTAATTCAAAATAATAAAATTAGATAATATATTAAAGATGATATAAATTGAGAATATCTCTAAAATCAGTCTAGTTAAAGAAAAATAGTTAAAACACTTTTGTTAAAGAATTTTTTTGTAATTTATATATATATAGTAAAATAAATACATTGATAACATAAATAGTAAACAAAAAAAGAAAATTAAATTTCTTGATTAGAACTTTCAAGACGATAAATACACTTATTTTTTGAATGACCTATTAGTCTGTAGATTGAGCAACATTTTGGTTGATCTGTTTCTCTCTCATCCATTTGTCTGTATTCTTGTTGATTTCAGTCGACTTTTTTTTTCCTCATGAATAGATTAGTATATAATTGTGGTCCTTCATATGGTGGTCAATAATTATGATGACACATGTTTGCTAATGGGACTTTGTACACACTTGACACGTAGTCCAATGTGTACACTGGATGCAGATATTACTAGTCATCTATATTGATGTGCTTGCAACAATGACATGTGCATATGATGTGTAACTTTTGAGGCTTCCTATAATCACATGTTCTTTGATCCAGTCTCAGTGAATTTTCCCATGCCAACACCTTTCTCTCGAATTCACTATTTCCTCAACTTGAAACTCAAATATTTAGTGGTCATATTGTTGAACGAAGTGAGTGTTAGACTTAGTTTCTTCTTCATTGATGAACTTGGTTGCAATGAGTGTATAAATTTATCTGGAGGCAATTATTGCATCAACTTAATTCTCACGATCAACAAAATATTTGTTCAACTTCTCATACGTGGCTTTGACCAAGGCAGTGATTGGAAATTTTCTCATTTTTTTAGAATCGAGTTCAGTGACTCATTTCTCATTTTTTTAGAACCGAGTTTAGTGACTCTGCCAAATTAGTGGTCATGTGTCCTCACCGCTTTCCATCACCCCATGCCTAAGTCCATTTCTCCCTTAGAATTTGATCAAGCCAGGCAGTGTAATGCAGGTTGTCTTCTAGTAATAGGTAGTAATGACGAAAAAACTTTGGTTGGGTCATGGCATATCCTATTGTTTGAAAAAAAATGTAAATCTAATTGTTAATATAATTTTAAATAATAAATTAATATAAATTAAAATTTTAAAAAATATCTTATCCATACTTAAGACCATTTACCTTTCGTCCTGACTTGTAAATTATGTTTTTGTAATTTTGTTGAAAGTTTCGAAAGTAGAACATATGCGATGACTTGATTGTTGTCCATCCACTATCTGGTCGTTTGTATGCGCTTTTGATTGACTCATGCCTATCGGATATTAGGCATATACCATGTTGTGGTGTGACATGCATTCTCAAGTTTTGCAAAAAAAAAAAAAATGTGTCAACCATCTGTTGTCTCACCATCAACAATGACAAATACTAATAGAAATTTATTGTTTGCCTCATCTTATGTAATTGCAATTAAGAACGTCCCTTTGTATGGTCCATAAAGCCATGTTCCAGTGATTTGTATCATGGGTTTACAGAATGCAAATGCATCAATGCATGTCTTGAATGACCAAAAAAGTTGATGAAATATCACCTAGTGCAGGTTTTGGTTGAATTCTGACAATTGTGCCAAAGACGAATAGTTGCAATACTTGTAGATATTTGGGAAGTATATTGTATGACTCTTCCTAATTATCACATACCTTCTCGAGAACCCATTGTTTAGCTAGCCATGCTTTTCCATATGTAATGGTGTAGCCGAATTTTTGTCTAATAAATGCGATGAATGTTTGAACGGTCAGTTGTTCATTTTCTTCAGCCATTGCAAGGATATTTTTGCCTGAGTTTGGAATTCATCTTACTATAATCTTGTGAAATAGTGACCATGACACATGTGTGAGGCCCTTCAATCATTCTAATTTCCCAAAGTTTTAAATTTTTGCGTTATGAAGCTCTAAGTTTCCATTGGCAACCCTTATCTCGACAAGACACTCATGCATCCTTCGCACACCTCTTGTGTTTGAATGTGACATGGTTTTTAATGTGCCACATTTTTACTATGTGTTTGAGGTCCTCCAACTGAAAGAATCGCTGGCCAACATATAGCTCGCCATCCTGTGATTCGGATTGTTGTGGTAGGTCCAAAAAATAACTATAGTTAGGGTTTTCAGCCACTTGGTTGTCACCAACATCAACACAATTTGGATATGGATGATAGACATTTTCATTTGTTGATTGAAAAAGAAATTGGATGTTATTATCGTTGTTGTCATTGATGTTGTTGTCATCATTCTCACTGCACTTGTTGAGCGATGGAGACTAGAGACTTATACTTTTCTTCTTCCTGTTAGGGGAATGCATAATTACAATGAAGGATGTAGCACTACAATTACACGCAACTGACGAAGCCTGTGGAAATGATTAAAGTTGTTCTATTATTATTGCTCACTGCACAGACCTTTATCGCATCTCGAGGCCATGTGTTACTCAGCCTCGAATGCCAATTACCAATGCATGTGACCGCATAATTAATGTTTGCATGCAACCAAGAGAAGAAAAAAAAACCTATGATTTTTACCATTAAAACAATGTTTAAGTGACCACGTTATGCGATTTAAGTTCTACATTCTCAAGTGTAATTGTGCATTCCCTAATAGGAAGATGAAAAGTGTGAGTTTCTGGTCTCCATCGCTCAACAAATGCGGTGACTAGATGACCAATTTTGAAGTGTCACAATTTGGCAACATCAACAAAGCTAGTATAACTTAACAACAACTCAATTAAAGGATGAGGAGGGGACACAAAATTACAATAAGAAATGATTATTGGTTGTTGTCCCTGTAAATTCGAAGTTACATTTTTTTAATTGCCACGACAATAAAAATTGTATTATGAAATAAAAGGTTATAATGTAATTTAATTTGTATTTACCATGTTTTTTATCTTTGAAGATTGATGACAGTCTTGTTTCCGTAATAATTTTGTTGGCTCCATTATCCCTTTACACATTGAAAGTTGTTAACAATTTTTTTCCGTCATTCTAAATAAGCTGATGTAGAGTATTTATAGGCATCAAGAAGTGTTATATGCATGAAGAAGTGTCAGTGCAATGGGTGCAAAATACTGTACAAACATTATGTAGAATATTGTGCAAATACTATGCAAAGTACTATGCAAACACCGTGTGCATCAAGAATCCTACATAGACATTGTTCAAACACTGTGCACGTCAAGAATCCTATAGAGACATTGTTCAAACACTGTGAACGTAAGGAATCCTGCAAAGACACTACGTGTTAGGATCCCTGCAGAGACACTGTTCAAACACTGTGCGCGTTAGGAATCCTATAGATACTATGCATGATGAGAATCCTGAAATTGGCCAAATACAGGCTAAAGGCCCAAGTGGAGAAGGATGAAGGCCCAGAGGCAGAGACACTATCAAGACTATTAATTGTTGCTGAAGGCCCATATTAATTTGAAGGCCCAAGTTAAATATGTTTTTTAGTTATAATTTTTATTTATTGTAATTTTGGACCAAACTATTTAGAAGGCCCATGTCTATTTTTATCTTTTTGTTCAGATACACTATAAGTATTGGTTTTTGTTTTGAATAAGAAAACTTTTGGCATTTGATAAAATTTGGTGAGAGTTTCTCTCTGAGTTCCTTGTTGAACCAATCTTAGACTTATCAAGGTAATCCTTGTGGCGTCTACCCTGACATATCTTCCTTCACCGGAAGTTGCGTCATCCAAACCTCCGTAGCCTGTATCAAACGATCCGCTCCTACTCAGGTTCACATCATCTGGTATCAGAGCTTCGGCTCTTGATACAAGTTCTATCCTATCCTATTATTTTTCTTTGTAATTTGTCCAGGTTCGTGTTTTGTCCTTGTTCTGTTAATTGTTTTCTTGTTTGCATCTTGTTGCGTTCTTGTTTGTGTCTTTGTTTCGTTCTTGTTCTTGTTCTTGTCACGTTTTGTTCTTGTTTCTTGTGTCTTTCAGACTTTGTGTAAAAAAAATCTGTTTGAGTTTTATTTCAAGTTAAAAAAAAAGTTGCAGAAATTTCAAAAAAAAAAGAAGAAAACAAGAAAAAAAAAGAAAAGAAAAGAAAGTGTGGTGTTTGATCTTTGAACACGAAATTGAGTAAGTTAGAGGCTTTTTTTGGCAGAAAATCGTGTACCAAATCCCCTTATCTAGATTCTCCTTTGAATTCTGAGCGTTTTGATATATAGTGGGCCTCAAACGGACAACCGTAGCAATAGTTATGAGCATTTGAAGTTTACTGGTCATATCTGTTATCCTATCTAATATCTTATCTATTATCCTATCTAATATCTTATCTGTTATCCTATCTAATATCTTATCTGTTATCCTAGCTAATATCCTATCTAATATCTTATTTGTTATCATATTTGTTACCCAAATTGAAGCTAATCTGTTATCCAAATCCAATCTAATATATTATTATCCAAGTCAAGTCCAAGTTGTTATCCCAAATCAAATCTGTCTGTGATCATTATATTGTCTTTCCTTTTATTTTATATTACCTTGTTTGTCTAATTTGGTCCATCCAAGAACTTAAGAGGAAACACGAGTGGTAAAAGGCAAGAGTGAAAACATCACACAAAAGCCTATATTGAGAACATCAAACACGAGTGAACTACCATCAAAGAGAGAAACACGTGAGTAGAGTGTGGTGAGGTTCGGAATTTTTTTTTAAATTACTGCAAAATTCTTTGTTCCTTAATCATGGCAGGAGCTTGTGACAATGGTGGTGTATATCATCAACTGGACGAATTTCAGCGCTTGTTACTGGACGCGATGACTACACAAATGCAACGTTTGTTGAACCGTAATAATGAAGTGCTCTACAGGCGAATAGAACGACTAGAGCACCAAATGAATCCAAATGCTGGGAGACCTTATGGTGGCAACAGAAGGGTCAATGATGGATCGAACCGAATAGAGGGGCAAGACAGAATTGAGGGAGTAAAACTCAATGTATCCTCTTTTAAAGGCAGGAGTGACCCAGATGCCTACATTGACTAGGAGATGAAGATTCAGCATGCATTCTCATACAATGATTATCCTGAAGAGCAGAAGGTGAAGTTAGCAACAACTACATTCTCATACTATGTCCTTGTTTGGTGGAAGAAAAATCAAAGAGAGATGAAGAGAGAAGAAGGGCGGGAGATAGATACATGGACTGAGATGAGAAGGGTTATGCGAAAGAGGTATGTTCCAACTAGCTATAGTAGAACCATGCGACAAAAACTCCAGAGGTTATCCCAAGGAATTTTGACTGTTGAGGACAAAGAGATGGAGATGGCACTAGTGAGGGCCAACATTGAAGAGGACACCAAAGCAGTGCATGATGGCTTCACCAACAAGATTTCTTTCCAGCACCATGACCAGAAAATTATTCATAAACCTCTATCCCTTAGAGAAATGTGTGATAACCAAATCAGAAGGAGAGAAAAGAGAGAGCAAGAGAGAGACAATAGTGAGGCATCACAGAGGAATAGAAAAAGGAAGAGTGATACACTTGAGAGATGGAGTGATACACAAGAGAGAGAGTAATAATTCTAATCAGTTAACTATTTATGTTTCTTCTAGTGTTCAACCCTTATTGCAGGAATTTAAAGATGTCTTTCCCAAGGAGATTCCTCAGGGACTGCCACCTTCAAGAAGCATAGAACATCAAGTTGATCTCCTTCCAGAAGCTTCATTGCCTAACAAGCTAGCTTACAACAGCAAGCCCCAAGAGACTCAGCATAAGGATGCATAGGTCAAAGTTGAGTATGTGAAAAGATTGTATGACCAACTGAAGGTGCAAATTGCAAAGAAGAATGAAAGTTATACTAAGCAAGCCAACAAGAAAAGGAAGGAAGTGGTACTTGAACCTGGTGATGATCCTGGACATTTGAGGGAAAATGTTTTCCAAGAAGGAGGGAATGATGAGAATCCTGAAATTGGCCAAATATAGGCTAAAGGCCTAAGTGGAGAAGGGCGAAGGCCCAAGTGGAGAAGGATAAAGCCCCCGAGTGGAGAAGGATGAAGGCCCAGAGGCAGAGACACTATCAAGACTATTAATTGTTGTTGAAGGCCCAGATTAATTTGAAGGCCCAAGTTAAATATGTTTTTTAGTTATAATTTTTATTTATTGTAATTTTGGCCCAAACTATTTAGAAGGCCCATGTCTATTTTTATCTTTTTGTTCAGATACACTATAAGTATTGGTTTTCGTTTTGAATAAGAAAACTTTTGGCATTTGATAAAATTTGGTGAGAGTTTCTCTCTGAGTTCCTTGTTGAACCAATCTCAGACTTATCAAGGTAATCCTTGTGGCGTCTACCCTGACTTATCTTCCTTCACTGGATGTGGCGTCATCCAAACCTCCGTAGCTTGTATCAAACAATCCGCTCCTACTCAGGTTCACATCAATGCACGTCAGGATTCGTGCCTAGACACAGTTCAAACACTGTTCATGGTATTGTAGTTGAAGTTGTCGATGCAATCTCAACCGCTAAAAGTGTCGGTGCAATGAATGTCGTTGGATCTATTAGTACAATATTCTCATATCATGACATTATTAATTAGACTCATAACATATTCTTCATAACGCATCAAACCCTTCACGAGATAACTTTCAAGTCACTATCAAATATATAGCTTATTTACATACATTAGTATAACCATGTCAAGCATAAACCAAACAGTCTCTATCGTAATCTACTATGATGCTTATGTAGTTGATTGTAACATTGGCGAACAATTTAAGAGCAAAAAAAATGTATTTGTTTCTATGAAGAGAGACATGACCTTGAATACCTTAAAAAGAAAAATGCATCAAAAGATGGGCCTAAACTGATATCAAAGCATAACGACGGTTATTTGTCGATACCCCATAACTGTTGGATCAGACATGTTCAATTACTAGGCAATTACCATCAAAGACGATGAGGATATTGATGAGATGTTTGATGTCTATAACCGACATGAATGTATAAGTTGCTTTGAGTTGTTCGTACAATACGGACAACCTTTTTCTACCACTAATGTTGAAACAACTAATCCATCACCACAAATTTAGCAAATAGAACACATTGACTACCATAATGAAAGCCAACATGAAGGCCCATCTTCTTATACCCTAAACCCATGCATGCCCATGTTAGACAAGTGGTCTCAGTTATCTTAAGAAGGGGGATTAAATTAAGATACAAAACTATTCCCAATTAAAATTTAATTCTCTTTTCGGATTAACAATACACCCTTAATATGAATTACTCAAAAAAACAATTCAAAATAAGCTTCTTTAAAGCAAAAGATGAACAACAATAAATAAAAGAAGTTTAAGAGAAGAGAGAATGCAAACTCAGATTTTATACTGGTTCAGCCACACCCTGTGCCTACGTCCAGTCCCCAAGCAACCCACTTGAGATTTTCACTATCTTGTAAAAAGCCTTTTACTAAGTCTGAACCACACAGGGACACCCTTCCCTTGTGTTCAGAAATCCTTACAACTTTAAGAGACCCATAGTCTCTTGAACAATTCTCTTTGAATAAGAAGAAGAAATTTTTCTCTTTAAGAGAAGGATATTACAGTGTGAAGATCACTCAAGATTCCTTATTGAATATGCAAGTGTTTGGCTAAGGAATATTTTGAGAGGATACGACAATTTGGTTTTGAGAGGATAAGACAATTTTGTTCAGAAAAACTCTGAGGAATTTCCTACCCCAAGTCACCTATTTATAGGCTTTTGATGGCCATTCAAAAATTTTTTGAACAGTTGTGACTCTTTGAAGTTATTTTGAAAAATTCATTACTGGTAATCGATTACACAATTAGTTTTGAAGAGTTGTGACTCTTCAGACTTGAAATTTGAAATTTTCGTGTCTAGTAATCGATTATACAACTATTGTAATCGATTATAGGCTTTTAAAATTTAAATTCAAATTTCTAAAAGTTGTTACAAACAATTTTAACTTCTAGTAATCGATTACATGCATTGTGTAATCGATTACATTGTTTTAAATTCAAATTCAAAATTTGTAAAACTGTTTCAGAAATCATTTTAGTTACTGGTAATCGATGACATCCTCTGGTAACCGATTACCAGAAAGAAAACATCTTATTTTTGAAAACATAATTTTACGTAAAAGCTTTTGTAAGATATTTTCCTCAGCCAAAGTTGTGCAGCATCATCTAAGGAATTCTTTTCAAGATCCTATGAACTATGTACATCGTTCTTCTTGAATTTCTTGATTCTTGACTTGGATCGTGCTCATCTTTGGCATCATCAAAACTTCATATCATATATGCTTCTACAGCCCACAAATGATTGTTACATTCCCCATTTTCAACCCACTGAATTTGGTGCACACATTAGCTCATACACACAATTGCTTAGTGTATCATTAGACTATTGTGTGACGGCTCCCCAACTTTTGAACCTAGATGAGCCCTCCCACCTAAATGCCCAACCAACTACTCAAATTCATGTTGCTCAATATCATGCTGAAAACGGGTTGCCAAATAAAGTAGTTGGAGACTTCAATGACAATGAATACAAAATTCTAGCGATCAATGATGATAACAACATCAATGACAACGATAATGACGTCTATTTTTTTTTTCAATCGACAACAACTGAAAATGTCTATCGTTCATATACAAATTGCGTTGATGTTTGTGACAACCAAGTGCCTAAGAACTCCGACTATAGGCTTTTTTTGGACCTACCACAACAATCTGAATCGTAGGATGACAAGCCATATGTTGGTCAGCGATTCTATCAGTTGGAGGACCTCAAATATGCAGTAAAAATGTGGTACATTAAGAACTATGTCAATTTCAAACACAAGAGGTGTGTGAATGATACATGGGTCTTGTCTTGTCGAGCTGAGGGGTGCCAATGGAAAGTTAGAGCGTTAGAACTCAAAAATTTAAAACTTTGGGAAATTAGAATGATTGAAAGGTCTCACACATGCGCCATGTCCACCATTTCCCAAGATTACAATAAGATGGATTCCAAACTCATAGGCAAAAATATCCTTGCAATGGTTGAAGAAAATGAGCAACTAACCATTCCAACATTCATCACATTCATTAGACAAGAATTTGGCTACACACACCATTACATATCGAAAAGCATGGCTGGCAAAACAATGAGCCCTCGAGAAGGTACATGATAATTGGGAAGATTCATACAACATACTTTCCAAATATCTACAAGCATTGCAACTATTCGTCCCACCACGAGTCGGGCCAATCAATTCCAAACAAGGTCATATTCTGTCAACTTTTTTTGTCATTCAAGGCATGCATTGATGTGTTTGCATTCTATAAACTCATGGTGCAAATCAATGAAACATGGCTTTATGGACGATACAAAAGGACGCAATTAGTTGCAGTTGCACAAGTTGAGGCAAACAATATATTTCCATTATCACTTTTCATTGTTTAGGGTGAGACAACAGATGGTTGACTCTTTTTTTTGCCAAACTTGAGAAACCACGTCACACTACAACATGGTATATGCCTAATCTCTGATAGACATGAGACCAAACAGTGGGTGGACAACAGAAAAATCATCGCATGTGTTCTGTATTTGACACATTGGACAAAATTACAAAAAATAATTTAAAAGTAAGGACGAAAGGAAAAACGTCTTGAGTATGGGTAAGATATTTTTTAAATTTTTAACTATTTTTCTTTAACTAGATTGCTTTTAGAGATATTCTTAATTTCTTATCTTCTTTAATATATTCTCTAATTTTATTATTTGAATTAATTTCCTTTTTCATTATTTTTTATCTTTTAAAAAAAAATTTCTTAAAAATACCACATTGAGAATTCGGGTTAGGGGAACTTGAATACTCAATGTTCTTTTGTAAGTTTTTTTCGAAATCACAGTGTAAATTTGAAACCCCCAACTCGAATTTACACTGTGAATAGTAAAATTGTATGTTTTCGTAAATAATAGGGGGATATGTATGTTTGTATATATAATTGTTTTTTTTTGTATATTTCTATAAAAATTTCGCTTTTTATACGTTGTGTTGCCTAGAATTTCCCTCCATCTTGCTATGTAATATACAATTGGAGCTTTAAAGGGTAACTAATTCTAGAGATGTTGGAGGTATATTCAAGGTGATGATCGTAAATGGATGACAGAGCTGATAATTGTCTCACATTTTGCTTGATAAATGTTGAGTTAGCACTTGCATTCTTGTTGTACTGCACTTTGATTGGAAGCTTCCGAATGAAATGAAAAGTGAGGACTTAGACATGATTGAGCAATTTGGGTTAACTGTTAGATGAAAATATGACATGTGTACTTCAATCTTGTCACTTCTCGTCCTTTCTTGGTAAGATAAACCATACAAGAGAAAACTGCAACATTTTATTTTGTTATTTCCCCTTTGCTATTGAAAGAAACTTTTCGTCATTGTTGATTTTTGTTGAACTGAAAATTGAAAATTTTGTGGTGCATCCAAGTCCATGGAAATTATGTTGAGAACGGTTGAACTTGTATCAAAGTTGCCTGTTAATTTGTTAGTTTCTATTCATTGTTTGACCAAGTTTTTAGGATTAGTTGATTTATTTTTTGTTTTGTAGTAGTTGTTATGTTAGTGGTTTGTTATTGTTATGTTAGTGGTATGTTAATGGTTTGATATTATTTAGGAAGTCAGTTTATTATTGTTTCTTTTTGTTACAATAAATCTGCATTTAAACAGATGATCATTCAATACAAAAAGTGTGCATTCATCTCCCATGATTTCGTGAGTTATGCTTATTTTACAACAAAAACCTCCATTCAAACAAGGGAAATTTAGCCACAACAGATTGTCACATAGCATTGAATCTAAAATGGGAAACTGACTGGTTCGTGATATAATCATATTAATAATAAAAAAAATAATTGCACCATTGAGTTTTTCTGATTTTCCTTGTCTTGCTGCCATTACAAAGATAAAGAAACTTAAACAATTGTACTATTGTATCTTTTTGTTTCAACTTTCAAGGTCTCAAACTATTTTTGGTGTGCCTATCTTGAAATTTCTCATTCAAAGAAATTATATCCCATCCATCATCTGCTTCACTCCAACCATTGGCTGAGGCCCATTTAGCTGGCTTGTTCTTGGAATTGATGTCTATCTTATTCAGATGTTGGAATCTCCAGAATCCAGATTCATGCTTGAAGAAATATCATCGTATTTACCATATTATCTTAATTGTCTTCAAGAGTAACATTCATAATCTACCACATTATAAGTGTCTTAAGAACACTTAAGATGCATAGATACAATACATGTATCCGATACAATACAACAATACTGTCGCAACCTACCCTTTTGCGGGCGAGCGAGGCGGGGCTCACGGGTGCGTCTTCTGTGACACCCTCTACCCCTCACATATATACTAATAAGGAAAAAAAATTCAAATATTAATTAAAATTATTTTTAAAACATTTTTTTTACAAGTCTTTCGAAGGGGAAAAAGGCTCACATTCATTTTCTTCTACATCATATTCAATCTTGTCCAAATAAATAATAAAGTATTCTCGACTCAAACAAAGTCGTCTAAGCTTCATACAATTAATATAGAACCTATATCCTAATGTCACATCCTACCAGAGCGTTGTGTTCCCGTGTCCTCTAGCATGAGGTTCTTCATAGTCATTCACCTATTCATCTGCTCCCCCGAACACAAGTTCAAGATCATCACAGGATCCAAACACAACAACTCATAGGGAGTGAGTTATCACATTCCTAGCTAATAGAGAAACAAGACAATTAAATATACATATCATATAAATGAAATACCACTTGCTTAAACATAGCTCACGTAACTTCACCACTTTGTCATTCAAAATTCACTTTTCAATCATCAATCACATTACACAAGAATCCCACACTTCGATCAAGATATAATAACACATCAATTAGCAAGCATATGCAACAGTTATGCTAAGACTCAATCCTATATGCAATGTGGTACCATGTCAGTGAAAAACCACCCTGGGGCGCTTAGGAGTACATAACAAGACACACCACACCATGGGTTTGTCAGGTCACTCTCACTAAGTAAGATCATAGGGAGACCAGTCAGGGTCACGATATTTTGCGAGAATGCTCCAACCATATGGGATTAGCATAGGCTTAAAGAAGCACTCAAACCCGGTGACCCCCAAGGCCTACACTCCGAAGAGTCCATCAGGGCCTCTCCCTCCTGATTCAGCTCCAACCCCTAAAATAATTTTTGCATGCAGACACTGCTTATGAATTATACAATACCCCGACCTTACACTCGTGTTTTAAACACGTTCAACACAATTGCGCTACGATTTAACACTGGTTCCTAAATAGGAAACCTACATTTTCTCTTTAACACTGCGCATCAACGCTTTTCTCAAGATAACGCTGGTCGGGTTATTGTACAATTCATAGCTTACAACACAAGTAATTTCACATCAAGTGTTAACTACACACTTATACACAACTAGAACTCATTCACAATTTCACATCTCATAGTGTCACAATCCACCATCACATGTTTACACGTATCTCACAAATTAACACATGTTCAACTTTACACTTATACTCAATCTCAATAACAATAGTATAATCTCAAAGCAACATGTTATTCTACAATTCATCACATACTCACAATTTGAATCATCATTTCATATCCTCAATATAACAATTTATATAAAAGACTATCACAACATGAGGATTAAAACCCCTCAATAATATTACACAATTATATCAAAATCATAGGTCGAAATATACAAATATCAAGAGCACAATTTATCAAGCAATCTTCATTAGGACATCAATATTTTATTTATAATCATAAAGAAAAAATTGCAATTTAACAAACATCCCAAAATAAAACTCCAATTTAATCATCTAAGGATCCCTACACATGTTCTCACTAATCCCCAACTGTGAATAACTCATCCCTTATCTCTAAGCGGACTCACGTGTCTTCCCACAGCGATAGCGTCATCTCTAATGGTTCCCTAAGATTCCTCCAGTTTTTCCTCCGACTGCTCCAATAGAGTTCTCAAACGTCAGAGAAACGGAGAAAGGATTAAAGCCTCCATTTCGACTATCTGCATGCGATTCATTTTCCTCCCTCAAAGAAAATTATCTCGTAAATCCCATCGATCACAGAGTAGGGAACTTAATTTCAAACAACATATCCAAAATTTAGGACAATCCAACGGTTAACGAAACCGGGATCGTAGTTTTACCAAGACAGCTCTGGGTTTCTGCGGGAAATAAAATTGCTACAATTCGAGGGGTATTTCTCTTAGCTCATACGTGATATCGAAATTTCCAACGGTGAGAATGCTCGGAAATGGGTTTCAAACATGCTGTTTAGATTTCATGACGATCCAACGGTGAATAAGTTTGAGATCGTCATTTTTCTGAGACAAGTTTGGTGGCCTGCGGGAAAAAGAGAGAGTTTTGGGAGAGGAAGAGAGAAAAAACGAAATCGGTAGGTAGAGGAGGCTGAGAAGTCAGTCTGAAAACTGACCTAGCATGTCGTTATTTATTACTAGGGGTATTCACAACCTATTATTTACTTTATTTATTTATTTTTATTATTTTATAAAAAAAGAAACTCTATTTTATTCTCCATCAAATGAATAATAAAATACCCTTCTTATTTTCTCTCAAACCATTATTTTATTATAACTATTTTTCTTTATTTATTTAATTATAAAACATTATTATTCTCTAAAATTTTATATACAAAAAAAATGGGATGTTACATCTTCCAAAGGAGGAAAATGCGCGGAGTCGCCACCAACGTTTATTTGTGGAAAACGTCGGGAAAACCGAAGGAAACCGGTCATGAAGAATATTCCAGATTCGGGAGTTGTATTTACGTTTGAGGAAGGTATTAGCACCTCTCACGTTTGTCCTAAAGGACAACAGCCTTAATTTTAGGATTGTGTGAAATTGTGTACCTAATCTTTTATTTCTTTTTTATTTTTGAGGTCGACAAAAGCGGGGCTCTTGCTCCTACGTACCCTCCATCGAAGAGGAAATCAGACCTACGTAGTTCTTTCTAAAAGGCGAATCAAGCGATTCTTTTTACTTAGAAGGAGGTCCTTTTAAGGCGTTGGACCTTAAAATGACCTATTTTACTTGGTGAGAAAAACTGAGGTATAAAACCTTAAAATCCCTTTTAGTGATTTTTTGTGAACGATGAACGTTAGCGAAACGCCTGAAAACGGTTGAAAATCTTCGCGAAATCACCCACGGAAACGTTACGGAAACGCCTCGGCTTGGATTTTCTTCACAGAAAATATTTTGCTCACTAATTTCAAGTGATTACGAAGTACCAAAAGGGTTGAACCCTTTTCTTCTTCACTCTTCCCTCTATTTATAGGAAAATAGGGGAGGAGCTTGCCACCCAGCTCGCCCAGGCGAGCCAGGTTGCTTCCTCCAAAAGCAACCGCCTTTTGGAGGAACAATCTGGAAGGCCCAAGTGGGCCAAGTTGCTATTCGCACCCTTTTTTTACTAAATACACCCCCTTTGCTTTTTTGGTGATTCTTTTTCCGTAACGTTACGAAACTTTACGAATTTCGTAACGATACTTGTTTTCTTTCCGTAAGGTTTCGGAACCTTAAGGGTCATGTAATTACTCCTTTTTTTGCTTTCGGAATGTTACGGAAACTCATGGATTGCGTAACAATACTTCCTTTTGATTTCCGGCATGTTACGGAATTTCACGGATTGCGTAACAATGCTTCCTTTTGATTTCCAGCATGTCTCGGAACTTCACGTATTGTGCAACAAAGGGTGCCAAGTACCTCGAAGCGGTCAAACAAAGGTTACATGCCATGAAACAATGGTCCCCAGACGAAATTAGGGTATGACAAATACGATCATTAAAAAATAATTTAAGTTAGGATACCCGTAAATAAAAATGCTCTCAACACATTATTGACACACTCTTTTGAATACATTTGTTTTATTGGTTAAGATTTCTTGGAAATTATATTGCCTACAAATAGGAATAGAATCAATCTCATTTCCTTCATGCAATAATCCATAAATAAAACTATTTTCATATTTGGTTCATCAAAAAGAAATCTTAGGATATAAAAAGAAGGGAGAGTTAGTTAAGATAGACTATTAATGATTTAGTTAGAAGGATTTATTAGATATAAATAGGGTAATAATGATAGGAGAGAAGGAGATTTGTTGTCATTGTACATTGAGCATTAGCTCTTAGTGAAAAAAGAATCCTTTGTGAAGGGATAATCCTTGGATGAGAGTTTTCTCTCCTTTTTTTTTTATCTTTTCTTACTATTCAATAAAATTTTTCTCATTTCAATTTTTGGTTCCTAACAATTGGTCTAACTTGTCGGATTCATGTTCGTGATGGAAATCCAAGTTAAAGCATTGGAGAAATTGGATAGCGATCAAGAGGAGAAACTAACAGAGTTGCGAGGTGACATTGCTCTCATCAAGGACAATATGCCAAACAGAAACAACTCAAAGAATTGATTTTGGAGTGCATCTTGAAAGAAAGGACCAACATTTTAGAGTTGAAACATATGTTGTGCAAGATATTGAATGAAGAGGTGGAGCCTCATATGACTTACCATGACAAAATTAACATGGAGGGAAATAGGTCAAAATGGAGTGAAGCAGATGCTAGTTCTTGGACAGGAAAGCTAGAACTATAACACCTCAAATTCTAGTATGAAAATGTTGCTTGAAAAGTATTTTTATTTAATTTATTTTTGAAATACATGACACTAATTTTAATTTCTACTTCCAGTTAGTAAAGCAATTTTTTTAAAAAAGCAAACATGCCATTCGAAAAACAATAAATCTTTACGTCGAATTAAATAAGTGTGGATTTAAAATAACTTAATCTCCATACATAAACAAAGTAACATCAGTAGTGTCACAAGAGAAATTATACATATACAATCCATAAGTAAATGAAAGTAATCAAAATAAATTATACATCACTGCTACAACAAAATATACACTCTTGGAGAAAACATCTCTAAAAATACATCAAAATCAGCTAAAGAACCTTAAGACTAGAGCATAACACTATTATACTAGAAGTATTGAACAATATAATACATTTCCTTAGAAAGATCATCACAGTCCTCTTCAGACGATGGTTGTGACTACTATAGAAGTTCTATGTACTCCTCGAATGTCATATGCGGGTGGTCTCCTCGATCCTCGATAACTTCAATTGGGTGCACTGACTCCACATGTGAACGTTGTCCTGTCCATGGTACTCCACCGGAGTCAACATGAACTCCAAGTCATGACGAGGTTCCTTAAGTTGTTGAAGGGATTTTAGTAGCTCAAATCCTCTAACCTTTTTTTTCATGACAGATATAGGTAACACAAGCAAATTATATCATAAAACCAAAAACTAGAAACATAGGATGATGAATTTTATATATATATATATATATATATATATATATATATATATATATATATATATATATATATATATATATACACACACGTTGTTTTTCTGAACAGTGTTGTTGAGATCATCCAAAACGTACTTTCTTGGTTTTAGATTATCACATAAAGATTTGTAAATGCCTGTAGCATATTATATATCATTGTGTGCTATTTGTTGCAAGAACACAAACGGGCACCTGGTGGTATTAGATATTCTCTTAGAAACGGGCATAATATATAATTCTGTTAGTCTATCTTACTTGGATGTTGGTGCTCTACTTTGGCACAATAATATAGATGGAGTAGCAAATTTAGACTTGGTTGATGTAAGTAAACAAAACAGTTTGACGTTGTTCACCTAGTGAGATAAAGCTATTGTTCACGTAATAAGTGAATTAAACAATTTTTTCCTATAATTGATTATTGATGGGGAATAAAATACCCTACCAATGTGACTTGCACATTTATTGACTTTCATTGAACCTTAAAATTAAAAATGATGAGCAATGTGGTGTTTCCGTGCTTGTTGTGTATTCACAAATCGTTTATCATATGTAGAAATCTTTGTACTTCTGTGTTGTGGGACATATTTTTGCTTCTCAAAAGTGCGGTCCTTTCCTACATAGGGTTGGAGGATTCCCACCTATCTTGAAAACTCAAAATGTGTGCTAGAATGTTCATAATTAAGTTTTCTGAATGTTGAGAAGATGTCTGCTAGCGTGCCTGACCTTCATAGGTCTCGCACGGTGCGTAAATATTTTTGAGTCACATGATTAAAATGGAGGGTTAGATAGATGAGGGTATACCATAAGAAGAAAGTAGCATATAATTATTTATTTTTAAAATATAAACTTAAGATTGTCTCGTCCTAACAACCACCATCTTCTCTGATCTCAACAACATAGAAACCAACCACTCCACAGGTTTACACATTTTTATCCGTAACTAATTCAATGGTTACTTCAAAATTCATCTCAAAATGACCCAAAAAATTACTTGGTAAACGAAGAAAAAAATATATATTCACAACTAAAACATCAAATTTTCATTGGGCTACCCTTGTGAAAACTGTTAAAAATAGTATACAATACAAACACACACACACAAAATCCAGATCAAGATTATCATAATAAAAATAACCAATCTTGTGATATAGAACTGAAGATCGACTGAATAATGTATCAATTCCAATGAATCAACTCATAAACTACATTGGAATTCTAATTTTAAGAATACCCTATTTTCAGAACAGAAACGAAGTCTTTCAATCTTGGTTTTTCCGAAGTGGATTTGACAAAGAACACCTTTGTTGACACTGGTACGAGTAAACCCGTCGTGAACACTTTCTGAAGATGGAACTGACATTGAAGACATAGATCCGAAGTGGAACCGTCGTCGACGCTGGTAGGAGCAAACTCACTGTGAACAGACGTGCCTTCGACTTCACGGCGGCGCTATCATCGGAGGCCTTTTGGAAGACGACCCTCTCAGAGTTGGAGTTCGTGCCGCCGGTGAATCGGAAGAGGGAGGTGACACAAGAGAGATTAGAAGGAGAATGAGGCCTATGAACATGGTACTTTTCCCATTCGATGCACCCTCATTCATCTTGACATTCATTTTAATCGCACGGCCCAAACTCACTTTCGCACCGTGCGAGACCTATGAAGTTCATGCACGCTAGAAGTTGTCTGTTGAGAAACATTGTTGGGCCCAAGAGATGAGAGAATTAAAGAAAAAATTGAAGAATTGGCAGTGTAGTTTATTGATAGAATTGAAAGATTATAGAATTAAGCCACAGGTGTGCCTTGTATAATAGTGGGGGATTTTGTTGAAGATTAGATAAAAAAAATAGAGAAGAACAAATATATTTACGAAGGATACATAACTGTTATTCATTTGTTCTTTAAATAGAGTTAGAGTCAAATATACAAAACATAAAATCCCTTATTTTTAGGCATGACTAAAACAGTTTATAGTTTGATAAAAAAAAATAGAATCAGAACTCTTAAAGAATAGATCCTATGCAACAAACAATTTTAAATGTTAAAAATTAGCTAAAACATCCACATATGTAGCTATTGCATGCACAGTTTCAACAAATCTCCTCCTTGCCTCAATAGTTGCAGACACCTAGTTTATTTCTTAAAGCTTCAAATCTAGCTTTTGGAAGAGCTTTTGTTAAGACATCTGCACCTTGATCTTTAGTTCTGTAGTAAATTAGTTTAACTTCACCTTCTCTCTATACTTCCCTTAAAAAAAATAACTTGATCTTGAAATGCTTAGTCCTGCCATGAAAAATAAGATTATTTGAAATGGAAATAGCTGCTAGATTATCAACAAGAATTTATGTAGGCTCCTTTTGTAAATTAGCAAGTATACACCTTAGCCAAATAGCTTGATTCACATCTATAGTGGCTGCCACATATTTTTCCTCAATTGTGCTTTAAGCCACTATGTCTTGCTTTTTTGAACTCCAAGAAAACATACCCGAACCAAAACTAAAACAATAACATGTTGTGCTTTTCATATCATCAATTGAACCACCCCAATCACTGTCAGAATAACCATGAAACTGAAAATTCTGAGAGTGAGTGTACTTGACACCATAGTCTACGGTCCCCTTGACATATCTCACAATCCATTTGACAGCTTGAAGATGCATTTCACTAGCACAACGCTTAAATCTTGAGAGCATACTTACTGCAAACATGATGTCGGACCTGGTTGCAGTAAGATACATTAAACAACCAATTAGGCTTCTGAACTGATGCTCCTCTACCTTATCAGCCCTGTCATCTTTACTGATTTTTTCCCTTTGGTTCATTGGAGTAGCAATGCTTTTGCAATCCTCCATGCGAAACTTTTTGAGTATTTCCCTTTCGTATTTTTTTTGGCATATGAAGACTCCACCATGATCTTGCTTTACCTCCATACCTAAAAAGAAAGACATCAGGCCAAGGTCTGTCATTTCAAACACTCGCAACATTTCAACTTTAAACTCCATTATTAACTTTTCTTCATTTCCTGTTACAAGGAGGTCATCGACATAGATAGAAACTATGATTAAATTAGTACCCATCAATTACATATACAATGTAGCTTCACTTGGACTTTTAATAAACCCAAGGTTTTGAAGATAATCATCAATTCTATTGTATCAGGCCCTAGGGGCCTGTTTAAGACCATACAAGGCCTTTTTTAGTTTGTAGACCTTCTCCTCCTGTCCCTTGACTTGAAATCCCTTTGGTTGCTCCATAAATATTTTCTCCTGCAAATAACCATTTATGAAGGCAGACTTTATATCTAAATGGTAAACTTTCCATCCCTTTTATGCAGTCAAAGCAAGCAGCATTCTAATTGTATTGAGGCGTGCAACCGGAGAAAACATTTATGAAATATCCACTCCGAACACTTGAGCATAGCCCTTCACGACCAACCTAGCCTTGTATTTATTTATGGAACCATATGCATTTAGCTCAGTTCTATTAACCCATTTGACTCCTATAGGTTGCTTGTGTTGAGGTCTATCCATTAGCTCCTAAGTGTCATTCTTTTCGATCATCTTTAGCTCTTCCCTCATTACTTCTATCCACTTATCATCCATCTCAGCTTCTTTAAAATCAGCAGGTTCTGAGATAGCTACATTACTCTTTTCATAAATTTTAGATAAGAGTCTTGTACCTCTAACTGGAAAGTTGTTTATATCATCATCAATGAATTGTGGAATTTCTGGTAGTTGCTTCTTTATTAACTCCTCCCAACTCCATTGCTTTACTTCCATGAACTTGACATCTCTACTTACAAGAATTTTTCCATTTTATGGTTGAAAAATTCAGTAAGCTTTGGAAGTATTGTTGTATCCGATAAAAACTCTTGGTTCTGCCTTCTTGTCCAACTTGTCTCTTTTAACTTGTGGTACAAAAGAAAAACAAAGACAACCAAAAATTCAGCACTCTGGATGGTAACCTATTAAGCAAAAATACTGCAGTGCTTGCAGCCTCTGCCCACAGCTTCTTTGGCAACTCCTTTTCATGCAACATACACCTTATCATCTCCATTATACTTCTATTTTTTCTCTCACTTAAACCATTTTGTTGTGGGGTGTACGGTATAGTGAGTTGGTGCTCTATGCCAGCTTCTTCACAAAATTTGTGAAAGGTGTCATTTGCATATTCCTTCCCATTATCTAATCTTATTGTGCGTAACCTGCAACCACTTTGATTCTCCACCAATGCTTTATGTTTCTAGAATATGTTAGCTACCTCAGTCTTGGATTTAAAGAAATAAATCCAACAAAATATGGAATAATCATCAATAAATGTAATATAATATCTATTATCATTCAAAGATGTTGTTCTCTGAGGTCCTCTGACATCTGTATGTACTAACTACAATTTTTGTGTTGCTCTCCACGTTGTTTGGGAAAATGGTAATCTAATTTGCTTGCCATATTGACAAGCTACACAATCAGCCATTTTGTCTTCAAGCAATGACACACCTTTCACCAAGGCATGTTTCTGCATGTATAGAAGTCCCGCAAGGTGGAAATGTCCGAGCCTTTTGTGCCATAATTCAATGTTGTTGCAGGTGCTTGAAAAAGCTATTTGCTCCTCCTCCATTAGATTTAGAACATAGCTTTTGGCTCTCATTTTCACCTTAAACACATTTCTGCCTTCTGCATCCTTAATCAAGCACCATTTGCCTTCAAATATAACTTTGAAGCCCTTTTCAACTAGTTGCGCCACACTAAGCAAATTTTGGTCAATGTCAGGCACATATAAGACATCAGAGATATGTTTCAAACCTGTTAAACTTTCTATAGTAACAGTTGTTTTTCCTTTGACTGAGATGAAATCACCATTTCCAATTTTTACTTTGGAAACAATGGTTTTGTCAAGCTCTTTTAAAAGCGTTTGGTAGTTCATCATATGATTTGTACAACCGCTATCTATTAACCATGAATCACTGGAACTATTGCTTGTAGCAAAACATATTGTAACAGAGTTGTTCTTCTTCTTGTTGCTCCATGGACACCTTTGCCTCCTCTGGTGACTTGCAAATCTGCTCTACATGCCCCAGCTTACCACATTTTTTGCACTTGATGTCAGGCCTCCACCAACATTTTTTTTAGAGTGGTTTGTTTTTTTGCAATGTGGACAAGGCAGAAAAGTATCATTTTGTTGCTTGTTGGAGCTTTCAGCTGGTTTCTTGTTTTCTTCCATTAGTTGTTCTTCTTATCTTTGCCTCCTCCTATGTTTTGTGCTTTTATATGAAAAGCACCTTGTATTGCCACCCCATGTCTCATCATTCTCCTATGTTCCTGTGCCTGTAAAGCATTTACCAATTCTCCAAGGGTGATATTTGACAATTCTTTTGACTCCTCTAATGCTGATATTTTGGATTCATATTTTTCAGGTATAGTAACAACTATTTTTTGCACTATCCTTTCGTTAGGAAAATCCTTACCGAGGAGACGTACCTTGTTTGCAATGCTCAACTGTTTGTCAGCATAACTTTTGATAGTTTTTGTCTCCTTCATGCTTTGCATCTCAAATTCTGTAGCCAAGTTAAGTGCCTTCATACCTTTAGTTTGCACACTACCCTAATACTCTGATTTGAGGTAGTCCCAAATGTCCTTCGCAGAATTCAAATTCATAATTCTCGTAAATATGATTTTTGAAACAGAAGAGAAAAGACAAGCTTTGGCCTTGGCCTCTCTTATCTTCCTCTCTTTGTGATTCTTTATCCGAGCCACTGTAGGATTTTCAGGCGGTGGACAAACTGCATAGTCTTCTTCTATCGGTTCCCAAAGATCTAGTGCTTCAAGATGGGTAGTCATCCTTGCAGCCCATAGGTCGTACTCCTCACCATCAAAAACTGGTGGTGGTATTATGTGTGTTGTGTCTGCTTCCATTATGGTTTCTCTCAACTCACAGATCCCTCAAGATGATGACTCTGATACCAATTTGTTGAATATTAGATCAAAAACAGAGAAGAGCACATATATTTATGAAGGATACATAGTTGTTATTCATTTGCTCTTGGTTAGAGTTAAATATACAAAACAAAAAATCCCTAGGCATGACTAAAACAGTTTCTAGTCTGATAAAAAACAAAATCAGAACTCCTACAAAATAGATCCTAAGCAACAGACAATTTTAAATTTTAAAAATTGGCTAAAACATCCACATAAGCAGCTATTGCATGCACGATTTCAACAGATTCAACCATAATCTTCTAATCCTAACTTCCTACTTAATGCTAGTAACTGTAAATCTGTAAAGCTTGTAATACTGAATTTGTAAGGGAAGGGGTGTGTTATGCTATGTTTGATTGTGCATTCTTGTATATAGTAACTTTTCACCACAATTTACAAGTTTCCATTCAACTGTACCCCATTCCACCATATTCTTGTGGCTATGATTGTGGATTAGATGATAGTATTCTGAGAAATTACCGTACTTTTGAAATAATACACCTTAACAAAACAAGAAAATGAAAGAATAAAGCATTTTGTGCCAAAAGAAAATACAGATTTTGCATGGGCCACACAATTTATTTACGTGATTTTTTACAAGAATGACATATGGAGCTGCTGTTTCAGCATATGGCCTATTCTATCTATGCTTATGGTTTTGCACTTCAGTCAATACAATAATGAACCAAAATACACAGAAGGCCAAATGGATTTTTCTTAACTAGCAGAAATCCTAAAAATTGTTGCACATAGCATGGCCGCTTGCTGCATGGTTTACGCCATTGCTCCCTTTGCTTCCTTGTATAGTTGATCAATACGATCCTACAAAATAATGTTGGCAAAGAGTAATGTTTATTTATTTAAGTCATGGACACTCAAACATCTTATAGGAATTTATAGAACAGTATTTGGTGCTAATGCATGGAAGCCAAAACTAATGTACATTTGGTACAAATTGTAAATCAAACTACTAATTAAAATAGTCAATAGTTACGAAATTTTTATCACAGCACAAGAAGCAA
The DNA here is from genome assembly GCF_004193775.1 of Glycine soja. Taxonomy (NCBI): domain Eukaryota; kingdom Viridiplantae; phylum Streptophyta; class Magnoliopsida; order Fabales; family Fabaceae; genus Glycine; species Glycine soja. Next base: position 21,561,289 of record NC_041008.1, on the reverse strand, counting down.
ACCTTGTAGTACTTGAGCAATTGTGGTCTCTTCAATTTGAATGTAGGAGTTATTAAATCTCTCTCCATGTCAAAGGGAATTGGTTCCAGATGAATGGCTTTTAGCAGCTCAAATCCTCTAAGCTGAATGTTTATTTCATGTCAATTGTAGGTAACACGAGCAAAATATATCATAAAACCAAAAACTACATGCATACGATAATGAATTATATAAACGTACTTGGTGTTTCTGACCAGTGCTGTTGAGCTCATCCAAAATGTACTTTCTTGCTTTAAGATTATCACATAAAGATTTAAAATCATCTGTCACATTGTGCTCTTTTGCCCAATCCTCAATGACCGTTCTTTCAGGGATCACAACAGCTACCAAGAATGACTCAAAGCTGTTTCCATACACCCATATCTGCATATGAAAGAATTTCTTTTCTTATCCATTATTGAATTACATAAATTTAATATATTAGGTTCACTGGAATGCTACTTGCTAAATTCTTAGTTAACTTTCCTAGTAAACTTAATATCTGACCAAAAATGAATAATAACTATTGTTTCTCTTTTTTTGCCAACTGTTCTGTAGTTGAAGAAGCATACCGATGCTATAAGTGGGCATTGCAAATACTTGTTTTCAATATTCTCCACAGCAATATATTCTCCTTGGGACAATTTAAAGATATTCTTCTTCCTATCAATAATTTTCATGGCTCCATTTGATTGCCATTCTCCAATATCACCTGTAATGGTTTATATGTATGTGAGTTTTTTGTGGATTAACAAATCACTGTGACTTTTGAATCCAGGACAACCTAGATTTACCTGTATGAAACCAGCCATCAACCATAACTTCTTTGGTAAGATCTTCACGCTTGTGATAACCGGAGAACAAGGTATTTCCTCTCAGACAAATTTCTCCACGGGGTACATTGGAGAGGGCATCATATCCCATCTCTGGCACAGATTCAAGCCTGGCTTCAATGGTTGTCATGGGGACTCCAACTGTTCCTGTCATAGAATACACATCACCAATCGCCGTGAAACACCCGGCACAACTTTCAGTAAGACCTGCCACATCAAAATGATGATAAATTATTATGAACATGCACATGTACACAGTTAACATGTGACCATGACAATAAAATCATACTATAATTGTGTTATAGGATTCAACCATCATATCTATCTTCTCCTAAGAGATTACTTTATCAAAATATAGCCCTTGATTCAAAAACTTTGATAAATTCTCTTTTCTAGGTAGTAGAAGATTCATATATCATACCATATCCTTGTGATAATGTAGATCCACTCGTGACTCTCATGAACTCTTCAACGTGCCTAGGCAAAGGAGCAGCTCCTGATAACAGGATGCGAACTCGTCCACCTAGTGCTAGTTTTGTCTATCAATAAAACCTGTATTTCAGTTTTGAACCAAACTTTATGGAAAGAACTTACAAAGTTAAAGTTGTATTATACCTTATCAAACACAAGCCTATCAAACAGAGGTGCTGCTTTGTGTTGTGGAAGACCCTTCTCCAGAGATTTTAACTTGCTGTCATTGGACTCCAGATTAGTTTACATGCATACAGATAACTTAAACACTTGAGTTTAATGATGAAACATACTAGTTGTAAGCACACTGAAACAATGTACTCTGCAGTCCTCCTGCAGAAGATACTTTGCTTTTGATACCTTCAAGTGAAAAGCTTATAGTTAATGTAGTCAAACAAAGATAAGGATCTTAAAGTCATTGTTTAAGATCATGATTTACATAACCAAAGATGATCATATAAGAAGCATTCTTGTTTTACCAGCATAAATACGGTCAAAAACTCTAGGAACTCCACAAAATATAGTTGGTTTCAGTGCCTGAACATCTTCCAGCAAGAACCTGACATCCTGCATGGATCAACAAGAACAATCCACACAAGTCGTTAAAAACATAACACTTAAAGAATGGACCAAAAACTAATTCCATGACCGCAATCAAAATCTTACGCCTTGCCAAAATCCTATTGATGATCCCTTGTAGATGCAATAGGTCTCCATTATTTGGTCATATACATGAGCAAGAGGAAGAAAGGAAAAGTACACATCGTCTTCTCCTACCTAAAAATATCACAAAATATTTTTTGTCACTGTCAGCACTCAACACTATAGTGTTTAATTTAACAAAGATTAGATTCTCATACCCATCTTCTCAGGGTTTTAATTTTGAGTATGATTAAAATATGTCCCATATTTTTCTGAGAGGAATGATGATAATAGCATTACTTTCCTTAGTCTAATGTGATGAAAGTAATTGTTTACAACCTCCAGGCCATGTGCAGATGTACTATATACATCAAATGAGCATACTTCTGTTCACCTTATTTTATATCAAGATTTCACCATCCATTAATTGAAAAATGATTGGGGTTTGATTTCCCCATTATAGCTTTTAACTATTATGCTGCCAATGTTGCTACATCATAATCATTGTGACATTAATCAACATGGCAGCCAAAGAAAGATTGGCCTGGCAGTGTTTGCAGTAGTATAAGCTATACAACATGAAACTAATCTCAAGAAAAATAGTTCTTACCACTCTATCGGTTAACATAATTATGTGGTCAACAGACAACACTTCAGCCATGAAAGCCTCATTCTTAATAACAACACCTTTGGGATCTCCAGTTGTTCCACTTGTGTACATTATTGTGCAAATGTCATTCTTCTTTTTTGATGGTAGATCCCAATCCAGGCATCCCTATAGGAAGGAAGAAAAGAGAAGATATTAAACTGTTTTACTAATATCTCAAAGTACTCATAAAAAATGGTTCATGATCCTTATTTTGAACATCAAATAGGCATTTGAAAACCAGGTTTAAAATCTTACCAGCTGGAGAAACTCTCCCCATGAGAAGCAGGACGCACCATGCTCCTCAGCTTCCTTCTTTTGTGTGGTTGAAACACTTCCAAAGCTCACAATAGCTACACCAATATTACACAAAGCTTCGTCAGCATAAAATGGAGGTAAGACCCTTAATCTAGGAGTAACTAAGATGACAATGCTTCACCTACTTTTAAGATTTGAAGAACACTGTGCAAGACATGACAGAATCTGTGGGAACAGATATTAGTTCATTAGGGAACTTCAAGAAATTCAATGGATAACTAACTAATTACAACTGTATTCCGTAAATGACAACATTGAAAAGGACTTGCAGCAGGCATGGCATATTTTCAACTTCAAAATATGAACCTGACTTTACATTACTCTTTTAAGCAAGTGGCTTACAGTAGTATCATATAATAACTTGTGCATATAACTCATCTAAGAAGGATGCTAATGGCTTTCTTTTCACAGTTTCTTAGGAGAGTACATTTTTAATAACTTGATAGCTGATGGAGATTGTTAAGTGTTGAAAGTAGCATCCAGAATATGGAAAATTAAATGTTAACCAATGGAATGATGATCCTTCCATGTCATGCATATTTACTGAGGTTTGAGGGAGAGTAAACTGTGAGGAAGAACCAAACAATCCTAGCGTGGTTTGAAGCTTTAAGCAAAGCCATATCACCAAATAATAAAACAGCAAAACTATTTGTTACACTAAATCCAGGATGACTCAGTTAATATGGTCATCTTAATAATTGAACAAGTGAATGATTTAGGTAGTCCAACTTGAAATAGCAAAAAGATTGTGCTCAAAGAACTAGAACATACTGATGGAATCTTTTTCTCCTGTACAAATGCAATTGAAACTTCAGCATGATTTATGATAAACTCCACTGCATTAGGACCTAGAAGGCATAAACCCAAGTCAAACTCATTTCCTAGTTGATGATATATGATCGAATTTGTATCTACAGATTCTTCAGCAGAAATGTTTCAAATAATAAAAGCAAGGACACTGAAACATTTTTGTCTAGTCAGAAAACACATACCAAGGGTGTCATATAATGGAACATATGACGCTGCACAGCTATTGCAAGCCTGCAAAACAGCAAAGTTGAAATCAGGTGAAGTCCAATTGGAATAATTAACAAAGAAAATTAATTTAAAATAAGATATAAGACTTTGTGGTAATGATTAAATGAAGCATAATATATGGTGACATAAAGTGTCATACTATACCTCCATTACAATGATCCATTCAGGACAGTTGGACCCATAAATGCCACAACGATCTCCCTTGTTATTTAAAACCGCTAGTTAGATTACTAATTTCAAAATTTAGTGATTCCAATATGCATTGCAAATATCTTGAAAGAGCAAGGAATGTTGGAAACTCACAGGATTGACACCACGGCTCCTCATGGCAGAACCCATTTTCAGGGCAGCATCATAAACATCTTGATACGTGAGCCATGTATAAGAACCCACCTGTAAATTCACCTCAATGTTCACATGATGTTTTCAAAATTTGAGAGAATTATTTTTTTTCCCCAATAATTTAGACTCTTAATAATGTACATAATAAGAGAACTTGCCTCCATTTCCTATCCTTTTATATGTTCCCTCAAGTTAGTTAAAAAATGACATGTAAGAAGAAAGTCTAACAATAAAGAATGAGAGTATTACTTTTGTTAGTGTGTTGTGTCACTTTTTAATTAGAGGGACCAAAAAAAAAAAAAAATAGGTGATTTTAATCCTTACAAATGGTGCATGGAACCAAAAACATGAAGTTGATACCTTAGATTCGGTTTTTTGACGCCTACCAAGCATTTTGTTGTTGGGGTTCCTCTTAACAGAGTCCCTGCCAAAGGAAGCATCAAAACTGCTAATAAGTGACGTGTACTTTCTTTTTTTATTTACAAAATTATGACATAAATAGCCATTTGCCACATCAAAATTTTATATATATATATATATATATATATATATATATATATATATATATATATATATATATTAGATGAAGAACATTTCATGTAACCGATAAATAGAGAAATTATAATAAAGTGATTAAAAAAAACTAGTTAAACAAAAGCTATAAAGTAAAATCAGTATTTGCACAGTTGGATAAAACAAGAACTAATAATAATGTTACTTCTTAATGCGGTACCAAAAGCAAAACTAAGCTGCACTTAAATATATTTCATTTGGATTTGGCTTGTCTATATTGAGTAAGGATAAAAATGAGTAGTAATTAACTAATTATAGTCGTTGATGTAAAAATTGACACGTCCATGGTTATCTTGTATATGCAAGTAATATTGATTGTTGATTTCTTATTAAAGACTAAGAGTACTCAGTTTTCCCTATAAAGTGAATTACTCAATTTAGAAGAGATTCCCTTCAATGATTAGCATTGTCATGTTCTGGTGTGTCACTAAACACATCAGAAAGGTTAAAATCCTCCTACAAAAATAACATAATGCATTATAGATAAGTTGAGACTTGTTCAATTTACATGATAACAACTTCATTTGATGAAAAAGAAAAGTAAACAAAATCATATATAGTAACCTGCAGGAGTTATAGGGTTGGCTTGTTGAAGAAAGAAGAGAGAAGTAAAAAATCATCGGTTCGAATTCCTTTTAGTAACAAAAATTAATAATTAACATTTACTTGATAAAAAGAAAAAAAAATATACTAACCTGAAGAAATCCCAAGGGGACTCAAAATCAGAAGGAACCTCCAAGAGACCATCTTTAGCATAAATGCTCCTATAGACAGGACCTGCTGATGGCTTTGCATCAGTTGCAGGCCTTCCCTCTTCAACCTTCACAGTGTAAACCTCTGGCATTGTAAGATGGAATGGAATGTTTCAGAACTCTGTCTAGGGGATGATGAATGATGATAATGATTAGTGATCTTAGTCACAAGTGAAGTAGTTATATCTGAGGCTTGTAATAAAGGCTAAAGGGGTATGTATGGATAGATCAACTTCAAAGAAAGATGTGCATGTGAGCCAGCAAGGAAGGGGGGTTGAGCCAGAGCAATAAATTCAGTGTTTACCTTTTTGGTACAGAAATTTCTGAACAATTTTTGTAGCGCTGTTTTATTGCTAGTAGCTATTTGTGGCTTTTGTGTTTGCATATTTTCAGCAACATACCCTCCATGAGCCTTTATATTGGCTGCAAAAGTTTGGTGAAGCTACCCTTCCCATTTTCCTAATAGACAAAACATTTTTCTATTATGCAAAGAAAAATGTTCAACATATACCTATTTTTTCTTTTTCTGTTACATAACTTATCATATCTATCATTTTCCCTCTCTTCCATTTCTTTTTTATTTACACTCATACACCCCAAAATGAAGTATCCTTTATCAAGTTGCTTTAGAAAAGGCAAGCATATGAGTACTACATAGGATAAATTTTAATATTTATATTTATAGTGTTCAATACAACTATAATACAGTACATAAAATTAATATAAAGTATAAATATTAACTAAACTGGGTGTTGTTTAAAAATGAAAATGAGTATTATAAACACAATAAAATACTAGTATATATTATTTTATGACTTTATCCGATTATTATGAATTTTTATTTGTATCAGTGTAAAAGTTTAAAAAATATAAAATACTGAAAAGAGTATTTGAAGTTATGACACATAATTATTATTTTAATAATTTAATTATAAAATATTCGTAGCTGTTGACTTTTATATATATTATTGTTGTTTCAAAATTTATATTTAAGGTGATATTTATTATATTGATATTGTAAAAAGTTTTGCATGCGTTAAAATTAAATTCTTTTTCTAATATGGTTTTGTTTGTATTATTATTATTCTTATTAATTGGAGAGAAACAAAAGCGTCGTCCCATGAATAGAAATCTTAGCACAAAATAATATATTTTTATATGTAATGACAGTGAAGATTTCTTATTAATAAACTTACATTTAATTCTTAATTAAAAAAATTGATAATCAGTACTTTTGTGACATTAATTAAAGAACTAAATAGAAAAGATATTTATCATAAAAATTATAAGAAAATATAAAAATAATTATAAACAAATTAATTTTGTGTATCTCAATAAAAAAATATTTATTTTAATTTCTCAAATAATATTCTAAGTAAATTCGATAGTATTTTCTCTTAAAAAAATCTTATATATAATATCTCTATCTACGTTTAATGCATGCCTATTAATTAATGACCACCATTACTGATGGGGAAGCCATTTGTCTGGCCAATGATGCACCCTGAAATCATGCATTATCTTGATCTTGCTAATTTAAGTCAACATTGAACAGGGATAACGAAGGTGTCTAACACGCGCTTTAATTGAATGCTTAGTTGCTTCTGTATTTTCTCAATGAATGCCGGCTTTTCATTCAGTACTCCAGTTTTGAGAATTTCAGAAGAAAAAAAAAATACATGTACTCAATTTTTTTCATTTATATTTACATCATCCTAATATTTGCTAGCTGTAAAATGTACTTTCTGTCTCTAGCATACTCCACCACGATTTCCCATTTGTCAATTTGTAACTTTATAACAAGTTGGTTAATTTGGATTGAAAAATGAATCTAGAATAGAAATAATCAATGGGGGCAGTAAACCACAGAAGGGAAAAAAAAAGGTTTGCAAGTTAGTTGGGCAAGGCTTAATTAATGGAATAATTGATGCATGCAGTTGGAAATAGGTGTAACGAAACTTATTATTAGGTGCAATACGGAGCCGTGTCTAGGTTAACAATAATATACATAGCTTATCCACCAAAAGAACAAAACAAAGTAGAAACATCTTAATTCAACAGATGGTTGAAGTGATCTTAATTAAACAGACCCGACAAGAGGAAATTTGTTGAAACGACCATGATAAACTCTAATAGAAACATAGTCCAGATAGTTATACCCTTTATCAAAATGACTATGTCAAACTTTCTTTAGTAGCAATATAGAGGCATTTTCCGGATACTAAGAAGAGAAAAAAGAAAAGTGGAACATTAATTTGGTGGCCAATTGAAAGGATGGGCACTTATAACCGATACCTACCTAACTTTTTGTGCTAGTCTTGACGTGTTCCATCATATATATCCATGCAACATTAATTACGAATGGCATGTGGGCACCCCAAATGGGTAATACAAGTAGGTCGTCATATGCGAAATTTGGTAATTTTGAGAGTAAGCATGGCCAAATTAAAAAATTAGGGTTAAATATATTTTTAATTTTTTTTAAAAAAATTAACTTTTTTTAGTCTTTTAAATTCACGGAATGCTTCTTTTGATTCCTCTTATATAATTATCACAAATTATACATTTAAGCATTCAAAAATCAGTCAGAATAAACTAAGGAAACATTATATAAAATTGGGGGATTAAAAATATATATTTAAATTTAAGGGGAAAAAACAAATTTAAGCTATAGAATTATAATTGTTGATTGGAAAACAAAAAAAAACTAATAACAAAATTAAATGGACTTAGATATAAGGAAAATTAGCTAAAATTTGTGGCAATTAAAAAAGTTAGATAATGAAAAATCATTTAATTTTTCTAATCACATTTAAAAATATTTTTTAAAATTTTTTCATTAGGTTTTGATATCAAGAATAAAACAAAGTGATTAGAAATATAATTTTAATTAATTGAAGAATATGTTAGATGTCATCGATCATTAAATAAGATGAAAGTAATTAAACATGTCACCGAAGGTCAAGTTGTTCTCAAATATTCTGACTAATAAATAAAGGCTTGAGATCAAATAGGCAATGAAGATACTATTGACCCCTACACAAATTGCTATTGGCCCTTACTTCCTCTTGAAATTATCCTTCTTGCCCCAACTTCAAGATTCCCTTCCCCAAACCTTCCCCTCCTTTCTTTTCCCAACATAACCTAAACGAACCATTCCCTTCTCCTCCCCAACATTTGATCTCATAATTTTTTTAGGGTTTTGTATTCATTGGAATCACATTTCCATTGTAGACAAATCCCCAATGAATCACGATTTTGTACTCTTTTTACTTTGAAAAAAAATGAGTAACAAAATCGCGATTTCATTACGCTTTTTTTAGTTTTGAACACCACAATGATTTTGTTGTGTGTTTTGACAGAAAACACAATGAAATCATAATTCCGTTATATATTTAAATAAAATATAACGAAATTGTGATTCCGTAAGAAGGATAATTTGGGAATAAAAGAAAAGGAATCAGTCCTTTGATAAAGGCCCATAGCAAATGGAAGAAGTTAATAACAACCTAGGATTAAATTGAGCCTAAGATAACAAGGCCAGCTGATTAAGATAACCAAACGAGGGCCATTGCTTTCTACAGCCCATTCGTTTGCTTCCAGCACCCCATAGGAAAGTTAAAACATCTTGAATGAACAAAAATGTCCTTTAGAACACCTCCTTTCCCTTTTTCATCTGTACACCAAAATCTCCAAAGCACCTCCAACCTTGCTTCTTTTCTTGCAGGTCCTCCACCGTTGTTGTCCAGATTATCCATTTCGGAGGCTTTATTGGTGTCTAGAACAATTGATCCATAAGCATGCAGGTATTTTGGAGAACTATATTTTGGATTCCAGAAAAATGAATTTGGAACAACGTAAAATGAGTTCTGGAATAATGAATCCAGAATATACAACAAGAAAACCCTCCCTTATGCAACACACTATCAAAATTATGAAAACATTAGTCTGGATTAAGTATTCCGGAAGAACAAGTTGTTTCCAGAAAATATAATCCAAAATTATGTAAACATGATTCCAAATCATGTTTTCCACAAACAACTTATTCTCCAAATTACTTAATCCAGAATGGCACAAAAACAAATTTCACTTCTGGATTTATCTATCCAGAACGGCCCAACAGCTTCAACCAAATTATTATTATGGTGAAATCGCTCACACCCAATGTGTTTAACCCAAATAAAAGAAACTTTGTTAACACGTACTGTTTGTGTTATACGTGAAGCACTATATCCACCCTTATTTGTCTCATGGGTATGAAAGGACAATAGAAACTCAGATCTTTATGCACATAATAACTTCTAATATATTCACCAAAATAATGGATGAATATTCACCACAGGATGCCGACAACCACCTCCCCTGTGGCTATTTAGCTATGTAGCTACTAGCTAGATATAAAGATGCCGACAGCATCATCTCAAAGGATGTTGATTCCTTCAGGAGTGCAGAAATCTTTGAGGGAAATGGTGGCCCCACAGAACCATCAAGATGTCATTCTTTGAATAGCTATGGGGGTGAAGAAGCTCAAGGCTGACAAGAGCTTATAAAAAAGGTAAGGTCAATTTTGGAATTTAGAAAATTATGGGGATGCAGGTAGCAAAATATTGCGTGCAGGAAGCAAAGGCCCCAACTGAGCTAGTCAGTTAATCTTAAGCCGAATTGGCCTAGCTAATCAAGGCAAATGCTATGTGCACTCCCCTTTATGACTTATACAGCTATTTTTTTAATGTTATTCCAAAAGTACCCAAGAAATATATACTCTCTTCTTCTCATTCTCCTTAAGTCTCTATCCGATGACATTAACAAATAAGTTTTCTCTTGTTTAAGGATTTTTCACAGACCAAGAAAACAAGTATTTCAAGAGAATTAATATTTATTAGGGAATAATTTTATTAAAATATCATTGTTCTCTATCTTAATTTCAACAAATGTATTATTAAGTCTTTTAAGACAACATTATTTATCACATGACAAAATTAAAATAGATATTTTGATATCTCATTGAAAATTGAGAACATCAATCAATTTAAATTTTTTCTCAAAGACTAAAACTACAGGCATTTTGGAAGAGAAGAAGTGTTATAGGAAGAGCAGATACCAAAAGAGTTCAAATTAATATTTGATTTGTTGTTCTCAACCACTATTCAAGGATCAACAATCACTACTTTCAGGATTTTTGGTGTGTTGATATTGTTGCTTTTTGTTGTTAACCTCAATATGTGAGTTGTTTCAGTTGCCAAAAAAAGAAAAAAGAAAAAGAAGAAACGTGAGTTGTTTCAGGTTATGTAATACGTTTTTTTTAGGTGGGCCTTGTAAAAAGATTTGGTTGGTAGATTTCTTTTTGTGATGATTATGGGGTTTGCTTGTTTACCACTTGTATCCAACTTTATTCTGTTGAGTATTTCTTGTACTCAACTATTCAAACTATATATATTCCCATTTGCTTATAAAGAAAGAAAAAAAAAATCACTGTGCTTTCTCTAGAATATCCCTGGACCATGTATGTAGTTATCAGAAATGCGATACTTGGAGATACAACACAAGTGAGTGCATAATTAATCAATTCTTGCAATTATAATTACAAGACTTTATAACTTCTTAATTCTTTGATTTAATTTGCAGGGATGTTGAGAGAATCCGGCCGGTGAAATCCCTAAATTACCTCTCATATTCATGGTTAATTTCTTACTCTCCTTCGAACTAACAAATCCTTTTATTCACACCCCCAAACTTTTTTCTAAGTCACCCTCCTTCATACATTTGATAGATTCTAGCCATCATACCGTCATATATATGGTCAAGAAAAATTACTTCTCAATTCTTATACCACTTAATTAAGGCGTATAGACCTTGAGAAGCAATAAAGAAAAAATGATAAGTTGTAAGTATGATTCAATAAAAAATATGCAAGAGACACAGAGAGAGAGAGATAAGTATAAAAATTCGAGTGTAAAAAATTATGTTTAATTGTATTATATATTTTCATTGAATATCACTGAGATAATTAGGTGGATAAGATTTGAAAAAGTTTATAAGACTTGAAACTCATGATTTTAAATTTTGATCCTGAGCCTAATGCATGCAAATATATATACATTTGCTTGCATTTTTTTTAATTATTATAATAACACGATGACTATAACAATAATTTTTTTAAAAAAAAAAAAAACTTGAACATGAGATTGCAAAAACCTTTACACACTTAAAACCCAAAACATTCCATAACAGGAATCCAAGATAGAAACTTAATTACACGTGAATATATACATATTCATTAGATAAACCATAATTAGGAATTGGGAAAACACAAAGCCATAATGAAGTTTCCTTCCACTGTTCCACACTATATATATACAACCAACTCACTCACTTACATACACCTCCTGTAACCACACACAGTAACTTAATAAAACTTAGATACATCTCCTGTAACCACACACAGTAACAGAATCAAACTTAGATGTAGTTGTTAGGTACTTTAATTTTGATATTGTTCTCTAATTAAAATTAAAGTTTTAACCTCAATAACATACAAATTTTTATTACATAAATTATGTTGAGATAAAGAACCAATTTTAATCAAAGAACATCACAAAAAACACTTAAGAAATATATCTATTTCTTTTTTCACGGGTGGTTAACCCCTTAACTAATTAATTTGTACATCTCCAACAAATACAACATAAACTGACCATTCTCAATTTCATGACAATCAAGAAATTATTGTATATATGGTTCAGAATCATATGTTCTCAACTAATTTTTATGATATGTTGTCACATTTTTTAATATACAATAAAAAAAATAATAACATGTATGAGTCTTTAGTTTTCTAAATTAGTTTGACATCATAACATCTTCAACTATATAATAATTTCTCTTACTTTATTAAGCCCTTGACATCAAGGACCCCATGATTCCGGCAATAAGAACGGTCGGATCGCCCAGCACCGCGGACACAGCCACCTGCACCGCCATTCCGGCCACCTCACAACACCTCCTCACCCTACTACCGCCACTTCCTTTGCCCCTCCCCTTATGACAACCACTCTCCACAACATTCATCAACCCACCCCCTTCATGCCAACTCTCCACCACCATCTCCCTCACACAGGCCACATGCAAATTGTACCTCTTGCACGATGACCTATAGCTCCACCCACTCCCCTTCCGCCCGCACCTATGGCACGCCGAGCTCACCTTCCTGTACAAAAACAACCTCACGCCGTGCTCGTCGCTTCCGAGCACTGTCGGAAGCTTCGCGCAGCACGGGTGGAGGTCGAAGCCGCACGAGAAGCAGTGGTAGAGGAACCCCTTCACCGGCTTCTCGCACGCGTTGCAGTAGCGCGAAGTGTCGCCGGGGGGCTGGGAGAGGAAGTGGAAGGAGCATTTGGGGTAGAAAGGGTGGAACAAAGAAGGAGAAGGAATGGAACAGTGTGTGTGAAGATCAAAGTCACAGATGGAGCACTTGTAGCGTGACCCTATGCCTAGTTCCTTGCACCCGTCACATTTGAAGGGGGATTCAGAGTAGTCAAACGCTAGCTTGTGTTGTTTGTGGCTGAAGTGTGATATCTCGCTGTATTTGGTGTTGGTTGTTGTGGTTGTTGTTACATTGTGGTCTTTCTGGTATTTGTGATTGTGAGAATTGGGCTTGAATGAAGTATACATAATTGATATATGTTAGGGGATGGTGTTATGGTGAGAATTTTTTTCTTTTTCTTTTTGGGTAGAGTGAAGTGGGAGACTAGAAGATATATATAAGGTTGTTGTTTATGTATGTTTTGATTTAGGCTATGGATGCAACAAATGAGAGGGAAAAGAATGAGAAAAGAAACAAGGAGGAGGGATGTATACTCACACACCATCCTTAACCAAATGAACTTTGTGGTAAAAGAAATTAATTTAAGAGTTTTGATTTTATTTTTTTAGAATCAATAGTTGAATGAAAAGCATGCTAAAGAGAGATTCTATCAAGACTATTAAATTTTGAAGGGTACCACACAGTTTATCAATGAATTATATGGTCTTTAGCATATGAAGGTGATGGTGGTCATGGTGGAAATGGGAAATGTTAAATGGTGAGGTCAAGGGAATCGATGCATGAAGAGAGAAAGAGGGCAGACATAAGGCATATTATTAGATTGTGCCCCACAAGAGAATATATACGAAATTTTTCTTTACTTTGGATGATATATTAAATTTATTCTTAACCTGAAACCTGTTGTGCAAGAGTTTTTTTTTATTTGCATTAGCGATTAGGATTTGGATATTAATAATATGGAAATCATGTATGAAATAAATAGTAATCGAGGAACTCCACGGGAGGTCGAGGTTATATTGTTATGATTTTCTTTAATAGGGGTTATTTCAATTCGAAAATGGGATACTTCTAACAAGGATTAGTTATCAGTCTATATTGTTTGTTCACATTTGGCTTTTTACACTTGTATGTCATTTAAAATGTCAATTAAATCATTAGACACGAAGAAAGCAAAAAGAAAACAAATAATGAAGAAGTTGATTTTGTCGTTATCAGAAAAAGAAGTGTAATAAAAATTAATGTGAAAAAAAAATTAAGATTCATATACATATATATCTTGAGAATACGTTATTATAGAGTCGTCCATAAAATTAAAAAGTTATTGAGGTATATATGAATTTTATGATGCAAATTTAGCTAGGAATTCTGTTATAGAAAAATAACGTCTTGGCACCTCTGAACCGAACTAATTGAGTTGAAATTGAATTAATTATTTGAAAATATTATATTCTTGGAAAGATTATCACAATAAATTCAGTGTGATTTATTCTAATCTTTTGACAAAGGGGTGTTTTATAATGACGCAAAGAATGTAATCCTCGGGATATATGTTTAATCCTACGAGGCATGACATGCACGCAACCTAAAGTTTTAAAAGAAGGAAAGAACGAACGCATAAATTCTTTATCCCAATAATTTAACTTTTCTATCTTCTAACTATAAATACAATTGAATATTGGCTCCAGAAGAGAATTTTTAAAGACTTACATCTTCATCCAGAATGCATATTAAATAATCAATTTGATGAAATTTCAGAAAACGGTTTTTTGAAAATTGATGAAATTTCAGAAACTAATTCTAAAATTATTGGATAGTATATTTGATCATTTATTATTATTTATTATAAGGAACATAATAAGGTGGATTAAACTTATGTGTTACGGGCTAATGGGGATATCGTGAGCATAGTTTTACGATAATAATAATAATAATAATAATAATAATAATAATAATAATAATAATAATAATAATAATAATAATAATAATAATAATAATAATGTTAAATTATCCTACATAAGTTAATCTGTGAATTTGATTTTTTTAATGTTTTTCTTGTGATTTTTGTTTTATATTTTATAAAATCTATAATTTTGATTCAATCCTTAATTATACATACGTTCTTATCTTTTATTTTAGTCTAACTTAACTCTAAACCTAAAATATTCAGGCAAGATATCATAAAAAATAATTTAATTAATTAAAATATAAAAAAAATATGTGTAAAATTAAAGATTAAATTAATTTTTTTTTAAATTGAGAAACCAAAATCGGAAAAAAGGAACAACGATTACATATTAAGAATTACAAGGACGGAAATTATAATTTAAGCTAATAATAAAATGCATAACCAAAAATGTACTATAGTTGCCTCGTGTCACAAGGAGAATGGTGTTTCAATAGTAGGCTAGATGAATGATTGGGGAGAATCTATATATGCTACACAACTTCTTTAAGAACAAAGTGAGAAGAATAAAGCAAGCAACCTAGCTAGCTGAGCTAGAATAAGGGTACCCTTTTTTCTTCCTCCCTCTTTTATCTGTATTCATATTTTGACCATTTGTTTTCTTTTACCATTAAATCAAAACAAGCATTATGAATCTTCCAGAAAGTGCTAGTCATTTTGTTCTGATACATACTTGATCCAATTTTTCTGAAACAACTTGTTGGAGATTACAGTGTAAGTGAATGCGGATTCTCTTTTCTTATGAGAGTGATTTATACTTGTTTCAATCTCTTTTATCTCTGTCAAGAACAATAATAAAATATAATCAAAGGAAAGATTAGTGCAATGGTATAAGATCCCGCTTTACACAAGTGATGTCAGACCCTAATTCTATTCGGGTCCGAACAAGGAATAAAAAAAATTGAGAAAAAAAAGAGAAAGAAAAGAAAAAAGGAAAGAAAACGAGCAAAAAAAAGATAAAAAGAAAAACAAGAAAACAAAAAAAGAAACAAAATGTAATAAAAAAGAAAAAAGAAAAAAAAAGGGGAAAGAAAAAAAGAATACTAAGCAAAAAAAAAAGTGATTGTGTGACCTATTGGACTCTCAAAGAGAGCCCATTAGGTCAAGAAAAGCACAACATAAAAGCCGAAAAAGGAAGGTTTCTAAGAGGGAATGCACAGAGGAAGCACGGGAAGCATGGATCCCAAGGGGAGAAAACGGACCAACTTGATGGTGCTATTTGACATTTCTAACAAAAAGGGAAAAGGGGTATGAAGGTAACCCGTCATTCCCTCATTCTCTCACGATTTCCTCTTCCCCTTTCCTCTCCCATTCTTCTCTTTTCCTATTTTTCTTCCTCCTATTTTTTTTTTCCGTGATGTTGCTTCATTCTGTGATATCTCGCCGGTGGGCACCTTGGTCGCCGATGAGTTTCCTACAGGTTGAATCGCGTTTTTCACTTGTTATTGCGTTTTGTTTAGTTTTTTCACACGTTTCGCATTCACCTGCATTTCTTCTTTCTTCTTGTTTTGTTTGCGCCACCGTGCCTCTGGTAGTGCCTCTGCCGCTATCGCGTTGCCATCGCCCCTAAGGCGGCCTCGCATCGCCGGCCAATGGCACCGGGGGGAGGGCGCATCACCCTCTGTGGTGGTTCCCTAGTTATTGTGTCGTTTGGAGGCTAGGTCATTAGGGTTTTTTCAACCTTGATGCTTAAATGTGGGTTGGATCGGGTCGCCCTGACCCGGTTACAAACCAATCATAAAAAAACAGCAATTGTTGTTTACATCGGATTTTTAATACATGCACCCTTTTTTCATTTTGGGCCTCGCCCATTTTGGCAGTTTGTAATAAGACAAAATAACTATTCATACCATATTTTTTTTCATACATGCACCTTTTATTTCTCTTTGGGGCCTAGCCCATTGGTGCAGTTTGAATAAAATGAAAACAACTATTTACACCTCTTTTTCAATTTGGGCCCAACTCGTTTTATGTTTTGTGAAGTTTGAAATAAAATAAAATTGATGGTTTTATCCCTTTCTTTATATGCGCACCCCTGTCACTTAGGATGGTGACTAGGTCCGCCATGTCAACACTCTGTCAATGTTGACTAAGTCCAAGTCAATCATTTGACTTTTTAAAAAATATAAAAAAATATACATATTAGTAAATATTTCTTTATTTTATTGTATTTCTTTATTGTCTCTATCGTTTATTCTTCAATGTGATTTTATTTTTATCATTGTCTAATTAATTAGTTTAATTAATATATTGTAAATATCTCGTTATTTCTTTTATTACTGAGTGTACTCCCCACTTCTATTCTATCACTTTCTATTCTCATTCTATTTATTCTATTTTCTAACACTATGTCAATTATTTATTTATTTTTACAAATTCACATTAACATTCTTTAGTACACACTTTACACTATGTGCACTCCATGCTGGGTCTCTGACTTGCTTGGTGGTGTTTCAATAGCATGTGAGTAAACTTAGTGAATGACATGTTGTGTCTCTGACTTGCTTGAGTTCATAAAGTTTATCAGAAAACTAAAGTCTTTTCCAAAAAGGTAACATTCTCAAATAAATGATCCCTTAATTTTTTTTTCTTGTACTTCATGTTGGGTCTCCTACTTGTTTGACAATGTTTCAATAAAGTGAGTAAATTTTGTGAATGTCATGCTGGGTCTTCGATTTGCTTGACTTCACAAAGTTTATCACAAAATCAAAACCTTTCAAAATAAAATAAAATCAACCTAATGCGCAATCACTTTTTTTTTCCTACAAAGAATTACGTAAGTCTGATTTCCTCATTGCACTTAAGGATATGTAGGAGCGAGGGCAAATCCCTCGTTAACCCAAAAAAAATAATAAAAATAAATAAAAGTCCCCGTTTGTTTCTAAAAATAAAATTTGTTTTTATTTTCTAAAAAAATATAACAAAATATAATTCATGTTTTCAAGGGAAGATAAATGATTAAAAGTCACTTTATTTTATCGCACTTGATTAAAAGCTGTCATTTTTATGACGGACACACGGGTGCTAATACCTTCCCTGCAAGTAAACGAATCCTGAATCCTTTTTCTCAAACTGTAGACCATTCCTTATCCTTTTTGGTTTTTCCAACGTTTTTCTTAAATAAACATTGGTGGTGACTCCCCAAGTAAGTTTTCCATT
The DNA here is from genome assembly GCF_004193775.1 of Glycine soja. Classification (NCBI taxonomy): domain Eukaryota; kingdom Viridiplantae; phylum Streptophyta; class Magnoliopsida; order Fabales; family Fabaceae; genus Glycine; species Glycine soja. The sequence goes on along the minus strand of NC_041008.1, from coordinate 21,543,210 downwards.
TTTTTTTGGAAAACTATTTATCTATTTAATTATCTAAATATATTTTATTTCGCCATCCTGTCGTGACCCATGTTGCAACAAATGGTGACTTCGCTGGGGACTCGTTAGAGAGTTAAGCCATTTGATCGAGTGTGTAATTTTATCGTGAATTTTTCTTTATCTATTTTCCCTTTTCTCTTTTATCCTTACGTTGTGCTCCCGTTCATAATCATTTCATTCCACTACCATTCTTTTTATGGTTTTGCTTTGATCTTGTTTCTTTTATTCTTTGTTTCGCTCATGCTTTTATATAACCTTTGTCACGTTGTTACTTCTTCGTGTATCCTTGTATCTATTACCTTCGTAGTTAGAAATAAATCATGTCATTGAATCCTAGGGTAGACGACATGTGCTATACTTGTTGTATCTGCTTGGGAATTTTTTGGTTGTTTTGCAGGTGGGATTGGGTAATTCTTAGGTTGCTCTGTTCACACATGACACCAAAACTTTTCACACACACTTTGAGATATTGGGCCCTATACCCGGGTCTGTGTGAGCCATAGGGAGTGGAGGTCGATCTGTGGTCATGCTAGGTCTCCGACTCGCTTGATGACAGCGAAGCCTCATCTAGAGTTTTCCTCTTTTAGTGAGGCATTGTCGTTGGTAGTCCCTATCGCAACAGTGTTGTTACCTATGGGGATGATATCTCTAGAGGACGATGAGGTTACATGAAATTACCCTTGGAAGTTGTCACTAGATAGTGAACTTTAGACCCTTTTTTGTTAGGTTCCAGAATTAGGGACATGGAGCAGACTTGCCCTATCTTGTTCCTTGATTGCATCATGTATTTCTTCATGGCATGATGAGGGACATACCATTTTGCATGCATCATTTATCATATTCATACACCGCATTTACATAAGTCATTGCATTTTCATACATATTCATTTAGCATGTTTTATTTTTGTTCAGAGAGTTACATACATTTTGTTGTCATCATTCACATGTTATGCACCGTATGTGCATAAGTCATTGCATTTCCATACATATTCATTTAGCATGTTTTTTTCCAGACAATTACATACATTTTGTTGTCATTATTCACATGTTATGTTCACTCATGCATGATCCTATCATATAGTTTCTCATGCCTCGTGTTTTCCTCTACATCGCAAAAAAAAGTTAGAATGAAGCGTGAAAGTTCACACTGCGTTCTTAGTTGTATATGTTGAGTACCATGATGATAGCTATGAACAAACCATGTTGGGGTTATACACTCTTTTTTCCTGAAAATGATTGAAAATCATGTGAACATGGTACCTAATGCATTGTTAACAAGACAGGGTGGTCTTTCTAGCATCTCATGTCAATCTCATAAATACATTTGTCATGCATAACATAAGTATGCCCAAATCATTCATCTCTATGATAGGTTGCTGAAGTATTGACGATCAAAATTTCTATTCCTTAGATCATGGGGTTGAACCAAACATAGTCTTTTAAGAAATGATTTTACCAAGTCAAGGTCAAAGTATTGAAGTAGCCAGCTTGTGAAAGTTGGGGCAGAAGATGGATCGGGTTTACATAGCTTCTTTGACTACTGCCAACACATGATTGAGATAATAACTTACAAAACTAGAAACCTCTTATGTGACCATGTTTTATTTCTAGTTGCACTTTGATTCTTATGGGATGTAATGAACAATGTTGTTTTAATGAAAATTAGAGTTGATTCGACCTTATGTTCTATTGAGTGTTCTGAGTAAAATTCGCAATACTTCAACAACTTATCATTCACATGCATTCATGCTTATTTGTTTTTCCACATTGGTATGCATTGTTCATTACATTCTTTCCTTGAAATCATAAAAAATAATCATTGTGCTAAGAATGAAAGAATGTGCTTTACGACATCCTTACCAGACATGTGCCAAAATGAGTGACATAGAGAAAGTAAAGGCTGATATGGAAGCCATGAATGAGCAGATGACAACGATAATGGAAGAGATGATGAGAATGAAGAAGATGATAGAGGTCAAGACTGCTACAGTCGCTGCTGCCAGTACTGCTACTGAGATGGACCCAATTCACCCGCCCAGTTTCAATCAAGTGAGTCGTCCAGTCTCAGATGTAGTAGGTCAATGAGGCGAGGCGGAAAAAGCATATGGACCTCATTATGTCCAGGTCTAGAGTAAGTCTTCTTTTCCACCATATGGTTTGCCTCCCAATTATACACCGCCTATTGTTGTATACACTCTTGGTGAGAATATCGGTAATTTTGCACCCGTATTCATTGAGAATCAACAACCCTAACCCGTTCATACTCATGGCCATGTCTCTCAACCTATAGGGGAAACAAATGAAGCTCCCCAAGACCACACTCTAGCCGGTTTTGGGGTTTATCCGGGATATACCACTGAAGGGCATGGATTTTCTGGTGCTGAACACTCTGGGGGGACCTCAATATCGGCCACCACCCCAACCCTTACATTTTGTGATGGGAGGAAGGCTTCCTGTTATAATTGAGAAGGAAAATTTTGATCATATAGAAGAGAGGACGAGGGCCATTGAAGGAGGAGGAAATTATGCCTTTGCTAACATGGTAAAGTTGTGCTTGGTACCTGACATGGTTATTCCTCCGAAGTTCAAGGTGCCAGATTTTGATAAATACAAAGGAACCACTTGCCCAAAAAATCACCTGAAAATGTATTGTAGGAAGATGGGGGCATATACGAAAGATGAAAAGCTACTGATGCATTTCTTCCAAGAGAGTCTCACTAAGTAGCTATTACCTAGTATACTAACCTGGAACCTTCTTGGATTTGCTCCTGGAAGGACCTAATGGATGCTGTCACAACCTACCCTACGACGGGGGTGTGAAAGGCGAAAAGAAAGGGTGCGTCTTCCGAAAAGAAAACGCGTCGGAGTCGCCACTAACGTTTATTTAAGGAAAACGTTAGAAAAAAAACCAAAAAGGTTTATGCAAATTTTGAGGATAAGGGTTCGGGAGTTGTTTAGGCATGAGGAAGGTATTAGCATCCCACGCGCTCGTCACAAGGGATGGTAGCCTTTAATCGAGTGTGCACAACATGACTTCAAAATTATTCATTTTCCCTTTTTATATTTTTATATATTTTTGGGGTTGACAAGGGAGATGCCCCTTGCTCCTACATATCCTCAGGTGCGATGAAGAATTCAGACCTACGTAGTTCTTTAAGTCTTAATGTTTGTGTGTTAAATTGATTATATGTTTTTGAAAGATTTATTTTAATTGTGAACAAAGAGTTTTTTAAGGCGTTGTACCTTTAAACGATGTTTTAAATTTTGAAAAGCGGAGAGAATCGTTAAGGCATTGGACCTTGAAACGATCTCAAGTGATATTTGATGAAACGAAGTTTAGTTATGAATTAGTTTTATCTTGATTTTGTTTATTAACTTTCAATCTCTTTTAAAGACAATTTTACAACACTAGTGATTGGTTAGGATTAAACTTTTGAAATAAAAATGAGATCATCGATGATAAATGGAGAAGATGAATATAATAATAGAGGGGACCCCTAAAGGTACACATATCACATTCAATCCTTAAAAAAAACTAACCGACTGTTGCACGAAGAACACAAGACAAGAAAATGAGGTAAGGAATGATCACGGTCGCGATTCGGTAGCGCCTCAGCTTCATTTCCTCTCTTTCTTCTTCTTTTCTCTCAATTCTCTCAATTCCTCTCAATGCTGAAGCTTCAAACCCTTCAAACCCCCCTAGCATGCCTATTTATAGGCAAAAACCCAATTTGGGGCAGTTGATGCTCACCCAGGAGAGCTGAACCTTAGCCTTGAAGTAATGAGCTCACTCAGGCGAGTTGGTTGCTTAGCCATGAAGCCATTTCATGGCCCAGGCGAGCCAGATGCTAGCATGGGCAAGCTAGGGTCCCAAAAAACCCAAAAAGGACCCTTTTGCCCCCTTTCTTTGGTACCTTTTGTTTTCTTGATCAAAACACTAAGTGATTCCTTGCTTTGTATTGTAACTGGCGCTTAATATCGTAATTCGATTAACAAGAATAAAAATATCAGAAAATGATAGTCCCCGGACGAAATTAGGATCTGACAGATGCCTTCATTAGGCTCCAGATAGAATGCAGCTACAAAATATATGCAAGATAGACAATGAATCTTTCAAAGAATATGCTCAAAGGTGGAGAGATCTGACAGCTCAAGTAGTGCTCCCGATGACATAGAGAGATGATAACAATGATAATGGACACACTGCTGGTGTTCTACTATGAGAAGATGGTAGGTTACATACCTTCAAGTTTTACAGATCTAGTGTTTGCCGATGAGAAAATTGAAGCAGGTCTGAGGAAAGGGAAATTTAATTATGTTGCTTCTGCGAATCCTGGTAATGGGGGACCTGAGAGTTGTGGCGAGAGGAAGAAGGATGGAGAAACTCATGTTGTGAATGTTGTTCCTAAATTTCCCACTAGCCCCTTATAATCCCATGTACCAATATCCTCCCCAACTATATCACTGCTCAGCCAACATTAGTTTTTCCCATTACCCACCACCCTACCAACCAAGGCCACCCAATCAACCATAAAGGCCACCTATAAATCGGCCACAAAATCCATTCGCTGCACATCCAAGACCAAACACCACCCCTAATACCAACCAAAACACCAATCAGGGAAAGAATTTCCTAGAAAAGAAGCCTCTAGAATTCACCCTAATCCCGATGTCGTATGCTAACTTACTCTTTTATCTGCTAAAAAAATATATACGTATTAGTAAATATATCTTTATTTTATTGTATTTCTTTATTGTCCCTATCATTTATTCTTCAATGTGATTTTATTTTTATCATTGTCTTGTTAATTAGTTTAAATAATATATTATAGATATCTCGTTATTTCTTTTATTACTGAGTGTACTCCCCACTTCTATTCTATCACTTTCTATTCTCATTCTATTTATTCAATTTCCTAACACTATGACAATTATTTATTTATTTATTTTTATAAATTCGCATTAACATTCTTTAGTACACGTTTTTCACTATGTGCACTCCATGCTGGGTCTCCGACTTGGTTGGTGGTGTTTCAATAACGTGTGAGTAAACTTTGTATATGACATGTTGTGTTTCTAACTTGCTTGAGTTCACAAAGTTTACCACAAAACTAAAGTCTTTTCCAAAAAGGTAATATCTCAAATAAATGATCACTCAATTTTTTTTTCTTTCGTGCACTTCATGTTGGGTTTCCGACTTGCTTGACAGTGTTTCAATAAAGTGTGAGTAAATTTTGTGAATGTCATGTTAGGTCTTCGATTTGCTTGACTTCACAAAGCTTACCACAAAATCAAAACCTTTCAAAATAAAATAATAATAAAATAAATTCAACCCAACGCGCAATCACTTTTTTTTCCTACAAAGAACTACGTAAGTTTAATTTCCTCATTGCACCTAGGGATATGTAGGAGCGAGGGAAAATCCCTCATTGACCAAAGAAATAAAAATGACTAAAAAAATAAATAAAAGTCCCCTTTTGTTTCTAAAAATAAAATTTGATTTCCTTTACTAAAAAAATATAACAAAATATAATTCATGTTTTTAAGGGAAGATAAATGATTAAAAGTGACTTTATTTTTAGTGCACACGATTAAAGGCTATCATTTTCATGACGGACACGTCGGGTGCTAACACCTTCCCCGTGAGTAAACGACTCTCGAATCCTTTTTTTCAAATTGTAGACCATTTCTTATCCTTTTTGGTTTTTCCGACGTTTTCCTTAAATAAAAGTTGGTGGCGACTCCCCAAGTAAGTTTTCCATTTTTTTGGAAAACCATTTATTTATTTATTTGAATATTTTATTTTGTCATCCCGTCATGGCCCACGTTGCGGCACTACTACAAAAAGCAGATTTAACACTGATGGGTTAACATCGGTTGTTAAAAAAACCGATGTTAACGTAAGCGCGGTGGCATAATTGTAAATACCATGTATCCGTTAACATCGGTTTTGTGAAAAACCGATGTTAGCTAAGTGCATTAACATCGGTTATTGGAAAAACCGATATTAACAATTATTAGTTAACATCGGTTTCCAAATAACTGATGTTAACATAAGTTTATTAACATCGGGTTTTGAGAAAACCGATGTTAACGTTTGATAAGTTAACATCCGTTTTTCCAGAAAATCGATGTTAACCTTAACATCATGTTGTTAACATCGGTGTTTTTAAAAAAACTGATGTTGAACTTATATTTTAAAAAATATCGTGAGCCCTATGAAGCTCGCGCTGTCTTCTTCTCCATCGAAGCTTTCACTCTCTCTTCTTCTTCTTCTAATCTTCGTCTACCTTGAAGGTCTCTGTTCTGCATCTGAGCATCGTGTTCGTCGCACTTGAGCATCGTCACAAGTCTCTGCTTCTTCTCCTTCGCCACCATACCTAGGTATGTTTCATCTCCTTCGCGCTGTCTTCTCGTTCTCGCTGTCTTCTTCGCCATCTAAGCTTTCTTGCTTTCTTTGTTGTCCATTTACCTTGAAGTTGTCTGTTCTCCATCTGAGAATCGTTTTGTCTAAGCTTGAGCATCGCTTTCGTCGCACTCGAGCATCGTGACAACTCTGTGGTTCTTCTCCTTCACCACCATACCTAGGTATGTTTCGTCTCCTTCATGTTGTCTTCTCCTTCTCGCTGTCTTCTTCTCCATCTAAGCTTTCTTGCTCTCTTTGTTGTCCATTTACCTTGAATCTGTCTATTCTCCATCTGAGAATCGTTTTGTCTAAGCTCGAGCATCGTGTTCGTCGCACTCAAGCATCGTGACAACTCTGTGCTTCTTCTCCTTCACCACCTTACCTAGGTATGTTTCGTCTAATCCTGTATAAATATTTGATTGCATTCATGTATCGCACACTTAGTGAAGTAAACATGGCTAGGGTATCTCATATTTAACTCGAGCATCATAATTGCTTTGTATTCATTACAAGGATAACAACTTTAAGGAATAACTGGCTCTTTAGGTCTGTTACTTTAATACATCATTCATTAGTTCTCTTGAGGCAGGTGATCCTGAATCCCAAGCTAGACAAGAAGGGCAAGAGGACTGATCTGTTTTTTGAAGGGTGCTTGAGGTGTCCTTCTTTGTTACCACTCTTTGCTTTGTCAGACTTTCAATTCATTTTTTTGTGCTCGTTATAATTCGGATTTTGAGATGAGAAGTAGAAGCTATTGCATACCTGTTATTACTTAAGAAATTTCTACATGTCTTATGTTCAATATTTTACTGCTCTGACTCTCACTAGGCTAATTTCCCTTTCATGAGTAATAACTAAAATTGTTGTAAATTTTTTGTTTGAAACCAAGATCATACCCTCTTCGCTCAATTACCATAAGACCTACTTGGAACATGCACTCTCTAGGGCGGTCAAACAGTTTGACACTATCTTATGATTTTACCATTCCATTAAAGTGCATATCTGCCTTTGTTTAAACAATTGCTTCTGAGATGATGTACTAGGGGATCATTATGTTTTGCTTAATGGCTAAAGAGTATTAATTCCTAACAATTTGTCTCAACATGGTGGCTGCATGGTTAACATCCTTGTAATGAATACATACCAATGGTGGTTTTGATAGAATTAACTTAAAGATGATTGATTGTCAGCATATGTTGTATTCCTTAAATACTGTCGGAATTTTTTATAACCATTAAATGCATGTCTATAGAGGTAGGTCCATATTGTGTGCGATACCCTTCTTTGATGTGGCTTGTATTATATAGAGTTGTCTTGTGATCCCTTTCGATGTTTCTTTTTTAATTTTGGCAGAAGGATACATATAATATATTATTAGAGGTGCTTATTCTCCTTTAAACCAAAATATAGGATAGGGAGAAGATATATAAAAGATTTACTCATGTACAAGTACAAGTGGAGAAAGGCATTTACATGTTACTCCATGCTAATATAGAGATGCTTGCTCGAATTATGGCTATATATTTTCACGTTAGGTCGTCATGCTAATGGAGAATCATAAAGACTACAAATATATTTTGACGCCTAAGCAAAATGCATTTAATTAATATACTTTTATTAGTTTAATGCTTATTGATAGTTTTATCTTATGTTTCAATTAATTTAAGATAATTATTTTCTCCGGTTGCATCTGCGCTTGTGGAAAGAAAATATTTCCTTGAATCACAGAGTTGAAGTGTGAGGCTCATCAACATATTTCAGTTTTCTTCCTAAATCTATTTTTTTTTTCTCACATTCAGTTTATTGCTTACGATTTGGAATAGTGACAAGTAAAAGACAAATCACAACTCACGGTCATCCAATTCCAAGAATAAAGGTTTGTTCCTTTCTTTATAGCTTATTATATTGGCTACTTCTTTTGTTCATTTATTGAAGATTTGATACTTCTTATGGCATTATGAACCTGTTTGAACTTATGTAGATGAAACTGTAATTTTCATACTACAAGTAGCTAACAAACTTATAGCATAAGCACATAGAACCCATTGTTGTGAGCAGAACTAGGAGCCATTTTGGAAATCCAACAAACAAGTATGCTTTTCCCTCTTTAATTTTACTAGTGTAGGAGTATTATTATAATGATTTAATATTATACACACCAAAAATGGATCAAAATCTAATTAAAATAAATGATATTCATAGGTTGTAGGGAAAGAAAGGTAGAGTCTGGAACCAATTTTATGAACCAATGGCAGCAAGCTGATGGAGGAAGCACTGTTTTTAGTATTGTCCAGGTTCAGACAGTTGGAGAAACGTTTGACAACGCATTATAATAACTGGTCTAGCAATCTACCAGCAGCTTTTTGCAATTAGGATAGATGGGCTGTTTTGACTATTGTTTTTATTTTGCTCAGCAAAAATAGATAAGATTTATTAATAGTGAGTACTAGTGGTACTAAAATTACAGTATTTTAGGGGCCAGCTGGTTCCTATGATTATTAGTAGGACCCAAGCCAGCACCACAACACCCTGCTACCTAACACCAAGCTACAAAAATCCATCCCCCATACTCCCAAGCTAAGTACAGAAACCTAGTGTTAGATTGGTAATCCATTAGTTAAAATGAACTGTGAAATCTTTCTCGTTGGACTTTCAGCCATCACCAAAGTAATAGTAGAGCATCATCCATAACTTTGCTGTTGTTGAAACATTGATTTTGAAAGCCTATTCTATTTCTTTGTTGCCAAATGGTCAAAGCACGATTTACTAGCTTGTAATGATGAGTTGAACTCTCCCCCACTGAGAACATACATGAATTCTAAATCAAAGTGACTAGTTACTAATACATTTCATGATATATTTTTGTATGATTCTAATAACTATTTTTAACATAGCTTGAAGGCACTTGTAAATAGAAATTGATTGTTGCATTCTCTTGGCAAATAGCTAGGGCTTGAATGAAGCAGCTATGTATCACACACACACACACACACACACACACACACACTTGCATGATTGTATTTGTATGAGGATTATATTCTTTTTTTATATAAATTTTGGCAAGCTGAACAGTTGTTAGTGTAATGTTGGTATTTTAGGGGCAGTGGAGTTATTTAAGGGTACTTGTTAGTTTTTTTTTTGAATGGCGAAAATAATTTATATATTATAAGATAAGTAGTACCAGAGGTACTACAAGATAACACAGGAGATAAGATCTCCTGAAACAGAAAACAAAAACAACATTACATCAGCTCGACGATAAATCACCAAAAGCCCAACCCTACAGACCACACACTAATTAAAAGCCATAGCCATAGCTGAGGACCATTGATGGAAAGGAACATTAAAATCGTTTTCCCACCCCCTCAGCCAAGACCAAGTGAGAAAATTTGAATTATCCACCAACTTCTTGATGTGAAAAGGCTGATTATTAAAGATCATATCATTTATGAGCTTCCATATTGACCTTGTAGCTGCTATCCACCATATTTTCTCAAATTTTTGCACCCTTATTTAGAGGAGCAAAATCCTTTTTTTCTTCCCAAGGCCTATACCCCTTCATATATTTGCATGCATACTAATGTGATGTAGTCAATGACAAAACTTAGAAAGCAAGGAACGCGCATGTTTCTCTCCATACAGGACTAAGTTTATGGACACAACTCTGCTTACACAGCTAAACAATAACCAGCTCCAGTCAGTTTATATTTAGTTAGAGTCTTTCATTGAATAAGAAAGCATAGAAAAGCTATTCACTCTATAAAGATATACTGCACTTATTATGCACAGGTTAATAGGTATAAAATATCAACAGAAAACAAATGATATATACTTAAGGTTAAAACTTATAAATAAACATACAAGGCTAACACAAATGAATGAATGAAAAAAAAAGTTGTAAACCAAAAAGATGGTCTTCGAGTGAACCCATGGGCATGTACTCGTAAACCAAAAGCCTTTGATCTCCATTAGTGCAGTAGCCAATTAACTTGACAAGATTAGAATCGTGTAGCAGGCTCAACATAAGAACCTCTGTCACAAACTCATGAAAACCTTACCTACCATAAAGATTCAATTATATTTAACATAAAATCTTCACTAAAAAATTTGGTCAACCTCTAGATATTCATCATCATAGGAAAGAGGATAGAAAAAAAAGGAAATGGAAAAGATCACTAAGTTATTCCTCAGATAGGCAGAACCCATTGCTTTCCTTTGCCATTTATGGTAAGGGAGAACCTTCCACTAGAAAATGATCTTTTCATTGCAATTGGACTCAAAACACAATGCAAAACCGTTCTCGTGTAGCTAGACTTGCTACTTTCACCTCTTGAATTCTTTAAAGGACCAGCCCCATTAGAACACCCTTGATGCTCTTCATTCACACGCAGAACATCAGCAATTGAAAAACCACTACCCCTTTAAACGAATGGTCCATTGAAACCGTCCTTCTAATGGAATCATACCCTTCATCTCTAATCTCAATTACACTATGCCTCCCTCTCAAGTTTCCTAGATCACTCAAAACACGCAATGCACTCTTTGAAACCGCTCCACCATGTGTGAGTGTGACTGATTCTCCTTCAACAGCATCTGATTCACTGTCCCCTGCAACAACAACAAGGTTTTCATCATCTGCATGTCTGTTTCCTGAAGTGGTATCGTTCCTTGAAGTTGGTTTCGTGACCGTCGCAACAACATTATCCATTGAAGCTTCCCTGAAAAGGATAGTGTTTTAGGGGAATAACAAAGCCAAGTCTAGTCTTTATGAAACACCTAAATTAGTGTTACCTAGGAGTTTCCATATTCGATATTATCCCAGTTTCCGAAGCTGTTTGTTCCATGCCTCCTCTATGATTGTTCAGCATGATGAGAATCTGTAAGGCTTGTTTATTCATGACCACACTCGAATTTATTCTCCATTATCCTTCTAATGGCTTCCACCATGTCTAACCGCTGCTGAGGGTTGCTTTCAGTGCAAGCAACACCAATGTGGAGGAGTTGCTCTATCTCAGCAAGCCAATTCCTAGAGCCTGCAATCTTAGGATCAAGCACTTATGATTCCCTTCCCTCAGAGATTGCAGTTTCCACCCATTGCACCACATCATCCCCACCCTTTCCATTGCTGACATACTGAGAAGGGAACCTCGCTGTCAGTATCTCAACTATGACAACACCAAGACAGTAAACAGAGCAACTGCGTGAAACCTGGCCTTGTTGTGTTGCCTCTGGTACCTTCTAAGCGAATAGTGTTTGTGCAACGGTTGAAGGGTTAACCATATGGCTGACCCTGTAATCTACAAGCATTGGTTCATTGTCTGGTCCAACGAGAACATTGCTGGACTTGAGATACTGGTGTGGAAGAACTGAGGAAGCAAGTACTGTGTAAAGATAATGCATTCCTTGTGCGATTCGTCGTACACACACACACACACCCTGATGCGACTCACACACACTGAGAAACCCTAATGAGAAACACACACACATACCCTCATCACAGACACACACACACACCCTCTTGAAAAATACACACAAAGACACCCCTTGATGAGACACACACACACACACCCTGATGAGACACGCAGACACATAGACAAACCCTAATGACACAGACACACACACACACACCCTCATGACAGACACACACCGATGAACCCAAAGACACACACACACACACAAAAACCCTAATGAGACACACACACACAAACCCTAATCACATCCACGCACACACCCTCATCACACACACACAGACACAGTCCCAAACCCTAATCAAACACATACATACACACACAGAAACCCTAATGACACACACACACACCCTCATGACACACAGACACCCAAACACACTTAGTCAACCTGACTTGCGACCTAGTCAACCTCCCTTAGCTTTGTTGTATGTGATGAATGTAATATGCTATAGAAACAACTGTTGATGTTGATATTTGTCTGTAATCGAAATTTAGATTTTGTATGTTCTTGTATGTCATCATTGTTATTTGCTATATAAACAAATGTTGTTCATGCTGAGTGAACCTTAGATTCCCGTTTGAGACTGAATGCAATGATTCTTGCGGAGAGTTTGCATTAGTCATTGTATTTAGTCTTGAATTGTCCATTTGGACAGTTTGGGGAGACTAATATTTTTATGTTAGATTCATTCGTGAAGGTTATTATTATTTTGATTAATTTGATGAAATTTCGGTTCAATGCATTTCAAGTTGTTCTTTGGGTGCATACTTGATTATCGGGAAATTCATTTCACCGATGTCATGTCGTGTACTTGGAGACCAATGCGAAATGCTGTCGAAATTTTGTCAAATTATTAAAAATAATGCTAACCCTAACGTTTGAAGCTAACATAAAAGACAGTCTTCCTAAATGGGATAGGGCCACACCTATAAATAAAAAAGTGAGATTTTCATGCATGGAATTGCTTAGATGGATCGAAGTTGGATGAATGAAAGTCACATGAGCCTAGAATATGAGTGTTAGTGCTTAGCTCTACTGAGTGTTTAAAAGATTGGCTAAGATTTTGTTAAAACATAAGCACTTAGACAATGAAGGAAAGCTGGAGTTGCTGCACATGATGTCCAACGTTATGTCAAGGAATCAGATCGGGCTGCACAACGCACAAGGCAAGGTAAAATGTCAAATGAAGAATTGAAGCTGCAGGATCCACGATGTCGGATACGATGTCCTGACATCCGGCTCGAAAATACTGGACACATAAATCTGTTATATCTTTAACAGAGTGTGCAGGATCCACGATGTCTGACACGATGTCCTGACATCCGGCCCGAAAATACTGGACACATAAATCTGTTATATCTTTAACAGATTAATGTGCAGTTAGCAACAGATTTGGCGATCTATCTTTAGGAACGAATTAAAAGATAATTAAAGTTCGAATTACAAACTTGAATAGTTCGTTCAGAGATTAAAGATTAAAGATAAAAACTAAAAGATCAAACTGTATCTTTTAGATCTTTAAGTGCAGATTTTCAGGAAAATGATAGATCTCATCCAGCACAAGTAGTTGCAGCCCAGAAACGCACACTGCTATATAAACATGAAGGCTGCACGAGTTCTGTACCAAGTCCGGGATTGAAGAGTTATTTTGTGAGTTTTGGGACTTGAGTGTTTTGTGAGCCACCTTGATGTCACCCTAACATCAAGTGTTGGACCTGAGTGTGTAGAGTTGATCTCTATAGTGTGTGGAGTTGATCTCTATTGTTCAGAGAGTAATCTCTGGTGTGTATTCGATTTAATTGTAAACACGGGAGAGTGATTGAGAGGGAGTGAGAGGGGTTCTCATATCTAAGAGTGGCTCTTAGGTAGAGGTTGCACGGGTAGTGGTTAGGTGAGAAGGTTGTAAACAGTGGCTGTTAGATCTTCGAACTAACACTATTTTAGTGGATTTCCTCCCTGGCTTGGTAGCCCCCAGATGTAGGTGACGTTGCACCGAACTGGGTTAACAATTCTCTTGTGTTATTCACTTGTTTAATCTGTTCATACGGTCATATACATTCTGCATGTTCTGAAGCGCGATGTCGTGACATCCTGTACGACATCTGTCCCCAGTATCAGAATTTCAATTGGTATCAGAGCAGGCACTCGAAATCACTGAGTGAGATCTAGGGAGATAAATTCTGATGAACATGGAGAAAGAAGGAGGACCAGTGAACAGACCACCAATTCTGGATGGAACCAACTATGAATACTGGAAAGCAAGGATGGTGGCCTTCCTCAAATCACTGGATAGCAGAACCTGGAAAGCTGTCATCAAAGGCTGGGAACATCCCAAGATGCTGGACACAGAAGGAAAGCCCACTGATGAATTGAAGCCAGAAGAAGACTGGACAAAAGAAGAAGACGAATTGGCACTTGGAAACTCCAAAGCTTTGAATGCTCTATTCAATGGAGTTGACAAGAATATCTTCAGACTGATCAACACATGCACAGTGGCCAAGGATGCATGGGAGATCCTGAAAACCACTCATGAAGGAACCTCCAAAGTGAAGATGTCCAGATTGCAACTATTGGCTACAAAATTCGAAAATCTGAAGATGAAGGAGGAAGAGTGTATTCATGACTTCCACATGAACATTCTTGAAATTGCCAATGCTTGCACTGCCTTGGGAGAAAGGATGACAGACGAAAAGCTGGTGAGAAAGATCCTCAGATCTTTGCCTAAGAGATTTGACATGAAAGTCACTGCAATAGAGGAGGCCCAAGACATTTGCAACATGAGAGTAGATGAACTCATTGGTTCCCTTCAAACCTTTGAGCTAGGACTCTCGGATAGGACTGAAAAGAAGAGCAAGAATCTGGCATTCGTGTCCAATGATGAAGGAGAAGAAGATGAGTATGACCTGGATACTGATGAAGGTCTGGCTAATGCAGTTGTGCTCCTTGGGAAACAGTTCAACAAAGTGCTGAACAGAATGGACAGGAGGCAGAAACCACATGTCCGGAACATCCCTTTCGACATCAGGAAAGGTAGTGAATACCAGAAAAGGTCAGATGAAAAACCCAGTCACAGCAAAGGAGTCCAATGCCATGGGTGTGAAGGCTATGGACACATCAAAGCTGAATGTCCCACTCATATCAAGAAGCAGAGGAAAGGACTTTCTGTATGTCGGTCTGATGATACAGAGAGTGAACAAGAAAGTGATTCTGACAGAGATGTGAATGCTCTCACTGGGAGATTTGAATCTGCTGAAGATTCAAGTGATACAGATAGTGAAATCACTTTTGATGAGCTTGCTACATCCTATAGAGAACTATGCATCAAAAGTGAGAAGATTCTTCAGCAAGAAGCACAACTAAAGAAGGTCATTGCAAATCTGGAGGCTGAGAAGGAGGCACATGAAGAGGAAATCTCTGAACTTAAAGGAGAAATTGGTTTTCTGAACTCTAAACTGGAAAACATGACAAAATCAATAAAGATGCTGAATAAAGGCTCAGATTTGCTTGATGAGGTGCTACAGCTTGGGAAGAATGTTGGAAACCAGAGAGGACTTGGGTTTAATCATAAATCTGCTGGCAGAATAACCATGACAGAGTTTGTTCCTGCCAAAAACAGCACTGGAGCCACGATGTCACAACATCGGTCTCGACATCATGGAACGCAGCAGAAAAGGAGCAAAAGAAAGAAGTGGAGGTGTCACTACTGTGGCAAGTATGGTCACATAAAGCCCTTTTGCTATCATTTACATGGCCATCCACATCATGGAACTCAAGGTAGCAGCAGAGGAAGGAAGATGATGTGGGTTCCAAAACACAAGACTGTTAGTCTTGTTGTTCATACTTCACTTAGAGCATCAGCTAAGGAAGATTGGTACCTAGATAGCGGCTGTTCCAGACACATGACAGGAGTTAAAGAATTCCTGGTGAACATTGAACCTTGCTCCACTAGCTATGTGACATTTGGAGATGGTTCTAAAGGAAAGATCACTGGAATGGGAAAGCTAGCCCATGATGGACTTCCTAGTCTGGACAAAGTACTGCTGGTGAAGGGACTAACTGCAAACCTAATCAGCATCAGTCAGTTGTGTGATGAAGGATTCAATGTAAACTTCACAAAGTCAGAATGCTTGGTGACAAATGAGAAGAGTGAAGTTCTAATGAGGGGCAGCAGATCAAAGGACAACTGTTACCTATGGACACCTCAAGAAACCAGTTACTCCTCCACATGTCTATCCTCCAAAGAAGATGAAGTAAAAATATGGCATCAAAGATTTGGACATCTGCACTTAAGAGGGATGAAGAAAATCATTGACAAAGGTGCTGTGAGAGGCATTCCCAATCTGAAAATAGAAGAAGGCAGAATCTGTGGTGAATGTCAGATTGGAAAGCAAGTCAAGATGTCCCACCAGAAGCTTCAACATCAGACCACTTCCAGGGTACTGGAACTACTTCACATGGACTTGATGGGGCCTATGCAAGTTGAAAGCCTTGGAGGAAAGAGGTATGCCTATGTTGTTGTGGATGATTTCTCCAGATTTACCTGGGTCAACTTTATCAGAGAGAAATCAGACACCTTTGAAGTATTCAAGGAGTTGAGTCTAAGACTTCAAAGAGAAAAAGACTGTGTCATCAAGAGAATCAGGAGTGACCATGGCAGAGAGTTTGAAAACAGCAGGTTTACTGAATTCTGCACATCTGAAGGCATCACTCATGAGTTCTCTGCAGCCATTACACCACAACAAAATGGCATAGTTGAAAGGAAAAACAGGACTTTGCAAGAGGCTGCTAGGGTCATGCTTCATGCCAAAGAACTTCCCTATAATCTCTGGGCTGAAGCCATGAACACAGCATGCTACATCCACAACAGAGTCACACTTAGAAGAGGGACTCCTACCACACTGTATGAAATCTGGAAAGGGAGGAAGCCAACTGTCAAGCACTTCCACATCTTTGGAAGTCCATGTTACATTTTGGCAGACAGAGAGCAAAGGAGAAAGATGGATCCCAAGAGTGATGCAGGAATATTCCTGGGATACTCTACAAACAGCAGAGCATATAGAGTATTCAATTCCAGAACCAGAACTGTGATGGAATCCATCAATGTGGTTGTTGATGATCTAACTCCAGCAAGAAAGAAGGATGTCGAAGAAGATGTCAGAACATCGGGAGACAATGTAGCAGATACAGCTAAAAGTGCAGAAAATGCAGAAAACTCTGATTCTGCTACAGATGAACCAAACATCAACCAACCTGACAAGAAACCCTCCATTAGAATCCAAAAGATGCACCCCAAGGAGCTGATTATAGGAGATCCAAACAGAGGGGTCACTACAAGATCAAGGGAGATTGAGATTGTCTCCAATTCATGCTTTGTCTCCAAAATTGAGCCCAAGAATGTGAAAGAGGCACTGACTGATGAGTTATGGATCAATGCTATGCAAGAAGAATTGGGGCAATTCAAAAGGAATGAAGTTTGGGAGCTAGTTCCTAGACCCGAGGGAACTAATATAATTGGCACCAAGTGGATCTTCAAGAACAAAACCAATGAAGAAGGTGTTATAACCAGAAACAAGGCCAGACTTGTTGCTCAAGGCTACACTCAGATTGAAGGTGTAGACTTTGATGAAACTTTCGCCCCTGTTGCTAGACTTGAGTCCATCAGATTGTTACTTGGTGTAGCTTGCATCCTCAAATTCAAGCTGTACCAGATGGATGTGAAGAGCGCGTTTCTGAATGGATACCTGAATGAAGAAGTCTATGTGGAGCAGCCAAAGGGATTTGTAGATCCAACTCATCCAGATCATGTATACAGGCTCAAGAAGGCTCTCTATGGATTGAAGCAAGCTCCAAGAGCTTGGTATGAAAGGCTAACAGAATTCCTTACTCAGCAAGGATATAGGAAGGGAGGAATTGACAAGACTCTCTTTGTCAAACAAGATGCTGAAAACTTGATGATAGCACAGATATATGTTGATGACATTGTGTTTGGAGGGATGTCGAATGAGATGCTTCGACATTTTGTCCAACAGATGCAATCTGAATTTGAGATGAGTCTTGTTGGAGAGCTGACGTATTTTCTGGGACTCCAAGTGAAGCAGATGGAAGACACCATATTCCTCTCACAAAGCAAGTATGCAAAGAACATTGTCAAGAAGTTTGGGATGGAAAATGCCAGCCATAAAAGAACACCTGCACCTACTCACTTGAAGCTGACAAAAGATGAAGCTGGCACCAGTGTTGATCAAAGTCTGTACAGAAGCATGATTGAGAGCTTACTATATTTAACAGCTAGCAGACCTGACATCACCTATGCAGTAGGTGTTTATGCAAGATATCAAGCCAATCCCAAGATAAGTCACTTGAATCAAGTAAAGAGAATTCTGAAATATGTAAATGGCACCAGTGACTATGGGATTATGTACTGTCATTGTTCAGATTCAATGCTGGTTGGGTATTGTGATGCTGATTGGGCTGGAAGTGCAGATGACAGAAAAAGCACTTCTGGTGGATGCTTCTATCTGGGCAACAATCTTATTTCATGGTTCAGCAAGAAGCAGAACTGTGTGTCCCTATCTACTGCAGAAGCAGAGTATATTGCAGCAGGAAGCAGCTGTTCACAACTGGTTTGGATGAAGCAGATGCTCAAGGAGTACAATGTCGAACAAGATGTCATGACATTGTTCTGTGACAACTTGAGTGCTATTAATATTTCTAAAAATCCTGTTCAATACAGCAGAACCAAGCACATTGACATTAGACATCACTATATTAGAGATCTTGTTGATGATAAAGTGATCACACTGAAGCATGTTGACACTGAGGAACAAATAGCAGATATTTTCACAAAGGCATTGGATGCAAATCAGTTTGAAAAACTGAGGGGCAAGCTGGGCATTTGTCTGCTAGAGGATTTATAGCAATTACTGTTATCTGAACGTGCTCAAACGTTAATAGCGCGTTCTCTACTGGGCCAAGACAAATTCGACCGTTGCTTCACACGTCTCTTTACATTCCTCATTCAAACTTATATTGTCGTGGTAATCCCGTCTTCAGCATTTCCCAACAGCTCTCAGAAATTCACGAAACCATTCCAAAGGCTCTGCTTCTCCATGGCTACCGCACCAAAAGAAACCTCAGCTCCTGGTTCACCCTCTGTACCATCATCTCCAGCATCCACCAAAGCACCATCAAACCAGGAACAACCTGAATTCCATATCCAACCCATACAAATGATTCCTGGTCAAGCTCCTGTCCCTGAGAAACTGGTTCCCAAACGACAACAGGGAGTAAAAATTTCTGAAAACCCTAGCCCTGCAACAAGTCCTAGGGAAGTAGACCCGTAGATGGATAAGAAGATCCGCAGTATTGTGAGTAACATTCTGAAAAATGCTTCTGTGCCTGATGCTGATGAAGATGTTCCAACATCTTCCACCCCGAATGCTTCTGTCCCTGATGCCGATAAAGATGTTCCAACATCTTCCACTCCAAATGCTGAAGCCCTCCCTTCACCCAGTGAAGAGGAATCAACAGAAGAAGAAGATCAAGCCACAGAAGAGACCCCTGCACCAAGGGCACCAGAACCTGCTCCAGGTGACCTCATTGACCTAGAAGAAGTAGAATCTGATGAGGAACCCATTGCCAACAAGTTGGCACCTGGCATTGCAGCAAGATTACAAGGCAGAAAGGGAAAAACCCCCATTACTAGGTCTGGACGAATCAAAACTATGGCACAGAAGAAGAGCACTCCAATCACTCCTACCACATCCAGATGGAGCAAAGTTGCAATCCCTTCCAAGAAGAGGAAAGAAATTTCCTCATCTGATTCTGATTATGATGTCGAACTAGATGTTCCCGACATCAAGCGGGCCAAGAAATCAGGGAAAAAGATGCCTGAAAATGTCCCTGATGCACCATTGGACAACATTTCATTCCACTCCATTGGCAATGTTGAAAGGTGGAAATATGTATATCAACGAAGGCTTGCTTTAGAAAGAGAACTGGGAAGAAATGCCTTGGATTGCAAGGAGATCATGGACCTCATCAAGGCTGCTGGACTGCTGAAAACTGTCACCAAGCTGGGAGATTGCTATGAAAGCTTAGTCAGGGAATTCATTGTCAACATTCCCTCTGACATAACAAACAGAAAAAGTGATGAGTATCAGAAAGTGTTTGTCAGAGGAAAATGTGTTAGATTCTCCCCTGCTGTAATCAACAAATACCTGGGCAGACCTACTGAAGGAGTGGTGGATATTGATGTTTCTGAGCATCAGATTGCCAAGGAAATCACTGCCAAACGAGTCCAGCATTGGCCAAAGAAAGGGAAGCTTTCTGCAGGAAAGCTAAGTGTGAAGTATGCAATCCTGCACAGGATTGGGGCTGCAAACTGGGTACCCACCAATCATACTTCCACTGTTGCCACAGGTTTGGGTAAATTTCTGTATGCTGTTGGAACCAAGTCCAAATTTAATTTTGGAAACTATATTTTTGATCAAACTGTTAAGCATTCAGAATCTTTTGCTGTCAAATTACCCATTGCCTTCCCAACTGTATTGTGTGGCATTATGTTGAGTCAACATCCCAATATCTTAAACAACATTGACTCTGTGATGAAGAAAGAATCTCCTCTATCCCTGCACTACAAACTGTTTGAGGGGACACATGTCCCAGACATTGTCTCGACATCAGGGAAAGCTGCTGCTTCAGGTGCTGTATCCAAGGATGCCTTGATTGCTGAACTCAAGGACACATGCAAGGTGCTGGAGGCAACCATCAAAGCCACCACAGAGAAGAAAATGGAGCTGGAACGCCTGATCAAAAGGCTCTCAGACAGTGGCATTGATGATGGTGAAGCAGCTGAGGAAGAAGAAGCAGCTGAGGAAGAAGAAGAAGCTGCTGAGGAAGAGGAAGATGCAGCAGAGGATACAGAATCGGATGATGATGATTCTGAGGCCACCCCATGACCATCAGACCTTTATTTTTGCTTTTTACTCTTACTAGCTATAGGGGCATGTCCCTTTGAACAATTAATTGCTATTGGTCTGTAATATTTGCATGCATTCTACTTTTGTCAAATTCTGTCTAAAAAGGGGGAGTAATAGTATTTAGTATTATGCATGATTTATGATTTTGGAGTTGTATGATACGATGTATGCATGATTCATGATTTTGAGGGAGAGTTGTATGATACGATGTATGCATGATTCATGACTTTGAGGGGGAGACTGCTGCTGCTGATGATGACTGATGTAAGCTACTGTAATTACGAGTAGCTGATAGAAGATGCTGCAGCTAGAGCATGGAGACAGGGGGAGCAGAAAGCTGATGTCACGTGAGATGTCTTGACATCCTGGAAAAGACTAGTAGCTGATAGAAGTTGCTGCAGTAAGAGCATGGAGACAGGGGGAGCAGAAAGCTGATGTCACGTGAGATGTCTTGACATCCTGGAAACGACTTGCAACTTGCAGAATTTTGCTGTCGCCATTACCAATTCCGCTGTGCTTGATTACTCTGATAATGAAAGTTGCTGATCCCACTTGCATAACTGCTCGTACCTGCTCAGGAAGTGTCTAAGTATGTTTTAGACAAAATTTGCCAAAGGGGGAGATTGTTAGTGCTTAGCTCTACTGAGTGTTTAAAAGATTGGCTAAGATTTTGTTAAAACATAAGCACTTAGACAATGAAGGAAAGCTGGAGTTGCTGCACATGATGTCCAACGTTATGTCAAGGAATCAGATCGGGCTGCACAACGCACAAGGCAAGGTAAAATGTCAAATGAAGAATTGAAGCTGCAGGATCCACGATGTCGGATACGATGTCCTGACATCCGGCTCGAAAATACTGGACACATAAATCTGTTATATCTTTAACAGAGTGTGCAGGATCCACGATGTCGGACACGATGTCCTGACATCCGGCCCGAAAATACTGGACACATAAATCTGTTATATCTTTAACAGATTAATGTGCAGTTAGCAACAGATTTGGCGATCTATCTTTAGGAACGAATTAAAAGATAATTAAAGTTCGAATTACAAACTTGAATAGTTCGTTCAGAGATTAAAGATTAAAGATAAAAACTAAAAGATCAAACTGTATCTTTTAGATCTTTAAGTGCAGATTTTCAGGAAAATGATAGATCTCATCCAGCACAAGTAGTTGCAGCCCAGAAACGCACACTGCTATATAAACATGAAGGCTGCACGAGTTCTGTACCAAGTCCGGGATTGAAGAGTTATTTTGTGAGTTTTGGGACTTGAGTGTTTTGTGAGCCACCTTGATGTCACCCTAACATCAAGTGTTGGACCTGAGTGTGTAGAGTTGATCTCTATAGTGTGTGGAGTTGATCTCTATTGTTCAGAGAGTAATCTCTGGTGTGTATTCGATTTAATTGTAAACACGGGAGAGTGATTGAGAGGGAGTGAGAGGGGTTCTCATATCTAAGAGTGGCTCTTAGGTAGAGGTTGCACGGGTAGTGGTTAGGTGAGAAGGTTGTAAACAGTGGCTGTTAGATCTTCGAACTAACACTATTTTAGTGGATTTCCTCCCTGGCTTGGTAGCCCCCAGATGTAGGTGACGTTGCACCGAACTGGGTTAACAATTCTCTTGTGTTATTCACTTGTTTAATCTGTTCATACGGTCATATACATTCTGCATGTTCTGAAGCGCGATGTCGTGACATCCTGTACGACATCTGTCCCCAGTATCAGAATTTCAATGAGGATGGCGTCGAGCAGTTCTTGCAATTTGCTTCAAAAAGAGGCCCACCGAATGAAGAAGGAAAATATTATTGTCCTTGCATCAACTGTTTGAATGGAAGACGACAACTACTAGATGACATACGGGACCATCTATTGTGTGATGGGATTAAGAAGAATTACACGACGTGGATATGGCATGGTGAATTGACAGACATGCAGAGTGGGTCCCAATCTGAACAGTTTGATGTAGAAATGGGAGATCGCTTGGAGGACATAATTCGTGACCTTGGACAAGAGTCTTTCCAGCAAGCACATGCCCCTGTCTATGAAGGATTACAGAGTGATTCAAAGAAGCCTTTGTATACGGGGTGCTAGAATTCCTTAACTCTGTTGTCTGCGGTGTTAAGTCTGGTTAATGTGAAGGCCAGGTATGGGTGGAGTGACAAAAGTTTCACCTCACCGCTTGAGGTAGTGCACAATCTGCTTCCAGATGACAACACGTTGCCTATAACCTATTATAAGGCGAAAAAGATACTGTGTCCCATGGGTATGGAATATCAGAAGATTCATGCTTGCCCCAATGATTGCATACTGTACAGGCATGAATTCCAAGAAATGTCCAAATGCCCTATATGTGGGGCTTCACGGTACAAACTGAAGGATGAAGAGGAAAGCAAGTATGATGAAAACTCAAAGAAGGGCCTGCCAGTGAAGGTTTTGTGGTATCTTCCAATCATTCCAAGGTTCAAGTGTCTTTTTGCTAACGAGGACGACGTAAAAGACCTTACATGGCATGCAAATGGAAGGATTTCTGATGGATTGGTCCATCATTCGGCTGATTGCTCACAGTGGAAGAAAATTGATGGTTTGTATCCGGATTTCGGGAAAAAGCTAAGAAATCTTAGACTTGGACTCGCCAGTGATGGAATGAATCCATATGGCATGTTAAGCACTCAACACAGTTCATGGCCAGTTCTACTAGTAATTTACAATTTGCCTCCTTGGTTGTGCATGAAGCAAAAATACATGATGTTGTCTATGATGATATCAGGTCCAAGACAGCCAGGAAATGACATTGATGTTTATCTAAGTCCGATGGTTGAAGACCTGAAAAAGTTGTGGGACAAGGGGGTTTTAGTGTTTGATGCGTTTCGCAAGGAGACGTTTGAAATGCGTGCAATGCTTTTTTGTACCATCAATGACTTTCCAGCATATGGGAATCTCAGCGGTTACAGTGTTAAGGGTCATCATGCATGCCCCATCTGTGAAGAAAACACAAGCTACATACAACTAAAACATGGAAGAAAAACAGTCTACAGTAGGCATTGCCATTTTCTAACACCCAATCATCCTTACAGACGACTCAAAAAAGCTTTTAATGGAAGTCAAGAGCACGATATTGTGCCCATACCGTTGACTGGTGAGCAGGTATATCGGTGGGTTCAACACCTGAATACTGTATTTGGAAAGACCCAAAAGAAGGATAAAAGTAAGAGTTGTATACGAAAGAAGAGGTCCATTTTCTTTGATCTTCCGTACTGGTCTGATCTAGACGTTAGACATTGTATTGATGTTATGCATGTGGAGGGCAAGACGAAGGATGACTTGAATACCCGTCAAGATCTAGCTGATATGGGGATACGATCACAGTTGCATCCAAGGTCTGATGGCAACAAAATTTACTTGCCCCCAGCTTGCCATACTTTGTCCAAAAAGGAGAAGATAAGTTTTTGTCAGTGTCTTCGTTGGGTGAAGGTTCCACAAGGATACTCTTCAAATATTAAGAGCCTTGTGCAGTTGAAGGAGCTGAAGCTTGTAGGGTTAAAGTCTCACGATTGTCACGTGCTCATGCAACAATTGTTAGCCGTGGCTATACGAGACATCTTTCCAAACAAAGTCAGGTTAGCCATAACTCGCCTGTGCTTTTTCTTCCATGCTATATGTAGCTAAGTCATTGATCCTGTGAAGTTTGATGAGCTGGAAAATGAGGCCGCAATTATACTGTGCCAGTTGGAGATGTATTTTCCCCCTGCTTTCTTTGACATCATGATTCACTTGATTGTGCATCTAGTCAGAGAAATCAAATGTTGTGGTCCAGTTTATCTACGGTGGATGTACCCGGTTGAGCGATACATGAAGATCTTAAAAGGGTATACAAAAAATCTATATCGTCCAGAAGCATCTATTGTTGAGAGGTACATAGCGGAAGAAGCCATTGAATTTTGTTCAGAATACATTGAGAAGGCTAAACCTATTGGCCTTCCTGAGTCTCGGCATGATGACAGGGTGGGTGGTAAGGGTTCAAGAGGACTGCATGTGATGACTCCAAGTCTAGAAGATTTGTTACAAGCTCACTTGTATGTCTTGAACAACAGTAATAAAGTTTTGCCATACATACTTAAGCATGAAGCTTTAGTCAAACAGAATAATCCAAAAATGTCAAAGAATTGGGTGTTGAAAAAGCATAACAAGACTTTTTGTGATTGGTTTAAAGATACAATCTTTGCAGATGAGAATGCTTCAGAAACATTAAGAAAGCTAGCAAATGGGCCTAAAAGAAATGTTATAACTCGGCAAGGATACGACATAAACTAGTATTCATTTTACACAAAAGCACAAGATGACAAAAGTACAATGCAGAACAGCAGGGTCATCCTAAGGGCTGAATCTCAACACTTTGCAAGTGTGAATGACGCCAATCCCTGTGTAGCGTCCATCCCTTACTTTGGGTTCATTGATGAAATTAGGGAGCTTAACTATGTCAAATTTACTGTATGTGTTTTTAAATGTAAATGGGTTGACAACAACACGGGTGTGCGCACAGATGATATAGGATTTACGTTGGTAGACCTAAAGAAACTTGGTTACCATGATGACCATTTCATCATGGCAGAACAAGCTAGACAAGTATTTTACGTGCAAGACCCTTCTGATGAAAGGTGGTGTGTGGTTCTCCAGGGCAAAACAATTGGTATCAATGTAGAAGATGATGATTCATACATGGACACCTATGTTAGTCCTTTGACCGCACAAATAACTCCTAACGTTGTCGGAGAAGAAGAAACTGATGACGTTCATGCTAATCATAATGATCATGATGAAGGAGAATTGATTAACATCGTCTAATGTAATTTTCTATTTATATATTTGATTTTGCTACATTCATTTACATAAGTCATATAGTTGTTTTTCGTAATGTTTACTAAATCGAGTGTACTCAAACCAATCATATATGATTGCTTATTATATCATTGGTTTAGTAATTGCATTAATAAAAACATGCATATATTTGATGAAAGCTTTGAAAATGGAACTTATGCCATTTCATCTTTTTGTATTCAGCAGATCTCATCAATTGTTTTCTGAAGAGAGAGAGCTCAGGAAAGCAAGTAAGTGACAGCTACACTTTTTCCATTGCTTAAAATTATATCTTAACCTGTTGCAAAAATTTTGTCATATCTGTATCTTGCAAGTTTCCCAATTTGCCTTTAATGTATATTCTAATGGGTGTGGATCATTTATTTGTTATTACTGGTTTTGTTCTTAGTATATCTCTTGTGTAGAGGGCGTGCTATTTTTATTTTTTTTTATTTATGGTGTTGATGGCGGGTGGGAATAGTTTACTTGTAATTACTAATTGATAGTTTCTTAGTTTCTTTGATCATTTTCTGTAAGTTTTTTCCTTTTTGTTTTTGCTTCTACTTTGTCTCTTTTCTTTGATTGAATTGTTGTATATGGTTATAGTTTTGCCAATCTTAAAGCGTGGATACAATTTTCCTCTGCTTCATTGCTACCCTTCAAAATAGGATGTGGCAAGGACCATTGACATGTGAAACAAACACAAAATTAGGTAGACAGGGAGGAATATTATGGAAGTTAGGCCACCATATGATGGAAAATGGAAACACATCCTTGTAGTGCTTATTTACAACCTTGTGGAATTTCCTTTCCCTCTGAAGTTCCACCAAATTCACCCTACTTTAAGAAAATCCATGTGAGCACTGTTTTTATTTGTTTGATTCGCTTGCTTTGGTATAAAATCACTGGTGATCACAGGTTACACGAGTCTTGTTCAAGTCTCAAGCCCATCAGTGTGTGTTGTATTGAAAAATCTCAGTGTGCTTATCTAACTAGTTGAATGATTATTTGATTAAACTACTTCGGTGGATCTATCAAATTTTGACACCATATAGGCATGTACTTCTTTAGTTGTTCAAACCTGTTTTCTTCTTGTTTGTCTTGAACCACTTATTCCTAATAATTATACAGGAATCTGTAATTAATCAATTGCCAATTTGTTGTCGAGTCAAATCCTGTAAATTTATGATTAAAAGTCACCTGTTGCTGTTTTGTTTTGGGATTTGATTTCCTTGTCCCTTTTCTTAGTTTGTTTTGCATACATCCAGATTGTTAAACGCTAAAATCTGAAAGATGTAAAAGAAAAAAACCTTGATTATATTTTCCCTTTGGAACTATAACAATAATAATAATTATTGTAATGATGATGGTGAGATGATCAACTCCCAATTCAAACGTCCACAATTATTTAATAGAGTACAGAGCCAGCTTTGGACGCTAATATGATTGGCAATAAAATGGTCCCTTGTAGTAGTAGTGTAGGTGCAGTTAAACATTGTAGTTCTCAACAACCAATTGATTTCTAGACATAGCAATTCTTGAATTTGCTCTGGTTCCTGTCCAGAATTTAATCGTCCAAACTAGCTGCATAGAGCTATCCATTTCAATTTCATGCAATGTTAGAGAGAGAATGGGGGCACTAGCCAAACAGAGACAATTCCCCTGCCTTTGTTTTCTAATGCCTAATGGAATTTTAAGGAGTCTCACGCGTTAGTAAAAAGTTAAACCCACAGGTTCAGGTTATTGTTTATCAAATCCATTCATGGTCCCCAATGGCCAATGGATATGTATTTATCACTTAGCTTAATGCTAAGAGTTTGTTTGGAAAGGAAGGGCAAGTCTCTGGATTTTTGTTTCTTACCCTGTTGGGGACCAAACAATCAAAATGCACAACATTATTCTATGATAACGACCTAATTAATGATCATGAGTCATGTATGTATTTGCTGTCCCAAAGGTCGAAAGTGGTAAGTCTCAGTTTGTCATCTGTTGAAGTTTGTGTCCAGTTAATTTGGTCCAACAAAGTTCACTTGAGGCCCAGCTCATTGGCACTCCTGCATACCCTTCGAAATTTCCTGTGATTTCTGAGACAATTGATGGCCTAAATAAATTTATTAAAAGGGTCTTACTAATCAGTGTTCTTTGAACACTAATTAAGAAATTAAAAAGAAAAAATTTCTTAACTAATATCCTAAAGACACTACTTAGCATTTGTTTTATTAAAAATTATTACTCTTTATTCCTATATACAATACTCAATTACCTAATTCATCAACATTACAAAAAATAGTTAGCTTAATTAATAGCAATAAATTTATCTTAAATTGGTAACTTATATCAAATATGTGAAGTTGAAAATTTGGAATGTTAAAAAAAAAAACAGCTTTCAGGCTTCCGTTCGAAGTCCTTATACAGGGAGTTGATCATCTCACCATCATCATTACAATAATTCTTCAATCATGATTAATGAACTCTAAGATCACAATTCACAAACAAGGGTGGCATGCAATTACCTCCAACAAATTCTTGTTCTCGGCAGCAAGAGCTGGTCGCCTATCATTAGTGAACAACAAATAAGCTGACATGGTGCTTTGGTTTCAATGGATCCTTCTCTTTCCTGTGAGATAATACTGAATCCTACAAATAGAAATCCTAATGGCAGTGTCACCAATCAACAAACAATAACAGTTAATAATCTTTATTCCTAATTAACATACAAAGTTACAACAAAACAAAGGATTAGGATCCAAATGAAAGCACTAATTTCTAATCTCTCCACCATTGACTTCCAGGTTTGAGCATAAGGCACAAACCAATATCACTTGCTAACAAAGAGAACTTCGGCAAACTCTTCACAGCATATCAAAATCTTCCATAACTATCAAAGACTCTTCCAGAAGAAAAGGAAAAAAAAACTATTTCCCGTATAAAAAAAGATGGTGAAAAGAAATTTCCTTGACCTTTTTTCACTCTCACTTTCTCCAAAAAAAAAAAAAAACAAGGCCTTTTTTTTCCTTCCTGAGAGGCTGAGAGCTCTTGTGAAACTATTCAGAGCAACCCCATTTGCAAATCATGCTCACATTCCCAAAGGCACATTACTGCCTCTTATAAAAGCTAATTTTTTCATGGTTCAACTTCAACGACAGTGCCAAGCAGATTCAGACATTCTCAATTGAGAGTAAAGGCCACACCTTTTATCCCAACATTAAGTACCCACAACCTTAAAACCCTGTCAGGAATCTAGGAAACTCGGAATGGAACTTGTCACGCTGTAACAAGTGAACCCAGAAAAGTTAAATCTGAAGATCCCTCTCTTTCTCTCTTTCTCTCTCAGTCACAAGCTGTAACTAATTTCATAAAATTACATAAAATTCCTCCATCCTTGCAAATGTCCTTCACACTTGTCCATGACAGCAACTCCACATCAAACTGCAGAGTTGCATTGGGGGGAATAGTGGGAGGAGAACCAGACTCTCCATAAGCCAATTCTGGGGTATTGTGAAAAGGGCATTCTCACCCTTCTTCATGGTTTTGATACCTTCATCCCATCCCTTGATCACTTGCCCTGCATTAGTCAAGTCACAAAACATTGAATACTATAGTTATTCATCCATTCATCATTAATCACTTAAGTTTAATTTTCTTGTCCAGTATAACAATAAATTAAATAACCTTCATCCTGATTACATTTATGATTTATTATGTATGCACATATAACATTAACAATTATTTTTTTAATCAATGAATGATTGTTTTTTATATACAAACAATACCAGTAACAAAATTTCAACTTAATACTTCATGTAAATTACTCAAACCTCCAATCACTAAATTGATCCTAATCAATTTTTCAGCAAAGAACAATATTACTTATTTCATCCTGTTAAATCTTAGTATCTATCAGCATAAAGAATTATATATTGTCATTCAATTAAAATCCTCTCTATAAAAAAATCAATAATTCACCTCTAAAAAAAACAAAAGTGAATCATGAATGAATGAATGTGTACCTTGACCTAGCCTGAACTTGAAAGGAGTGCCCCTATCACGGCTATAATCAAATTTGGTTCCATCAAGCAAGGTTCCAGTATAATGCACTTCAACTTGGTCTCCACAGTCAGGGATGTCCCAACCTTCACCTTCCTTTAGCAACTTCTTCTTCAGCCCCATTTTCCCAATCTCCTTCTCCTTCCCAACCTTCAGAATCAGACTCTCAATCTCTTCCTCCTCAGGCATTTCCATGTTGCCAGCACTTGGGAACTCGAAATCCTCATCCATGGCTTCCCAACAAGACAAAAAATGTGTATGAAAAATGTAAGTGCTAAGAACTCAGAAAGAAATCACACGATCACAGGAGAATATGGTTTTACGTTTCTGACACAATCACCGGAAATGGTTTTAGGTTATTATGTATATACATACGTAGGAGTGAAAGAGGAGAGTGTGTCTAGAGAGTTCTATAATCCAAAGTTGTCAAGATGGTTCCAGATTTATCATGTTTGTTCCATTTATTTTTTTACTATTTATTGTGGTTTATGAATCTGATGGTGATGGTGATGATGATGAAGTTCCAACATTTAGAAACAAGATTTTTCAAATCTAACGATCCGACAATGAAGCGATTGTTCGTTATTTTACGGATGGGAATCTAACTGAACGTTGAACAGTTCTTTCCTTTTTTTATTAATCCTAAATATGTCTCAAGCTGTCTAGCTCGATTGATCCAGAAATTTATGAACACATTATTAACCTCCAAATTTTTTTTATTTTGTACTTTAATTAAAATCATATTAATTCAGTACAATTGCCTTATCTGAAGAATAGAGAGATGCAATATTAGTATGGTTACAGCCTTACAGGTTTCATCATAGTTTCTAGAGTTTGCCTTGATGAGAGATTCAGTTCAGTGGACCACCCATTGTTTTTGCTAGAGTATTCATCAACTTATTTATCATGCCAACTTAAATGTATTCTCCATCAGTATGTGTAGAACTTTAGATATACTAGTAGTACTTTATAGGAGGAGACACCCAAAAATAAATATTATGCGTCTGGTTTCCGAATCCCTGCAAATGTTGAGAAGCCAGAATGGTGGTGGAGGACTTTATCCTGTATTCCCTATCTCATAGCATTGCAGATGTCATCAACTGGATATTATCTAGATCCTTTCATTCAAAAATTTCCTTTCTTTCAGAATTTGATTTTTTATATCCCAGGAGGTGTCAACCGATTACCAATCTGGTTCCCTATGTTATATTGCTATGTGGCTATTGTATGGGTGGTTAAAAACAAGGACTTGCCCCTTATCTTCAGATTCCATGTAATGATGGGAATGTTGTTGGAACTTGCTCTGCAGATAGTGTATACTTCAAGCAATTTCATGCCACTCATACACTTCCCAGGGGGGAACATTGGGGATGTATTACTGGACTGGTGTGGCATTGGCATATATTTTTACAATGATAATGTGCATAAGGTCGGCCCTTCTCGGTAGATTTGTGAGTATCCCTCTTGTTAGTGAATCAACCTTCATTCATTCTCTATTCAGTTTAGGAGGATTCCAACGGCCATTTTAGGATGTGATCAAGAGCATATGTAATTTACGCTTGGTTTTGTAGTTGATTTTTTTATTATTACCTTAATACAGATAAGGGACATAAAGATTTTATTGAAGATTGTTGTAGTTTCTCCTGTCTTTCCCTGCCTAGCTTAAACTTAAAATTGAAAGTTGAAAGGTTGGTATTATGTGATGTTTGGGATTATTGACTCTAGTTTCTAGGTTTTACTGGGGTTCTAGGCCCCTGCGTTACAAATTACCTTTTTTTAACTGTTTCTAGGTTTGGGTTACTACGGATCTTCGTGGTAGTGGCAAGGGCCTTATTCTTCGTGTCTCCAATCTGTAAAAGAATAATAATTCAGATTGGAAATGGTTATCATTTTAGAAAAGCCGTTTGACTCACTTTAAGAACATAAAAAAGAAATAAATTGAATACAACTGAAAACATAAAGGATTAAACATTTATTTTAGTCTTATTTGTGTAACCTTTATTTATATTATGTACGAAATACTTATACTGGTTTAATATATTTTAAATGACTTCAAAAGTAAGTTTTGAATATTTTTTACATGTTTAACATCATGTTTTTTTACTTTTGTTCTCTTAATTTATATTAGTGTAGCTAAGTTTAAAATTTATTTTATAGTTTTTTAATACAATGAACTATTGATGTCGATATTTGTCTGTAATCCAAATTTACGTTTTAATGATGTATACAGGATCATGGCTTCTCTACCTGCCTCGCCTCCTCCTTCTCCTTCTCCTCCTTCTCCTCCTCCTCCTCCTCCTCCTCCTCCTATTTCTGATGCATCAGCTTCACCGTCTGCCGTGAAGCGGACACGCAAAGCCTCACGGCTACGATCCTTGTCTGCTAGACCAGCTGATGCTGAGAGACCAGTGGTCCACATTGATCCTACTACCGACAAGGCTGACGGTCCCCACAGAAAGAAATTAAGAACTTATTTGGGGATTGTGGCGCGTGATAAGGTGGACATCACGTACGAGAACTGGAAGGAGGTCCCTACTGCTCAGAAGGACTTGATTTGGGAGGATATTCAGGTATTTATATTTTCTTATTTGATGTTGTCTAATTAATAGCCAAAAAATACATTATTGTAACAAATAAACCTTATTTGATATTGTCAGGCGGAATTTGAAATCCCAGAGGCTTCTGACAGTAGGACGAAAAGGAAGTTACTTCAGAATGTGGGTGAGAGATGGAGGCAGTTTAAATCAGACCTCACGAGGAAATGGGCCCTTACACCCGATACCGATAGTGTGGACGACACTGTCTGTGAGAAATATGACATAAGCAAGGAAAAATGGGCCCAGTTTTGCCAGACTCGCAGAGACCCTTCTTGGGAGGTATGTTCCTTGCATTTAAGTTGTTTTTCAAAAATCATTAACTTGTTATACTTCATTCTACCAATTTGAAAGATTGTTGTTTTATTTTTGCAAGATGTGCACAAAAAGGCATAGGCCATCCAGAAACAGAACACTGCCCCCCTCGTTTTGTCTCGTGGGAGTTATGAATATTTGGAGCAGAAGCTCCTAGCTGAGAAGACGAAGAAGAAGCTCGAGGAAGCTGCACAGTCAGGAAGCGTTGATGGCGTCATCGACCCTCCATCCCCGATCAGACGCCATGTGAAGTGGAAGATGGCCCGCACGAAGAAAATATGGGAGATGACGACTGAGGCTGCAAAGGAAATCGCTGAGAAGATCGTAAGTCATTTTCAACTAACCATTACAATTATATTTCAATATTTTGTGAATGTCATGTACAACTGTGTGTTTTCTGTACAGGATTCCTTTGAGGAGTAGGTGACACAGGGATCCTTCGTCCCCCATGGACATCAGGATGTTCTGACCGTTGCTATTGGACATCCAGAGCACCCTAGTCGTGTCCGTGCTGCTGGAGTTGGTGTCACCATCAGACACTACTTTGGTTCGGCTCCACGGATGTCCCGCACCTTTTCCTCCCTGCCTCCTGAGGAATTGCAGCAGCTGACCCAGCAAATCAGGGACCAGTTAGAGGAGTCTAACACAGAAAAAGTGACGAGACAGCTCATGCCATCATTCAGCCAGATACAGTCCCAGATGCAATCTCAGGGACTTGCACCACCTCCCGACCCTCTGGTTGGTCCCTCCGATCCTCGAGTAAGCATAAAGGGGAGTTGTGTTGATCCCCTAGGAAACGATTCTGAGACGGGTGACTCTGATAGGTGCGGCTTGTACATAGAAGCAGATCCTGCCAGCCTGGTTGCCAAGAGGAGAGTTTATGAGGGATTCACTGTTGTTCATAACAATCCTTTGTTGCCTGGCCAAGTAAAGGTGAGTGGGGAGGAGGTTACAGATGCAGATGCTCCAGTTCCTGTACCCACTAATGAGGGTTCCTTAGTGGGGCAGACACTTCATACCTTCCTTGCTTGGCCGACACATCTGGTGAAGTCTTTATCACAACATGTACTTTATTCTTACTAAATGTTTGTTCTTTTTAAATTGATTCATTCAGCGTGCCTCAAATTAGGCCATTTAACTTTGTTTCATGAATAGGTAGTTGTGTCTCCGGCAAAACCACCTCCAAAGCCCGATCCGGAGGTCAATGATCCACTTTATCTGATGATATTGACCATCCAGAGCTTTTCTTAAGGCCTTACCAGGTTACATGGGATGCCACCGTGTTCGGGGTCTTTAATCCAGATTTCCCACTCTACGTAAAGCACGAAGACCTCTCGAAAATCGCACACGGTGATCAATGTCTCAGCATATCAGTGTTACAGTTGTGGATTTTGTAAGTCATTTTATATTACTTTTAATTATCGAAGTTATTGCTTTCAATTCATAAATATTTAACTTTGACTTAACATAAATAGACATCTGACTGATACAAGTATTCGAGCGGGGAATTTTGATATCTATGGATTCCTCGAGCCGCAGTCCATTCAGAGGTCTGAGCAATCGCAATTTGAGTCTGAAAGTTACATAAAGACTTGGATGCAGAGTTCAAAGCGCGATGTCTATCTTGGAGCCTACCTAAATGGGTAAGTCACACAAAATAACTTAATTTAATTAATGTTTACTAATATACTAACTCATATTTGTCTCCACTGCAGCGGACATTGGCAGATGGTGGTTATCCTGCCTAAGGAACACCTAGTTGTCTGGTTTTGTTCATTGCATAACAGGCCAGACAACTACCTTAAGGGGATTATTAATAGGTTAGTGTTCTTTTCTATACATTTGCATTGAAATACCTCAACAACAACAGTTTTTAATTGTAACTCATCTGGAACAGTGCTTTTAAAAAAAGGTATTGATGATGATCCACAGCCTAAATCAAAGGCTCCTATTAGGTGGATTGTCATCAAGGTACGTTATTTACATAAAACTTCCACTTATATATATTTCTTATGTGTTTGTACACTAATTGTTTAATTAATATCCAAATTTCATTATGTATTTAGTGTAATAGACAAAAAGGAAGTACTGAGTGCGGCTACTATGTCATGCACTGGATGTCCACCATCATTTTAGGAACTTTTAGGAATAACTGGGAAGCGGTACGTTTATTTCAAACAAATCCGATTTTTTAATAATTTGTATTACATTATTAACTTATTATCATTTATTTCATCATGCAGTATTTTAACGATCCTAGACCATTGGAGCCAGAGAGATTAAAGGCGTTGTGGATCCAGTGGGCACAGTTTTCTCTCCGAGTTAGAGATCAGACTTAGGATATAGGGACATTAAGTTTAGCTTAGTTTACTTTGGTTTAACATTTTTGACATTTCCTATGTAATTTGA